>NW_024070204.1:14954288-15343405 GCF_014754425.2 Oryx dammah
TATATATAAAATAAACTACATATTATTATATATAATTTATTATATATAATATAAACTATATATTATTATATATAATTTATTATATATATTATATGTAATAACTGTGAAGAAGGCTGAGCACCGAAGAATTGATGCTTTTGAACTGTGGTGTTGGAGAAGACTCTTGAGAGTCCCTTGGACTGCAAGGAGATCCAACCAGTCCATTCTGAAGGAGATCAGCCCTGGGATTTCTTTGGAAGGAATGATGCTAAAGCTGAAACTCCAGTACTTTGGCCACCTCATGCGAAGAGTTGACTCATTGGAAAAGACTCTGATGCTGGGAGGGATTGGGGGCAGGAGAAGGGGACGACCGAGGATGAGATGGCTGGATGGCATCACGGACTCGATGGACGTGAGTCTGAGTGAACTCCGGAAGATGGTGATGAACAGGGAGGCCTGGCGTGCTGCGATTCATGGGGTCGCAAAGAGTCAGACAGGACTGAGCGACAGAACTGAACTGAAACTATATATTATTATATATAATTTATTATATATTATTTATTTATTTATATATAAAAGATCCTATAAGCCACACACACACACACACACACACACACAAAGAAATAAAGAAATGCCATGATGTTTCTCTTCAAGGTCTTTGCACACTTTCTGTCTGCTCCAAGCTTCCTCCCCCGGCACAGCTGCTTTCTCACTTCTTACCTTATTCTGGTCTCTGTTCAGGTGTTATGTGCCTGGAGGGTCCGCCCTGACAGCACCCTTACGCCATGCCTCGCTCACCTAGTGAACTACTCTCTTTGATTTTTCTTCATCTTTATTTGAGACCATGTCTGTTTTGGTTACCAGTGAACACCCAGCGCCTAGAACACTAGATCTGACACCAACAGGCACTGAATGAATATTATGAATGAATGAGCAAATGAATCCAAGAAATGCCTTCCCGGGGAAAGAAAACTTTTACAAACATTTTACGTTCACAGGAGGAAAGCTATCATTTATAATATACCTTCTGCAAGTTTAACTAACACTTCTGCAAGTTTAAATCATTAAAATACAGTCATGTCTCAGAAGGGAATACAATAAAACTTTCTGTTGAAAAGAGAATTCCCACTGAGGTAAGAAAAAGCAAAAATGATGTCAGTCTAGAGGATATTTTACTTGAAAGGTAAGTGCTCAAAAACAGTCTTATGATGGAAGCGTTCCATCAAGCACACTGGGTGCTTGACAGCGCACTTTCACAGAGTATCATTTATGCCACACTTGGCTTAAGCGTGTTAAGATACACACATATTAAAGATAACAACTGCACAAAAATGTATATAGAACTTGTCTCATTTTGAGAAAGACGGAAACCTTCTAGTTGATACTCTCACTGGTATTTATGGGAATTGTGGTGTTGAGTTATACAGGGTCTTCCTTGCCAAATGATCAATTTAATATTCTGCCCCAAAGAGCATCAATCGTCTGAATAATTTCCTCCTTAGAGATTCAGGCAGTGTGAGAGGGCATTTTCAGACATTCCTGGGTGAATTCCAACCCCATATTCACAAATCCATTGATTGGGTTGGGGAAATGAGTGAGGAGGGTGGGGTTGAAGGAGGGATGGGCAGACACCCAGGCCAGAGCAAACTGGCTGAATCACTGCTTTCATGTGTTGTCCAGATTTACCAATAAAACACACTCTAGCTCAGTTTCCAAAGTGGCACCCCCACTCTGGGGCTTCTTTTCCATTTTAAAGAAAGAAACTCTGCTAGCTGAGTGATATCATTGTGTGTGTGTGTGTGTGTGTGTCTGTCTGTCTGTCTGTGTTAGTTGCTCAGTCATATCTAACTTTTTGCCACCCCCATGGACTGTAGCCCACCAGGCTCCTCTGTCCATGGAATTCTCCATCCAGGCAAGATTACTGGAGTGGGTTGCCATTCCCTTCTCCAGGGGATCTTTCCAACCCATGGATCAAACTCAGGTCTCCTGCATTGCAGCCAGATTCTTTACCATCTGAGCCACCAGAGAAGCTGGACATTTGTCCATTTCTAAATATACATTATCTGTCATTAACTCAGCCCCAAGGTTTGGTTTCATTTTTTCATTCCGGAACCTTGGGCATCTTCTTAAGCAGAAATCTGCAAATGCTCTTTTGGAATTCCTCAGGGCAACCTAAAAGGGAAATTTCATAAAAGTCAGAAAGAAAAAGTATTCACAACCATCTTACAGACTATGCCCCATCCAGCTACCCAAGTTAAATCATTTTTATTCTTTAACAAGATTTTCTAGTTTTTCAAACCATTATAACTTATTTTCAAGATTTTAATCCATATTCCTAATACAAAGACCTGTGATAAACTCTTAACCTAACCCACATAGCAGAGGGGCTACAGACACAATTTTAATCTGATAGAACTTGAGGTTGACCTTTTTCAGTCTCAAATACAGTCCACAGTCTCCCAAGATTAAGGGACTCAGAGCAAAAACAAGATGAAACATGTGTCTAGCATTTCAGATAGTCTTGCTTTCTGGACCCTAAATGTAGTCACTAGTTTTCATTCATTAATTTGCTCAGTCATTTGGGAAACACCTCCTAATGATACAGAAGTATAGCAGGTGCTGGAACATCTTTGCAGGACCTGACAATTCAGATCATCATTTCGTGATCTCCTGTCTTGTTTGCACTAATGCCCCTTTCACCCTGATAGGCACAGCCTCTTGCCCTGTGGTTTTCAGAAACCCAGTGGTCCACATTCACCTAGCAGACCTGTCAGAGAGAGGTCATCTCCTAACTTCAAAAAGCAGACATTTCTTCAGGCTTATAATGCAAGTGGATCCATCATAGTCCCTGAAAGGGATGCTGTCTTTATCTTCTAGGGTATTTCAGGATGCCTATGGGGGATGCTCACTAAATTTATTGAAAGATCTTTGATGGACTAATTTCATTATACTATGCTGGACCCAGGAAATGATGCTTCTCAAAAAGGTCAGATCAGATGCACTATGGCACTGGATGTTTTCTGTAACTTCTTCCACTGTGAATAATTTATCAAAAAGCATTCTCAAATTCTGAACAACACAAATACAGAATAAATTATTAACACGCACTTCCCCAACCTAATCTTTTCTTCCTCTTTGACTTCATCCCCCTCACTGCTCTTATCATGACTCAGGAGAAAAGTCTCTATTCTGGGCTCTTCCGTCAAAGAGCTGAGTGCTCAAAAGGTTTGTGTCTTGCTTCCCTGTCTGTGAAGGGAAGGGTTGAATTAAATGAGTTTATGGCCTGTCAGCTCTTGAGAGTTCATCATTTTCATATCAAGATTTAGGAACAGGTATGTTTCTTTTTTCCCCTAATGCAATCCAGCTGCCTGTCTGAATGAGAGTTTGAGAAATCTCTACCTAGGGTCAGGTGAAAATCAATCCTTAGCATAGAAAGATAAGTTGCCACTGGTTACTCACATAATAATGTCTCCACCTCATTGGTCACATTTGCGCAGAACTGGAAGAAGACAAGGAGAAAGTCAAGTGCTTTGCTGCTCATCAGTGAATTCTCAGAGAATATTCCTCCTTTGCTCCCTTACTCTTTGACTGCATCTGGGCCTTTCCTTTGATGCCAAAAAGTTGAACCTGGTGGATACGCTTTACCTTTATTTCCTTCATCCACTTCCCATCTTCATCACTCCTCTCTTGACCCCCACCCACCCCTTCTCCTTGTTCTTTTTGGCTACCAAGCCAGTTGCCCTTCTCCCGATCTGAAATGGAGCTAAAAAACTGTGGAGCGAGTGGAAGAGGGGGAGAAATATGTGTGGGCATCGTCTGGTGGAAACAGAAATATAATTAAGACAGGGAGTGACTGTCATGAACTTATTTTTCCTGTTTCTACTTGTTCCTGGTCCAAGAGCTTTTCACTGAGATGATGTGCACTATGGGTCTGATGGGCATAAAAACAAGAGTCGATGTTAATGGTGGATGTCTAGCCTCTGCCCTTCCTGTAATGAACGTGCAGGCCAGCACGATGTGTGGCCTCCCGGGAGTCAGAAGTCTGGGACTCCACAGAGGATCCGTCATAGCGTATGGAGGAGGAAGGACAGGGAAAGGGAGAAGTGTGATGGAGAGAGAAATACAGGGAAGAGAGAGAGAGAGGAGGTACTTTCAGTTCTGACAGTATCCACCTTAGTATGTCTAACCCAGGAAGAGTGGCTTGACTGCTCTTGGCTTGGCCTGGGAGGAGATGACAGCAAATTTCAAAGATCTTTTTCTTCAGTTCCTTCATCCACAAAAATCATGCTGACAGTCCAGTTTATCCTGCTTTACTGAATGGCATATTATAAAATGGAAGATATATTATTATGCATCATTAGGAAACAGCACATCTATTATATTTGAGTTCTCATAAATGGTTTCTTAAGGGGCCGTGCAGATGAGACTGAACTTTGTTCATTCGGGTTTAACATTTATTGTGAACATACCATGCACAAGGCACTGTAGCAACAAAGGGAAAAGATGGGGTCCATGCCCTTGAGACACTGATGGTCCTAGTGGGATAGCATATTGGTTAGTCTTCTCAGTAACAGAAACTGCTCTGGCTATTTTCAACAACACACACATACACACACACACGAGGAATTTTTAAAGGAGTTTAGTGAGTAGCTCAGAGAACCACCAGACCAGCTGAACGTTTTCACTGGAACTAAGAGAGGACACCGCTGCCAAGGTCATGCTGAGAGGCGGTCAGTTTGGGCCATTGGACCCTGCAGTGGTCACCGTCACTGCCACCACCAGAGGACAGCGAGTGACCTCTGAACTCTCACTCTGAGTATTGTCAGTATCCCAAGAGTCAAAGCCCCAGGTCCAACCTAGGGCATATCCGTCCCTGAGGCTTCACCAGATGTACACAGTGCCAGACTCTCCCTGAACAGAAAGGGGAAACAGATGCTGCCAGACAAAATATTTGTAAAGGATCAATAAGTACTGTGTGGATATAGAGGCGTTCAATACAAAGTGGATGGTGCTGTAATGGCAAAGGAGAGGGCTTTGTCAAGGGGTCAGGGAAGGTTCACAAAGGGAAGCTGAGTTGAAATGAACAGGCGGAAGTAACACAGGCAAAGAGAAAGACGTGGAACAAGACGGCAATCTGCGAACGTTCCGCATAGCTAGAGCAGAGGTTTTCAGTCGTCGCTTCTCATTGGATGCTGCTCAGGGACTATTTCCGGGGAGCTGCTCAGGGGAACCCCCAGACCAGCTACACCAGAGTTTGGGGACGTGGCTCAGGCACCAGGTGCTTCCGACGTGCAGCCGCAGTTGAGATGCACGGTGGTGGCGGTGGTTTAGTCACTCAGTCGTGTCCGACTCTTGAGATACCACAGGCTGTAGCCTGCCAGGCTCTTCTGTCCGTGGGGTTCTCCAGGCAAGAATACTGGAATGAGTTGCCATTTCCTTCTCCAGGGGATCTTCCTGACCCAGGGATCAAACCTGCCTCTCCTGCACTGCAGGCTAATTCTTGAACACTGATTCACCAGGGAAGCCCTTGAGATGTACTGAGTTGAGACCAAAAGGGCTTCTTTTCTGCCTTACTTCTCACTTAATTCTTCTAACTCATCACCACCACCATCCTGCTCCAAGACAGAATTTTGCTTTCGATTTTTTCCCCATAGGGAAAATCAAGCCAAAAGTCCCCTGAAAGTACAACTCTAGAACTGAGCAAAAACAAGGAAAAAATTATTGCTTTTAAATATTTTCTTTTTTGGAATCATAATAGATTCTTAGGAACAAAGAGAGCGTATTGAGAGTATTTTTAATTGACATAGATGAAGCCCCAGTAAATAAACTGTGAGCAGAATCAATAGGTAAAAAGAATTCGATATTTAATAGTGATTTAAAAATTGTATTAGCCAGTGTTACCAGTCTTCTTGGGCTTCCCTTGTAGCTCAGTTGGTAAAGAATCTGCCTACAATGCAGGAGACCCAGGTTCGATTCCTCGGTTGGGAAGATTCCCTGGAGAAGGAAATGGCAACCCACTCCAGTATTTTTGCCTGGAGAATCCCATGGATTGTAACCTGCCAGACTCCTGTGTCCATGGGGTCACAAGAGTTGGACACGACTTAGCAGCTAAACCAACACCACCACCACCAGTCTTCTTAAAGAGTGTTTTATTAAATCTTACATAGAAAGATAAATTGTCACAGAGCTTGTCACAGAGCTCTCTGAACCCAGGATTAGAAGGTTTAATTTCAAACTTTCCCCTATAAAATGTGGATCTCAATATCCTACTCATTGTGAAAATTTACTGAGTGCAAGTCATCTAGTCACTCATCACTATAAAGAAAATGAATCAGTGTTCAAATTTTTGTATATTTAAGAGCAATCAATACGCAGGCTTTCAGCTGACATCACTTTTCCTGAGTGATCAAACAACCACTCAGGTTTCCCAGGGACTGAGGGGTTTTCTGAGAAGCAGGACTTAACTAGAGAAGTCCTGAAGAGACCAGGATGGGCTGATCATCCATGTCATCAGCTTCTCCTGCCCGGCATTTGAAAAAGGAGAAAAGGAAAACTAGAATCTCACCATTTATTTGCTGGCTTTATCCTCAGCCTATAGAGGCAGCTGACTTCTACAGTTGCTGACAGGCAGCACTGCTCAACACATTCGGGGTGCTTGTGAAGTGTGGCTGATGCTCTGACAGCAAGACCCATATGCTGGC
Organism: Oryx dammah; assembly: GCF_014754425.2. NCBI lineage: Eukaryota > Metazoa > Chordata > Mammalia > Artiodactyla > Bovidae > Oryx > Oryx dammah. The sequence goes on from NW_024070204.1 coordinate 14,960,969, forward strand.
GTTGGTGGTTGTTCAACATCAACTTCAAGACTTCAGTAGAAAGTCTTCGAGACGTTTCAGATGAATTCTCCGTGGGCTGTTACTTGAGCGTCACCCTCTCCAATCTCTGAAGACAAGGAAACTGAGAAGGGGGTGGCTTTGCTCACCCGCTGTCTGGCAGGCGGGCCACTTGCAAGCAGTCTTCCCCGCTGACTTCAGCATGATGGGTGCACACTCCCCAGGCTTTTAGGAAGGCACGACCGCCCTCAATGCTCATCTTCCTTTGACACTACCTCCATCCAGAGCTTTCACCATCTGTGTTGCTTGAAAATGGAGATGATGAACAGATACTTTCTGGAGGCACAAAATAGATTCCCATGCCCAGAAGTATGGTCAGAACCTAAGCCCTTCTGAAAGAATTCCAGGAATCAAGAGCAGTATATTCAGAGTCAGCATTCTCACAACCTACAGGTGGGAGGTCTGTACATTGTCCCCTCCATCCTGTATGTAGCAAAAAAATAAAAAGGAAAGAAGCTACTTTGTCAGCTGACACTGGAGTGCTCCAGTGAGTTTTCACTTATTCCAAGATGTGACCAAGACTACAAAATGTTTATTGTTTGAAGGAATTATTAAGATAGATCTTTCAGGGGCCCCACAGGAAATGAATAATATACTCAAGCTGGGGCAATAGAAGAGTCTAGCAATGGTTCTGTTTTCAAAGATGTGGGCAGAGTTCATGAAAACCAGCAAGGGGTAGTATATGTTATTCTAAGACCTAAATAGGCAAGCAGGGAAAGGCAGTGACAAGGGTCCCTGAAAGGAAGTGATGAGGACCACCAGCTCGGCATGGTGGCCTTCAGTAGAGGGACACAGAAGCCTGTGGAGACTTGGCAGGGAGAGAACTGAAGGAATAAATGTCTGAATCTCCCTCGCCCCTCACCCTCTGATTTTCTAGCAATGCCCCCACACCCTTTGCCTGAAGCTTCTCAGAAGCCAGAGGACAAAAAACCCATGGATGTAGCCCACTCAGATCGCTTTCTGGGACTCAGAGCAAGGTGCAGATAACTACAGAGTTACTCTTGTCCCTATTCTGTATTTTATCACTGTTTCTGGGAAGGCTGGAAATTTGCACTGCTGACCTGGGCTTCCCTGGTGGCTCAAATGGTAAAGAACCTGCCTGCAATCCAGGAGACCCAGGTTTGATCCCTGGATCAGGGAGACCCCCTGGAGAAGGGATGTGGTTTTCCCACCATTGCTTACTTTCATTACTTAACCTATTTATTTTATTTATTTTGAGCCTCCTTGAGAATTCTAGAAACATCTACTTCTGCTTCATTGACTACGCTAAAGCCTTTGACTGTGTGGATCACAACAAACACTGGAAAATTCTTAAAGAGACGGGAATACCAAACCACCTTATCTGCCTCATGAAAAATCTGTATGCAGGTCAAGAAACAACAGTTAGAACCGAACATGGAACAACAGGCTGGTTCCAAATTGGGAAAGGGGTAGGTCAAGGCTGTATATTGTCACCCTGCTTATTTAACTTTTATACAGGCTGCATCATGCGAAACGCCAGGCTGGATGAAGCACAAGCTGGAATCAAGATTGCCGGGAGAAATATGAATAACCTCAGAAATGCAGGTAACACCACCCTTATGGCAGAAAGCAAAAAGAAACTAAAGAGACTCTTGATGAAAGTGAAAGAGGAGAGTGAAGAAGCTGGATTGAAATTCAACATTCAAAAAACTAAGATCTTGGTATCCGGTCCCATCACTTCATGGCAAATAGATGGAGAAACAATAGAAACAGTGACAGACTTTTTTTGGGGGGGGCTCCAAAATCACTGCAGATGGTGACTGCAGCCATGAAATTCAAAGACTCTTGCTCCTTGGAAGAAAAGCTATGACCAAACTAGACAGCATATTAAAAAGCAGAGACATTACTTTGACAACAAAGGTCCATCTAGTCAAAGCTATAGTTTTTCCAGTAGTCATGTATAGATGTGAGAGTTGGACTATAAAGAAAACTGAGCACCGAAGAATTGATGCTTTTGAACTGTGGTATTGGAGAAGACTCTTGAGAGGCCTTTGGACTGCAAGGAGATCAAACCAGTCAATTCTAAAGAAAATTAACCCCGAGTATTCATTGGGAGGACTGATGCTGAAGTTTCAATCCTTTGGCCACCTGATGTGAAGAACTAACTCGTTGGAAAAGACTCCAATGTTGGGAAAGACTAAAGGCAGGAAGAGAAGGGGATGACAGAGGATGGGATGGTTGGATGGCATCACTGACTTGGTGGGCATGAGTTTGAGCTCTGGGAGTTGGTGATGTACAGGGAAGCCTGGTGTCCTGCAGTCCACAGGGTTGCAAAGAGTTGGACACAACTGAGTGACTGAACTGAACCAGTATGTTATAAGCTCCATGACAGCAAGAATTCTGACACATTTTTACTGCTGTATTCTTAATGTTTGTTGCAGTGCCTGGCTCACAGTAGGTGTCTGATAGATATTTGTCCAGTTAATTGCTGTTTAGTCGCTAAGTGAAGTCTGACTCTTTTGCAACTCCATGGACTGTAGCCCACCAGGCTCCTCTGTCCATGTGATGTCCCAGGCAAGAATACTGGAATGGGTTGCCAGTTCCTTCTCTGGGGGATCTTCCTGACCCAGAGATTGAACCTGTGTCTCCTGCACTGGCAGGCAGATTCTTTACCACTGAGCCACCAGGTAAGCCCCATCTAATAAATTAACTATTCATTAATTAATGTCCATGTCTAATACCAATGTTGGGCTTCCCTGATAGCACAGTTGGTAAAGAATCCACCTGAAATGCAGGAGACCCCTGTTCAATTCCTGGGTCAAGAAGATACCTATGTCAGCTGCTGGTATATTTCTGCATGTATGTAGTAAGTGCCTTGCAAATACTTTTTAACATGATGTTAAAGCCTTAAAGCACATTTCTCTAGCCAAGTTCCACCATTGCCCTGCTTGGGGAGTAAACATTTAAGGAGATGTTTAAACCAAATGCTCTCTCTCTGACTCGTGACCAAGGTCCCAAGGTCAAGATTACAGCTGTAAGTGTCAAGGGTGCCCACATTCCAAAACAGTGATGCAGTCAAGGAGGAAGGCTACATCTTCTCCAAACCAGACCCACAAGGGAAGGTCACAGAGAGATGCTTGGTTCTACTCTGAAGTCTGAGACACCCCTTCTCAGCTCCAGAAACCAAACCTGATATCAGAAGCCAGTTCTGAGAGACACACCTCAGCTTTCATCTCATTCCCTGTGTCTGACTTCACATACACACAAGAGCCCCTCCAAGCCCTGAGCCTCAAAGATGTGCACCGACCCAGCCTTGCTCCCCAGACCTCTCCCCCAGGGCAACATCTGACATAAAGTGATGCTCATCCTCCTAGTTCATCCACTAGGTGTACAGCTGATTAGAAATACTTCCGTTCATACGCACCCTTTTCATTTATGCCCAACCTCCCAGGCTGGATCCCCTCACCTCTGATGAAAACAAGAAGCCTGATGAAGATGAGACTCATTTTACTGCAATGCCTGCCACCTCTGGGAACTAAGCAAAGTCAAAACCCTGAACTGGAATGCCTCCTGCCTCTTTATTAACATGTTTGGTTCGTGACAGGCTGCTTGAGCTGTGCTTCCTCCAACTTCTGCGGAAAAGCTTGGACTGAATCATGGTTGAGTCCACTGAAGGCTGCCCTTCCCCAGTGCAATCCTCCAGATGCTGTGTCTGGGCAGTTGCCTGGCCACCTGTCATCCTGGCCCACTGCCCTTGGGCGAAGAATATGACCATGGTTTCTGGCATCCAGGCTTCCCTGGTAGCTCAGTTGGTAAAGAATCCGCCTGCAAAGCAAGAGACCCTGGTTCCATTCCTGGGTGAAGATCTGCTGGAGAAGGGATAGGCTACCCACTCCAGTATTCTTGGGATTCCCTTGTGGCTCTGCAGCCGAGACACCCAGGAAGATGGAATATGCTGAATCAGTCGCATTGCCTTTCCACACTCCACCCCTCTGCCTGGAAGCCCTTCCTGATCACACCTGTTGACAATCTCCTGAGGAGCAGAGTCTGTGCAGCCCATGACATAAGGGAGCACCAGCTACTGAGTGGGGTTGGCACAGTATTTCTTCTTGACAGCAGCCCCTACATTAAAAAAAAAAAAAATTGGAGAACAAATGCTTTACAATGTTGTGTTAGTTTCTGCTGTACAACAAAGTGAGTCAGCTATAGGTATACATATCCCCTCCATCTTGAGCCTCCCTCCTTCCCACCCCTCTAGGTCATCACAGAGCACCAAGCTGAGCTCCTTGTGCTATACAGCAGCTTCCCACTAGATGCTTTGGGAGAGGAAGGTCTCTGAAAGCTCAGCTCCAGCTGTTAGATCAACCCAGCTATTACATTATCCAAAACCACCTGGGAAGAGTTCCCCAACAGGGGAAGAAGTGGACCAGCTGTCTTGGCCATCTGCTTGTGAGCACTGGTTGCCCATCTGCAGAAGAGAAATAATTCGGACACTGTGTCATCAACAGGACTGGGTATTTACTTTAACTGCCAATTCACTTCCCGGTATGACTTGTCAAGTGAGAGAAAAACTTGTGTATAGAAATCACACTGCCTCGGATACTCAGCCACATTCCTTGGTTTCTGTCTTAGGACAGAATGCCATTTGATGGAGGGAGGGAGTGCAGGAGGTAGAGTGGGGCCGTTGGGATAGAGGGTATTTAATTAAATAGATGATTTTGCAATCAAATCGGGGTCATGATGAACTTGTTGCTCTGCACCATTTAATAGAAAAGAGAAAAATGTGCATCTTCAGGATACTTGCGCCTTCAGTGGAGGACTCAGGGAGGTCACTGCAGTCCTATGAAGCTAATCAGGTAGCATTTAGAACGTTGAACAGAAACTTACTCTCTCCCTCCTGCAAAAGGAAGGAATGTTATAGCTTCAGTGTCATCGTTATAGAAACACTTGATGCCAATTTGGAGGTGCAACACATGTAGCCAAGTAATGGAAGCACCCTCAGGCAAGTACTACCCTGGGGCGGAGGGGGGCAAACTACCGTGAATCTGGTTTAGTTGATGTGCGATCCCACCTGAGAGTCTACGGGAGTAGCCTTTCCTGGGCAGTGGGGAATGTGTGTATGTGTGGCAGAGGGATCAGTGGGGAAGGATGCCTTTGCCTTGCTCTATTCTGAAGCCACAGGAGGTAACCCACATCCTTGTTGATTCTCTGTCAATTTCTGTTATCACCACAGGACAGGCCAATAATTGGGTGAAGAGGCTTTAAGGCAAGGAATAGCAGCTTTATTTGGAAAGCTAGGAGTCCAAGAGGATGGTGGACTAGTGACCCAGAATACTGTCTCATCAAAGTCTGGATGCCAGTTACTATTATAGAACAGAAAGTGGGAGGAGGCGAGGAAGTAAAGAGGCCATTCTTCTTGCAAAGTATCTCCTGGCTTGGCCAGCATCAGAGAGAGAATATGTTAATTTCTTCTTTTCTGTGGCCATTCAAGGTGGGCAGGGGCAGAATGTCTCCCTGTGAGCTGAACAAAGGCACTTGAATTTAACATTCAGGCAGAGGGGCAGGTTCCCGGAGGCAAGCCGTTAGGTGTGCCTATAGCTATAGACAGCAACCTCCAAGTGATTATAGTAACAAAAGGAACAAAAAGCAAAGGTTAAAGGAAAAGAAACAGATCCAACATGGAGTCCAATTCTGTTCGTCCCTGATACATTTCTGCTTTCGTGGCATAAGGGAATTGTGAAAAAGAATGACAGAAATACCTCCCTACCAGCCATTTCTCAAATACCAGTTGATTCGTGGAATGGGGTGTCTGTGTGCAGGGCAGGCTTTCTGTTTGGGGCGCACCCAGGCAGGAGAAGACCTGATTCACCACTTGCATCACCCAAACCACCGCACACTAGGGCGCTCTGATCCTGCAGCTCTCCTCTCCTTCCTTTTCCTGCTACGTTCTTCCAAGATACTCATTTATGTATACATGATGTGTTGAAGCTTCAGTTTATGATGGTCAATAAAGTGACATCACTATTAACTGATGCAAGCTCTCTCTGCTGGGGACATTGCCAAGCCATGAAAACAGTACTCTCTCTCATCTTGCTGGATTTCTTTTCTCCCTTCACACATGCATCCCCGGTCACCAGCTTTATTGTAATGGCACAGACCATGATCCATGGTTTGCTGAATTGAGACCATGCAATTTACTTTCTTTTAGACAAGAATTCTGACTCCAGCATCTCCAAGATGCTGGACACCATTACACAGATTTCCATCCATTAAGTAGATCAGGAAATTACTTATTCCTTTCACTGAGATTCTCTACATGAATTGAAATACAGAATAAGGCACAAGTGTAGATTAAGAAATAATATTGATTTTCCAGCCACAGTTTATGTACTTAATATATGTTCATATTCAAACATAAATGATGTATTATCAGAATATCATGTCACAGTCTCTTTCTATTCTTAAGCAGAAGGAGTCCTGCATTGTTGGCAGACTTTCTAAATGGACTTGACAATTGTGATAAAAAGATCTTAAAGATCTAGGATAGGAAAAGGAATATCCTGATGGGAAGGACGTGGCTCCCCGCAGCTGGAAAATGGCTTCTTCCTAAACCACACGCTCCCTATGCCCTTTGATCCCCGTGAGAATTCTTCAGCCTGACTCGATATCACCTAGGAACAAACCTCTCCAAAGGAAGCTCCTCCAGCAAGCCTCTGCTATTCTGATGACACTCACTGCTTTCTTCTTTGCACAGAGGTCTTCAATAGCCTTGCTTCTGAACATTTCTCTCATCCTCCCATCCCTTTACTTACTTTTGTCGTGAAAGCCTCCACATTCTAGGGGGAAATATCTTGGATGAATCCATCCAGACTTGTCCCTTCAGCATTCTCTCCCTTTCCCCATCCTCTCCCCATATTATTTTGCATCACTTCATTTGCAAATATATACTTTGCATTTCTCTTGTGTCTTATGTACACATGCATCTGTGTGCTTGTGAATGTGATGTTTCTCCAACTGGGTCTACAGATTCAGAAACTGTATTATTTATCTTTCATATATCTGCTTTCCTAGGGTCTCTAATTGCAGCCATGAAATTAAAGATGTTTACTACTTGGAAGGAAAGTTATGACCAACCTAGATAGCATATTCAAAAGCAGAGACATTACTTTGCCAACAAAGGTCCGTCTAGTCAAGGCTATGGTTTTCCCAGTGGTCACGTATGGATGTGAAGAAAGCTGAGTGCCGAAGAATTGATGCTTTTGAACTGTGGTGTTGGAGAAGACTCTTGAGAGTCCCTTGGACTGCAAGGAGATCCAACCAGTCCATTCTAAAGGAGATCAGTCCTGAGTGTTCTTTGGAAGGACTGATCCTAAAGCTGAAACTCCAATCCTTTGGCCACTTCATGCGAAGAGTTGACTCACTGGAAAAGGCTCTGATGCTGGGAGGGATTAGGGGCAGGAGGAGAAGGGGATGACAGAGGATGAGATGGTTGGATGGCATCACTGACTCAATGGATGTGAGTTTGAGTGAACTCTGGGAGTTGGTGATGGACAGGGAGGCCTGGAATGCTGCATCATGGGGTCGCAAAGGGTTGGACACGACTGAGCGACTGAACTGAACTGAGGGTCTCTAAGACAGTAGATGATCAAGACGTGTGCCCATCAGATAAACTGAATGGTGGAGGGCCTCTCTTGAGATCTTAAAACTCAGCTCCAGAGTCACCCTTCTTGGGAAATCATCCATCTACGTAAGTCCATGTTAGGATTACATTTTCCTTCACTGGGGTTTTTAGAGCACTTGACTTGTTCCTTTATTGTTATGACATCGCATACTCCATCTCGTAGTATATATAGTTGTGCATACATTTCTCCCCTCAGGACTGACTGTGTACACTTGTGCTAGCTTCACATGCATTGCCTCTAACCCATACAACAATCAGTCTATGTAGATATAATCAATACTGTAGCCTGGTGGGCTACAGTCCATGGGGTCGCTAAGAGTCGGACACAACTGAGCGACTTCCCTTTCACTTTTCACTTTCACGCACTGGAGAAGGAAATGGCAATCCACTCCAGTGTTCTTGCCTGGAGAATCCCAGGGACAGGGGAGTCTGGTGGGCTACTGTCTATGGGGTAGCACAGAGTCAGACACGACTGAAGAGACTTAGCAGCAGGAGCAGCAGCAGCAGCAGCATCTATTTTAAAGACCAGAACACTGTAGCGTACAGACATTAAAAGCAATAAACACTGAATCATAACCTGAGATAAGATATTGCTTACAAGATAAGACTCCAGCCCCTCTCCTTGTGTTTCCTTTCAATAAAAGGGAATGCCAAGAGTGGAACCCTCCAGGCCTCTCTCTGTCCCCTTACCTCTTCCTCCCCAGGAGATACGGAGCATCCTGATGTGATGGTTTAGTTTGGAGGGAGAACCTGGACACACTTTCCTCTTATCTCTCCCTCTCTCTTCCCTTCCTCCAGAATAGGGAACACTGAGCTTCTCTGCTTTACATACCTTAAGTCTTTTGGAAGTAGCCATAGTTCCTATGGCTAAAGGCATGAGGGGTTACAAGTGCAGAAATTAACCATTTATTTTATTATTAAAATAATAAATGTAAAGTAATAATAGTGACTGTTATTTCTTGATCACTTACCCTACACCCTAGCATTAAGACCAAAAGCTGGAAATGGCTCTGTCAATGTACTTATTGCATATTTTTGCTATTTTTTTAAAGTTCTGTTAGTGAGCACAGAATATTATTCTGACAATTATTTTGGATGTGATTTTCAAATATTAAGTATGGAGGGCTCACCTTGCTTCCAAACTTAGGGGAAAAAAAAAAGTCACTCTCTTTTGTGGGTGGCAGCCATGTGTAGTTTTTGATCAGCATGTGGATAAACTGTCATTTGAGGAATGAAAATAATTCATTTAGCCTCATCCAAGGGAACTGATGTTATATGGCATGTCAGCCAATAATTCACTGGCTTAAATGAGATGATCAGTTTTGACCCACACTCCCCACCTTAAATTCCCTAACCTCTTTACTTGGAGTGGTGGGGAATTGGATATAAATTTTTAAGCGCTGTCAGAAAAGACTTACTATTTTGATGGGAGAGAGAGACAGCTGGAATAAAAGCATGGTTTAGGAAGAGGCAGAAAAGATGCAGAGAGAACAGCCAGTAAATTTACATGGAGGAGTCAGGAGGGAAGATGAGAAGATGGGGACCTTTAGGACTGGGCTGTGATGTGGGAAGTTTAATGCAGGTGTGGTGATAAGCGAGCATGTTTGCTAACAGGATTTGAGCATCAAAGAACTGAGTAGCAAATAGTCTTTAAGATGTTCCTTAAAAACCTGGAAATTTCCTACAGTGACAGTGAAGAGGTCACGTGGCAAAGTGGCCTTTGAAGGAAATTCTCTGAAGCTCTCCTTCTGACCCAGGAGAAGATGAACCCAGAATTCCATGGAAGTCGACTAAAACCCAATGTGCCAAAGGAGTTCCCTGGTTGACACCACTTTCTAGTGCAGAGGATGTGGCTTCAATCCCTGTTTCAGCTGGTCAGGGAGCTAAGATGCCAGAAGCCTTGAGGCCAAAAAAACAAAACATATAATTGAAGCAATATTGTAACAAATTCAGTAAAGACTTTAAAAATGGTCCATATCAAAAAAAAAAGAAGAAGAAGAAGAAGAAGATGTGCCCAGCTCTGCTCCACTCCAATCCTGGGCCAAAGAAGCATTATTAAGGTAAAATGTAACTCATGAACAGAGGGAAAAGCAAGTTTGAATTTCAGAAGACCAATTTCTACGTTTCAGGGGGACATGTACTCACTTGAAAGAGACCAGCATGTATAGGCTAATGGAAGACCCAGTGACTTTGCTCTAATGGCTATTTAAGAATCACATATAATTAGGACATAGCAAGTATTTATGTAGAATGAGTGATTTCAGATTTTTTAAAAAAAAATAACTTCAGTGTCTTAGTTAATACTTTGTGACTAAGATACTGAAGTACTACCCCTTGACTCAATTCAGTTCAGTCACTAAGTCGTGTCCAACTCTTTGTGACCCCATGGACTGCAGCACACCAGGCTTCCCAGTCCATCATCAACTCCCAGAGCTTGCTCAAACTCATGTCCATCAGTCACCATCTGCAGTGATTTTGGAGCCCAAGAAAATAAAGTCTCTCACTGTTTCCATTGTTTCCCCATCTATTTGCCAAGAAGTGATGGGACCAGATGCCATGATCTCAGTTTTTTGAATACTGAGTTTTAATCCAGCTTCTTCACTCTCCTCTTTTGCTTTCATCAAAGGCCTCTTTAGTTTCTCTTCGATTTCTGCCATAAGGATGGTGTCATTTGCATATCTGAGGTTATTGATATCTCTCCGCAATCTTGATTCCAGCTTGTGCTTCAAACAGCCTGGCATTTCGCATGATGTACTCTACATAAAAGTTAAACAAGCAGGGAGACAATATACAGCCTTGGCCAATTTGGAAACCAGTCCATTGTTCCGAGTCCAGTTCTAATTGTTGCTTCTTGACCTGCATACAGATTTCTCATGAGGCAGGTAAAGTGGTCTGGTATTCCCGTCTCTTTAACAATTTTCCACAGTTTGTTGTGATCCATACAGTCAAATGCTTTAGCATAGTCAATGAAGCAGAAGTAGGTTTTTCTGGATGATCATCAATTCCATACTTATTGCAACAAGTGATTGAATTCTCGGACATTCTGTTTCATTGTCCCTGTTCATAGTCCTCCTCCATGCTCCCCACAACCCCCCCTCCCCCTCCCCCCTCACCCACCCAAGAAGACTGCTCACACAATTACAATAGATCATCTGCCAGGAATTGAATCAACTCCTTAGTCTGTGGGTTATTTTCTGCATCTTCTTAAGGTCTAGTTGTTAGTCGTTCAGTCGTGTCTGACTCTTTGCGACCCCACCAGGCTCCTCTGTCCTTGGATTTCACCCGGTAAGAATACTGGAGTGGGTTGCCATTCCCTTCTCCAAGGGATCTTCCTGACCCAGGGATTGAACCCAGGTCTCCTGCTTTGTAGGCAGATAGTTTACCAACTTAGCCACCAGGGAAGCCCTGTTCTTAAGGTACAGTTAGGTTAACTCAGTAAGTTAATTTATTAGGCTTGTGTCAAACTTTAATTTTTCCCTCTAGTGCCACAAAATTAAAAGACAAAAAATAAACACAAAAATAATTTCTCCCCTCCGAGTTAGTTGACCTAATATGAAATTGCCTCAAATGACATTTCCTGATATGTGTTCAGTTGTTAAGTCCGGTTTGACTCTTTTCAACCCTATGGACTGTAACCCATCATGCTTCTCTGTCCATGGGATTTTCCAGGCAAGAATACTAGGTGGGTTGCCGTTTCCTCCTCCAGGGGATCTTCCCAACCCAGAGATCAAACCTAAGTCTCCTGCATTTCCTGCCCAGGGAGGGGAATTCTTTACCACTGAGTCAACTGGGAAGCTCTTCTTGGTACAAGGTATTTCAAATATGTTGGCAGTCTAAAACAAAACGCTAAATAGCATTGCCTTCATCCTGCATTATGTAATTATGGTGGAAGGGGGTGAGGGCTGGAGTTCAACTGTTAATTAGGAATATTCTGGATACTACAATTTGGTTTTGTAAACAAAAATTACTAGCTGAGTCATTTTTGTAGATTTATGAGGAGAACTTTGGAAAAGACAGGTTTTCTTTGCTAAGCTATTAATTAAGTTTACAATTGTCAAAGTAACTGTCATTTTGATTTGTACATAAAACCAAAATGATAAAGACATCACTGAAAAAAAAAGTGGGGTCTTATGACTACATAAAGAATAAGCTTAATGATTTGCAGGCTCAGTTGATTAGCTGACTCCAAATTTTCCAACTCATCAAACCAGTTGTTTGACTGAATTGACTGCTAATTCATTTTAGAAAATGACTAAGTTAACCCTGTACGTAGGACTTAAATTGCTGTTTTGGATCCTGATTTTGCCTTCTAAGAAAGGTAGCTGTGGCAGCTACCATTCATCAGAGATTGCAATTTCTTTTTTTTTTATTTTATTGAAATATTGTTGATTTACAATGTTGTGTTAATTTCTGCCCCTTCATGGACCACAGCCTTGTCATGGTGAAGGGGCTTGTATAACTCAATGAAGGTATGAGCCTTGCTGTGCAGGGCCCAAGACGGACGGGTCATAATGGAGAGTTCCGACAAAACTAACTTCTGCTGTACAACAAAGTGACTCAGTTACACTTATGTATATTCTCTTGCATATTCTTTCCCATTATGGCTTATCACAGGATATCAAATACAGTTCTCTGTACAATAGACTAGTAGGACCTTGTTGTTTATTCATTCTATACATAATAGTTTGCATCTGCTAATCCCAAACTCCAACTGTCATTACAATTTCTATTTTCTTGCCTCCTGAGACACTTCTCACAATTCAGGTAAACCACATTCAATCAATGAAGAATCATTTATGTTCTTAGTAGTTATGTCACGAACTGCTATGAGACACTGCAGCCAGCCAGCCAAGATGAGAATAAAAATGGAAAATAGGGAAATAGAGGTGTCTGTTTCCAGAAGGGAGAGCAAGGCCTCCCTATTGTTCCAACTCCCTGATGAAAATTGTTATTACCCAGATGGATATTAAGGAATTGTAGGGAAGTGGTCTGGCATCACTACATATGAAAGCACACAGCGATGGAAAGTGCTGATTCATCAGTGTAACTACATGAAAGATGTCAACATAATTTCGTCTGACAAGTGACTCATTCTAGGGAAAAAACATGAACAAGGAAGCCACTGTGGTTAGTTATCAGACATCTGCAAACTGGTTTTTTTTCCTTCTCCGACCCCATGTGCTGGTATTGCTGGCTGGCTGGATAGCATTGATGGTAGGCAAAGGGAAGGCTGTGATTTACTGAGACATAGGCTCTTGAATAAACACAGCAAGCTTCATTATCACTTAGAGAAAGTGTCTCCGACGGGGTGACAACTCATGTTATAAATAGTGTTTTCTAAAGATCCAGAAACGAAGAGAGCTGGGCTTGGCATTTGCAAACACACGGCAGACAGACCTGGGTGAATTAGTATACGCCACAGAATTATCTCAGCCTCCTAATGGTGCTAACATTTATTTTTACTTAATCGCAGAGAATGACAACCGGGAGAGGAAGACAATAAGTATCAAAGAGTGAAATCTACCAGATAGAGAGAACTCACATCCTGCCCAATTCCAGCCTCTCTTGGGAGGCCTGTGTGTCAGCAATTAGAGAGGAAAGAGTGGCGGCACCATCTTCCTTCAGCTCTTCTGTTGATCCCTTTGCCTGCTCTTTGGGCCCCAGATTCAGCTGTGAGTCATCCCTGGTAGAGAGGGAGGGGTTGGGGGAGCAGAAATGGAAGCCATCCTCTCTTATCTCTTTGTGTGGGCTTTACTTGAAAAAGGCTAAATATAATTGAAGCTAATATTATTAGCCTGCATCAACTCTCAGATTGTTTTTTCTAAAGACCCATTTATTTGATACATACATTTTCCTAAAAGCTTTTGCATGACTTCGACTCTTTTGACTTTCTCTCTATTAACCTAAAGTGGTCAGGAAGAAAAGGATTATTCCAGAGCAGCAGCGGATTCTTGATTGAAGATCTCTACTGATTTCTGACATAGACTGCTGGAGTCATGTTATTTTTCAGGGTGATGCTGCGATTCCGAACAAACAGGACTGAACGCTTTATGATTAGAATGATGCGTGCATTCATGCTCAGTAGCTTCAGTTTTGTCCGACTCTTTCTGACTCTATAGACTATAGCCTGTCAGGCTCCTCTGTCCATGGGATTCTCCAGGCAAAAATACTGGAGGGGGTTGTCATGCCCTCCTCCAGGGGATCTTCCTGACCTAGGAATCAAACCTGTGTCTCAAGCCTTCTGCATTGGCAGGCAGATTCTTTACCACTAGGGTCACCTGGGAAGCCCGTTATTAGAATGATGCTCCTCCCCAAAAAGGCCTACATTCAGAAACATGGAGGAAATAGTTTGACAATTTAAACATGTTTTTTGCTGATCTACTAACAGTTAAACCTTTGTCTCCACAATTCAGGAAACTTCTTTTTTCCGCTTTTTCCCAGCCCTCCCACATATACTCCGTGCAGCTGTAATTGCATGGCACAGTGTTCAGTAAATATAGATGCTCAGATATTGCTAGCTGTTCTCATTAAATGTGTCTTTCTAACATGGCTAATTCACAGGACTGAGGACTGATTGGTTTTGAGATCAGTACAGAACCACGCCAAGAGAATGAGGAAACAGCTGATTGCCGCCAACATGGTGAAGAACGAACTTCCCAGGTGGTGCAGTGTTAAAGACTCTGCCTGCCAATGAAGGAGATGCAAGAGAGATGGGTTCAATCCCTGGGTCAACGCGCTCCAGTATTCTTGCCTGAAAAATCCCATGGACACAGGAGCCTGGCAGGCTACAGTCCATGGGGTCACAAACAGGCAGACAAGACTGAGCAGCTAACACACACATACACACGTGGTAAAAAATGAAGAGTCTATGTGTTCACACTGAACTCGAATACCAGTTTGAGCATGTAACATGACTTTCTCACCCCAACGCTCTGAGTTTCTGTTCATCTTCTGTAAAATATAGTAAATAATACATGACAAGACATTTTTGAGGATACAAATTGGAATATGCAAATCAAATATTGAAATTAAAATATATAAAACCCCTAATGCAGTATCTGGCACATAGTATGTACTCAAAATGTTTATTGTTAATTTAAGGAAACACATACACTGGTAATAAAATGATTTAAAAGAAACAACAGCAATGTTTTCAGTGCCCATGTCATAAAAGTGTCTTTTCTTGAAGGCATCCTTGCAGTTGCTGCTGCTGCTGCTAAGTCGCTTCAGTCGTGTCTGACTATGTGCGACCCCATAGACGGCAGCCCACCAGGCTCCCCCGTCCCTGGGATTCTCCAGGCAAGAACACTGGAGTGGGTTGCCATTTCCTTCTCCAATACATGAAAGTGAAAAGTGAAAGTGAAGTCACTCGTGTCCGACTCTTAGCGACCCCATGGGCTGCAGCCTACCAGGCTCCTCGGTCCATGGGATTTTCCAGGCGAGAGTACTGGAGTGGGGTGCCATTGCCTTCTCCTATCCGTGCAGTAGAGCAAAGCAACTCCCTGCCAATGTGTTATGTCAATTTCACTATTTGAACAGAACAGAAAAGAGAGGGAAAGGGCCACCGAAATGGGGAAAGAAAACAATGCTTCAGTGTTGGAATGTATTCTCAAATTAACCATGTGTTTAGAGAAGGTCAAGTGAATGTAGTTGCTGTGTCTCTCATAGGTCACGTTTGACTCTACCCCCATGGACTGTAGACCTACAGACTCCTCTGTCCATGGAATTCTCCAGGCAAGAATTCTGGAGTGGGTTGCCATTTCCTCCTCCAGGGGATCTTCCACACCCAGAGACTGAACCCTGGTCTCCTGTATTTTAGTAGGCAGGTTCTTTACAGTCTGAGCCACCAGGATTCCCAGCGGCTCAAGTGAATGCAGTCTCTTTACAACTGCCCCTTCTGAGGCCAGGTTTCAGATCTGTAGGGATGAAATCATGCCATCTATATTTCTTGCTTAGGTCACTCCTTCCTTGGCTATAGATGAAAGGACAAACAAGCTAATGAGAACTTGAATCCAAGAGCCTACTGGATCAACATATTTTCCAAATGGCTGGAAAATCTGCAATATTTCTAACTGTAACCAAATACAGTTTCAGCAACTGGTGACTCAACAGCCAATAAATTGAGGGGCAAGCTTCGGTAGAGAAGAAATTTATTTTTTTCAGAAAAGCGGCAGTCTAGGGAGATAGTAGACTTAGGTCCAGAGGCCAACTCCAAAGATCCTGCTCAGCCAAGATGATTTTTAAAGGGATAAAGAGAAAATGATCTTAATGAATCATTGAGGCGGGAGGTCAGTTTTTGCTCATCTTTCCATTGTGTGCGGATTTGCTGACTTCTCCCCATCTTCCTTGGAATGCTGTCCAACCCACATGCGTGTGTGCTTGCTCACTCACTTAGTCATGTCCGACTCTTTTGTGACCTCATGGACTGTAGCCCACCAGGCTCCTCTGTCCGTTGAATTTTCCAGGCAAGAACACTGGAGTGGGCTGCCATTTCCTCCTCTGAGATGTCTTCCCAACCCATCTCCCGCACTCCTGCCCTGGCAGGTTGGTCCTTTACCACTGAGCCACCTGGGAAGCCCCCTGCCCACGTGGTCCAGCTGAAACTGGATGTTCTTTTGCCCAAATGGTCCACCTGCAAATTTACTAAGGGTAACCTGGGGGTAGAGGGTCTTTCTCTAACTACTTAATTCTTTCCTCTTACTTTTCCTAATCCAAGAAAGGAACCACCAGGTTAGGTAAAGTGTTGTATATATTTAGTAACATTTGTTGTACGTTGTATATATTTAGTAAAGCAGCAATCAAGAACTAAGTTAAATGTTGCTGAATGATCTCATCTCTATGATTAAGGTTCAAAGAAAACAGGGATGATCAAACAGAAAAGAGGCAGAGGAGCTGCTTACATACCCTTGTTTTCTCATCAGAATTACATCTCCTTCAGACGGCTGATTCAAAAGGACACAGGACCTAATCTGTAATCTGATACCAGTTTAGTCACAGAGTCATGTTGGCAAATGACTAAAGGCCACTATGTAAGAAGCAGACATTCTTTCCTAATTTAGCCACATAACCTCAAACTGAATATTTGAATTAAATGACATCAAATATGAACCTGAAAGTTCAGCTTCATATTTGGGTTCAGGGAACTGTCCAAATGAAGACCATACCTGTTACTTGTCAGATGTCTGCACATCCTGGCTGATTTCTAAATTTCTAAATTCTAAATTCAAATTTCTAATGAATTTAGAAATTGGTTACAATACTCTAAGAAAACAAATTTAAGTGCATTGGGATATGGAGGGTAGCAGAGGATTTTGGAAAGAAAATATTGCTTGAGGGCCAAGAGGAGAAGAGGCACAGTTTTCTTGCAGGAGGCCACCTTCAAGCCCTTTCCCAGAGACCAATGTGGGAACAAAAAGGCTTTCATTGGTACCACTAGGGAGGCAGAAAAAGGCAAAGAAAAGTCCTCAAGGACAGAGGAAAGCTGGCCACTGCAGGGGACTCTGGCAACGGGGACGTCTTGTGGCTGCCCAGGTATTTCTGTAATTTCCAGTGGGTATGCCACCCTCCCACCTGCCTTTTCCACTTCAACAAATATCATTAAGCACCTACTGTGTGCTAGGGAGTGCTAGGTACTATGTGATCACAGTGAATAAAGGAAAGGTCTGATCTGTGCCAAAGTTCAACTCTGGAGGACGTCTCTGGTGGTTGGGTGGCTAAGACTCTGTGGCCCCAGAGGAGAGGGCCCAGATTCCATACCTGGTCAGGGAACTAGATCCCACATGGTGCTGGGGTCCAGCCCCAGTGGATCCAGGGTAATTCGAAGGGGAGACAGAGTAGGCGTCCTAGGAAAAAGCTATTTAATTACAGATATAAAGAGATTAGAAAAGGATAGTGTAATAGGAAATATTAGTGGAGAAAAAGAGGCTGAATAACTTGGTTTACATGGGATACCAATAAAGCTTTGAGACAAGCTTGCACCACCTACGTAGGCCACAGGCGTCTTTCCGTTCTCCCGAAGGAGAGGAGGCATTGAGGCCTCCCTGGTCCGATCTTAGAAGCCCAGGCAAAATTAGCAGGCTTGGTGAGTACCCACATTCCAGATGGGAATTCAGCCAGAAGGGGAAAGAAAGAATGACACGGGGGAATCAGTCTTTCCAGAAACTGATCCGATTTCTTTTTTTTTTTTTAGGTTTGCTTATATACTTTTTGTTATACATAGGGATGAATACAGAGTCATGCGGGGTCAGCAGACCTGACCCTTGTCACAATCAGTTCAGTTCAGTTCAGTTCAGTCGCTCAGTTGTGTCCGACTCTTTGCAACCCCATGAATCGCAGCACGCCAGGCCTCCCTGTTCATCACCATCTCCTGGAGTTCACTCAGACTCACATCCATCGAGTCCGTGATGCCATCCAGCCATCTCATCCTCGGTCGTCCCCTTCTCCTCCTGCCCCCAATCCCTCCCAGCATCAAAGTCTTTTCCAATGAGTCAACTCTTCGCATGAGGTGGCCAAAGTACTGGAGCTTCAGCTTTAGCATCATTCCTTCCAAAGAAATCCAAGGGTTGATCTCCTTTAGAATGGACTGGTTGGATCTCCTTGCAGTCCAAGGGACTCTCAAGAGTCTCCTCCAACACCACAGTTCAAAAGCATCAATACTTCAGTGCTCAGCCTCCTTCACAGTCCAACTCTCATATCCATACATGACCACAGGAAAAACCATAGCCTTAACTAGATGGTTGTTAGTCGGCAAAGTAATGTCTCTGCTTTTGAATATGCTATCTAGGTTGCTCATAACTTTTCTTCCAAGGAGTAAGCATCTTTTAATTTCATGCCTGCAGTCACCATCTGCAGTGATTTTGGAGCCCAAAAAAATAAAGTCTGACACTGCTTCCACTGTTTCCCCATCTATTTGCCATGAAGTGATGGGACCAGATGCCATGATCTTCGTTTTCTGAATGTTGAGCTTTAAGCCAACTTTTTCACTCTCCTCTTTCACTTTCATCAAGAGGCTTTTTAGCTCCTCTTCACTTTCTGCCATAAGGGTGGTGTCATCTGCGTATCTGAGGTTATTGATATTTCTCCCGGCAATCTTGATTCCAGCTTGTGTTTCTTCCAGTCCAGCGTTTCTCATGATGTACTCTGCATAGAAGTTAAATAAGCAGGGTGACAATATACAGCCTTGATGTACTCCTTTTCCTATTTGGAACCAGTCTGTTGTTCCATGTCCAGTTCTAACTGTTGCTTCCTGACTTGCATACAGATTTCTCAAGAGGCAGGTTAGGTGGTCTGGTATTCCCATCTCTTTCAGAATTTTCCACAGTTGTGATCCACATAGTCAAAGGCTTTGGCATAGTCAATAAAACAGAAATAGATGTTTTTCTGGAACTCTCTTGCTTTTTCCATGATCCAGCAGATGTTGGCAATTTGATCTCTGTCACAATCAGGTGCTTCATATAGAATTATACAAAGGTCTTAGGGGTTTTACATCATCTTCTGGCCATGAGGCCTGCTGACATTTTATGGCCCTTTCTGATAACGGTCAGTCAACCAGAAAACTTATTTTTTCCAGGGGTGATTTTTTCTTAAACCAGGCGCCACCCTCCAAATAAAGTTACATTCTTATAGGGTGAGGGTGTAGTGGGTTACAATCAAGAAAGGAATTTACTTAGCCTAAGGTTTAACATGATTAATCTTAAAGGTTAATACTTATTTCTCCTATATGCTAGTTATATTTATTATAAGGGCAGGGAATATGGAGATTTAGCAGCAAATATTGGCTCAACAAATGAAAAACCCTTCACCGATATAATTTCTAATCAACCCACTATACTATACTAATAATTTTCTAACTTCTCAAAAGAATCTGTATTTAGAAAGTTCTAAAGCATCTCATGCCCCTCATGGTTTGGAGGCTGTAAACAATCACATGTGGCCAGACGAACCCACTCAGGAAGGCTAGAGAACCTTCAGAGGAGTTTGTAAGTTGAAACACTCTTGTCACGCCCAGGAATTTTTATTAACTGGAGCTGCAAGTTAACTCCTTCTCTGAGAGAGGTGGTGGGGGAACAGTCCCCCATAAAGTCAGAGGTATAGGTGAGAGCATAAAACAGACTCTGGTTTTGGGGGTAGATGCTCAGGAAGAGGGGGATTCCTGAGGCTCGATCCCACCTTTGCGTATGCCGAAGCCTCCTTCCTCATGACCTTTACCGTGGGCAGAGTTCCTCATGCTGTCTCCTGGCAATGTGGCTCAACTAAGAGTTCACATGTCAAAACTAAAGACCCTGCACACCGTAGAGAAGATTGAAGATCTTGCTTGCAACAGCTAAGACCTGGCACAGCCAGATAACAACATCAACAAAAAAGTCAAAGTCCATCTCCAGGAACTATGCAACATTCACACATGTGGATCCCATCACATCTGAAAGAAGTCCCATCTTACCAAGTAGACCCCAGAATTCCAGTGGCAAAATTCTGTTTCTGGGTTTGAGCTCCTTGAAGACAATGACCACATTCCATATACTAAGCCCAGTGCCCCTCACATAACATATTCAGAGTGTATTGTGAATTAATTAATTAATTAACTTTTGAGTGGACACTTCAATGGATAATCTTACAGTATTTTATAATTATAAAACATCACATCAAATAAATACTATTGTTGTTTCATTGCTAAGTCATGTCCAACTCTTTGCAACCCCATGGACTGTAGCCTACCAGGGTCCTCTGTCCATAGGATTCCCAAGGCAAGAATACTGGAGTGGATTACCAAGCCCTCCCCAGGGGATCTTTCTGACCCAGGGATCAAACCCACATTTCCTGTGTCTCCTGCATTGGCAAGGCGGATTCTTTACCACTATGCCACCTGCGAAGTCCAATAAATACTGTGAGCTGTGTGCTTAGTCATGTCCAGCTCTTTTCGACCCCAAGGACTGTAGCCCACCAGGCTTCTTTGTCCATGGGGATTCTCCAGGCAAGAATACTGGAGTGGGTTGCCAAGCCCTTCTTCAAGGGATCTTTCTGACCCAGGGATTGAACCCAGGTCTTCCACATTGCAGACAGATTCTTTACCATCTGAACTCCAGGGAAAGTCAATAAATACTATAATTTGTACTAATATTATGTCTATTATTAAAAGAATAATAGTATAATAAAAGGGCTTCCCCAGTGGCTCAGCTGTAAAGAATCTGCCTGCAATGCAGGAGACTCGAGTTCCATCCCTGGGTCCGGAAGATCCCCTGGAGGAAGGCATGGAAACCCACTCCAGTATTCTTGTCCGGAGACTCCCTTGGACAGAGAAGTCTGGTGGGCTACAGTCCATAGCATCAGTCGGAAAGACTCGGAGACAACTGAAGCAACTTAGCAGGCATGCATCAGTCAGCTCAGCGGCTCAGTCACATCCAACTTTTTGAGACCCCATGGACTGCCACACACCCAGCTTCCCTATCCATCACCAACTCCCAGAGCTTGCTCAAATTCATGTCCATCGAGTTGCTGATGCCATCCAATCATCTCATCCTCTGCCATCCCCTTCTCCTCCTGCCTTCAATCTTTCCCAGCATTAGGGTCTTTTCAAATGAGTCAGTTCTTCACATCAGATGGCCAAAGTATTGGAGCTATTTTACACATGGTATATCAATCCTCTTGTGCTATTGGTAGGAATGTAAACTGGTACAGCCACTGTGGAGAACAGTGTGGAGGTTCCTTAAAAACTAAAAAGGGAATTACTCAAGCAGGCAGGCATGCATACACTGTAATAAAAATTAATTATGGTTTTCTCAGGGTATATGCCCAGGAGTGGGATTGCAGAATCGTATGGTAGTTCCCTTTTTACTATTTTAAGGAAGCTCCACACTGTTCTCCACAGTGGCTGTACTGGTTTACATTCCCACCAACAGTGCAAGAGGACTAATACATGCTGCCACCTGTAACACAGCTAGCTAGTGGGAACCTGCTGCATAACACAGGGAGCTCGGCGCTCTGTGAGGCCCTGGATGGGATGTCGGAAGGCATTCCAAGAGGGAAGGGATGTGTGCATCCGTAGAGCGGACTCACTTCATTGTGCAGCAGAAACTAGCACCACATTGTAAAGCAACTCTACCCCCAATAAGAAAAAATTTTAATTAAGGTTCAGTTGAACAAACAGAACATTTCCTAGTATTTGAAGGCCTCTCTATGTATATCCTGAATTGCCTCTGAATTCTCTCTCATATTTATAATTAATATCATTGTGTAAAACCCTAGTGTCATTTAAGACTCCTATTTCTCCTTTATTCCTCAATTCTACTGGCTTCCCCATCTAGTCTTGTCGGTGGAAATAAACTTCTGCCTCTAAAGGACCTTCCATGGCTCTATTTTTCTCCTCCATCATCTCATCTAGATTATTGCATTCACTGTCTCCACCAGCAAAATCTTCCTCCTTCACATTTTCATAATTAAATGAACCTTCACTCTGGTTTTATTCTTGTAGAAGAAAATCTGAGCAGTGAGATAACTTTTGTGGCTGTTTCAGTGCATTTCCAGGCTGTGGAAACCATAGAGGCCTCTATCTCTTGGTACATACAGCACACACAAGGGAACTGTGACAACAGATCACATTTCTTTTCAGTAGTTTATACAAATGAAAGCTGCTGGCAGTATGTCAACCACTATTATTGATGCTCTCCCTGTACAGGGCACCAGGCAATGAGCTAAGGGGCATCAAAACAAATGTAAACAAGAACCATAAGGTCTACAGTCCATACAATCAATTCCCCTGGTTACAATGGTGACTATTTGACATCTTTGTTACGTTTATAGGGACTAACAGGCAGAATTGTTAATCCTCTATTGTCTCTCTAGCCTTTAGCCCTTTAACTGATAAAGCCATAAATAATGCCATTTTTGAACCCTAGTTCAAAGGGAATTTGCTTTCTCCCAGCCCTCACCCTGAGGATAACAGAACAGATAGGAAAGGCCACTGGCCTTGAAGACTGACTCGAATGCTTCCCTGACCTCCTTAAGTCTATCGCACCTCTCCAGGGACACTTATTTCACCAATTATTTAAAGGAAGCCTTCAAAACACTTACCCTTAAAGTTATGATCATCCCATATGCACAGGAAGTTGTAAAGAATTCCATTTTTCCATGTTGAAAAGTACAACTGGGGAGACTTCCCTGATGATCCAGGGATTAAGACTCTGCCTTGCAACACAGCGGTTAAGGGTTCTATCCTTTGTCAGGGAATTAAGATCCCACGTGCCTAGAGCAACTAAATCTGAATGCCACAAATACTGAGCCCAACCGTCACAGCTAGAGAGTCTGTGCAATGCAACGAAAGATCTTACCTGACCAAACTAAGACCCAACGCAGCCAAATAAATAATACATATATTAAAAAAAATAGTACACTATGTTTTTTGTGAAGCTGGCAGAAAAAATTATAATGGGTTGAGAGTGGTTGTGTAATTTGAATCCCTCTAATTAGTAGGTAACTGAATGAGATTAAGATTCAGCTGAACAAACAGAACATTTCCTAGTATTTGACACCCTCTCTATGTATATCCTGAATTGCCTCTGAATCCTCTCCCATATCCTATAATTAATGTTGTGTAAAGCCTTGGTGTCATTTAAGACCCCTGGTTCTCCTGTATTCCTCACTTCTCCTTTATTCCTGCTTCTTCCTTTAGCTCTCACCCTTGGTGATGGACAGGGAAGCCTGGCATGCTGCAGTCCATGGGGTTGCAAAGAGTCGGACACAACTGAGCAACTGAACTTAACTGAATGAGATTACTACTGTTGGGGAACCATCCTGGAGGGGGAATGAATTATACAAATGAGCCTGGAACCCAGGGCTGGTGCTGTTCCACCCAGAAGCAGGATCTGGCAAGTCTGATTTCTCAGAGTATGTCAGAGTTCATGCTTGTGTCACTTGATAAAAAATTAGTCCTTTTCATTTCTTATACAGTAACAGAAACAAATAAGTCACTATTCACACTGTGTCGACTAAAAAAAAATGAGGGGATATGAGAGTCTAATCAGAGTAGTCAAAATTTTGGAGACCATGGTTCATCCTGAGAGCCAGCAGCAACTGCATCTTTCATCAAACCAATCGACTGCCTGCCTTGTCAGTTTCTCACCATGTTCAATTTTTGTTCAGTTGCTCAGTCGTGTCTGACTGTTTGCAACCCCGTGGATTGCAGCATGCCAGGCTTCCCTGTCCTTATTATCTCCAAAAGTTTGCTTAAACTCATGTCCATTGATTCAGTGATACCATCCAACCATATTTAACATTCAACCATGTTCAATGAGGTGGCCAAAAAGGGACAAATATTATTGACTTGAAGACTCATTCTTTCAGACTAAGCTTTTGAGAGCATAGTTACTAAGTGAGTAAATTGGTAATAATTTCAGTTTGCATGGGATTTTTCAGGTTTTACCACTAAAAATCCTGGATCCCAGGAAATCCCAGTCCCATGCATACTGGGATGCTTGTCCCACTGGGAGGTGTAGATCAGAATTTAGGAACTCAGGGTTGAATCAATAGCTTTTTCCTCTTGAAGTGAAAACAAAGGGCATCTTTACAAAAGGTAAAAAACTGAATCCATTGAATTCATTATTCATTCATCAGTTTTCCTAGTGAATCATCTAGCGTGACTTCTCTCAAACATCTAATCAAAGGCAAAGCTGAGTTGGGTCACCTATAATGAAACTGCCGCAGGGAAAAAGTGGTCGGAAAACTTGACAAGCAGTTCATCAGGGGGCAGGTGATGAGGCTTCTGTGACTTAATTCACATACATGTGTTGAAAATTCTGGCATAAGTAGAGACTACCCTTGCTGTTTAGTCTCTCAGCCATGTCCGACTCTTTGCAACCCCATGGACTGCAGCACGCCAGGCTTCTCTGTCCTTCACTATCTCCCAGAGTTTGCTCAAACTCATGTCCATTGAGTCAGTGATGCCATCCTACCAGTTCATCTTCTGTCACCCCCTTCTCCTGCCTTCATTCTTTCCCAGCATCAGCACCTTTTCTAACGAGTTGGTTCTTCCATTCAGGTGGCCAAAGTACTGGAGCTTCAACTTCAGCATATGCCCTTCCAGTGAATACTGCTGCTGCTAAGTCACATCAGTCGTGTCTGACTCTGTGCGACCCCATAGATGGAAGCCCATCAGGCTCCTCCGTCCATGGGATTTCCCAGGCAAGAGTACTGGAGTGGGGTGTCATTGCCTTCTCCTCCTTTAGGGTTGGCTGGTTTGATTTCCTTGCAGTCCAAGGGACTCTCAAGAGTCTTCTCCAATACCACAGTTCAAAAGCATCAATTCTTCGGAGCTCAGCCTTCTTTATGGTTCAACTCTCATATCCATACATGGCTCTTGGAAAAAACCATAGCTTTGACTGGATGGACCTTTGTCAGAAAAGTGATGTCTCTGCTTTTTAATATGCTGTCTAGGTTTGTCATAGGTTTTCTTCCAAGGAGCAAGCATCTTTTAATTTCATGACTGCAGTCACCATCCACAGTGATCTTAGAGCCCAAGAAAATAAAGTTTGTCACTGTTTCCATTTTTTTCCCCATCGATTTGCCATGAAGTGATGGGACCCGATGCCCATAGCCAATCATCATTCTTCTCTGAAAAAAAATTTGATGCCTGTTTCCTTGGTTGATGATCAATAAATCAGTTACCCTTTTCATCCACCACGTGATTGTCACAACCTGTATGAATCAGGTTCTCCAGAGAAGCAAGAAAAAAAAAAATAAGATATAGACATATACAGAAGAAGAGACATTTTATTTTAAGGAATTGGCTTTCCTAAATGTGGACACTGGCAAGTTCAAAGTCTGTAGGGTGAAGGGGCAGGCTGGAGACCAGGAAAGAGTTGCAATTTGAGAATGAAAGCAGATTTACCTCTTCCCCTAGCAAAAAGGACTTCAGCTAATTGGATGAGGCCCGTTCATCCACTTTATGGTGGGGGGTGCCAGGGTGTTAGTTGGTTTTACTGAAAGTTTATTGGCTAAAATCATCACCTTTTCTAAAAAAGTAAGTTCACATAAACATCTAAAATAATGTTTGACAAAAATCTGGACACTCACCAAGTTTAACACAGAAAATTGACCAGCATGTGACCTAAGTGGCTTAACCTCTCAGTAAGAGACACTAACCCAGGGGGTTTCACAAACTGTAGTTGAAAATGTGGCCTCATGTCAGTTGAAACTCAGGTTATCTTTCAGGAAATAACACTCAATTCAGTAATAACCAGAGATGGGTAGGAAATTTCTGCTTTGTTTACCCTGTTTGATTTTATTATAACAAACAGGTACATATAGTTTACAATGAGGACTTGCATGCACTTTTAAAATGAGTCTCATAAAATGAGATTTCAAGGAAAAGTTTTTTTTTTCATAAGCTCTTTTGGTCTATGTGCCCCCATCTCCCCCAGAGACATTTCTACTTAAACTTATTTTTCTTTGTTGTTTTGTTGTCTAGTCGCTCAGTCGTGTTCAACTCTTTTGTAACCCCCTGGACTGCAGCCCACCAGACTCCCCTGTCCATGGTATTTACCAGGCAAGAATACTGGAGTGGGTTGCCATTTCCTACTCAAGGGGATCTTCCTGATCCAGGGATTGAACCTGAGTCTCCCATATTGGTAGGTGTTTTCTTTTTTTTTAATTAACTTATTTATTTTAATTGGAGGCTAATTACAACATTGTAGTGGTTTTTGCCATACACTGACATGAATCAGCCCTGGATGTACATTGTGTCCCCTATCCTGAACCCCCTCCCACCTCCCTCCCATCCCATCCCTCAGGGTTGTCCCAGTGCACCTGAGCACCCTGTTTCGTGCATCAAACTTGGACTGGTGATCTATTTCACAGATGGTAATATACATGTTTCAATGCTATTCTGTCAAATCATCCCACCCTCACCTTCTCCTACAGAGTCCAAAAATCTGTTCTTTATATCTGTGTCTCTTTTGCTGTCTCACATATAGGGTCATCGTTACTATCTTTATAATTCCATATATATGTGTTAATATACTGTATTGGTGTTTTTCTCTCTGACTTACTTCACTCTATAATAGGCTCCAGTTTCATCCACCTTATTAGAACTGATTCAAATGTATTCTTTTTAACGGCTGAGTAATACTCCATTGTGTATATGTACCACAGTTTTCTTATCCATTCATCTGCTGATGGACATCTAGGTTGCTTCCATGTCCTGGCTATTATAAACAGTGCTGCGATGAACATTGGGGTACATGTGTCTCTTTCGATTCTGGTTTCCTCAGTATGTATGCCCAGCAGTGGGATTGCTGGGTAGTACGGCAGTTCTATTTCCGGTTTTTTAAGGAATCTCCACACTGTTCTCCATTGTGGCTAGACTAGTTTGCATTCCCATCAACAGTGTAAGAGGGCTCCGGTAGGCGGTTTCTTTAACATTGTTATGAAAAATTGCTGTGGAGCGTCACCTTATTCATCTCAAGTTTTTGGCCACCTTGATTAGGAAATTTTCCATCAGCTGTCTCAGTGAAGCCTGACCACTTGGCACTGGTGGTATAAAACAGTTTCAACTTCATTCAGCAAAGAAAACAGGGACATGATTGGGTTCATTATTCTTAACCCTAGTAGGCAAAGGAGTCAACCATGTCTGTGAACACAGAGACCTGAGTCCACAGTTGGCTCAGCCTCTGTCTGCTTCCTGACCTCTGGAGGCAATACGGAGGGACAGAAGCAGTGGGAATTATGGCAAGTCATCACTGAGAAATGAGCCAGGACATGTGTCTTCAGCAGAAGGAATCTATGAATTAGTGTTTCCAATAAAAACAAGAGCATATGCCTTCCTTCATCCAACAAACATGCATGGAGCACTTACTGTATACTAACAGCCCTCTACTAGGGCTGTTGGTTAGGGTATGGCTTGTATTTGGTTTGTGCTATCGGGGTGGGTATGGGGAGTCAAGCTGAGATAAAAGGTAAATGGATGATGGGGAAGCTACAGCAGTGGGCTTCATCCTAAGTGTGCTTGTTGCATAATTGAACTGGATCATCCATTGCAAGGCTTCGTGAAAAACCAGCTGTAGAAAGCCTTTAATTTAAAATGGAAAAACTCAATGATTTCCTCCTACTGGAAATTTAGAAGGGGAAAACCTCTATTATCTAATAAATTATCTGCATTAAAAATGCATTAGTCATCAATCTTCATACCATCTGCTGACAGCTACATTGCTTATTTAAAAACAACACTGTCCCCTTTCTCTGAGTGGGCTTTTTATGGTTCTTTTGAAAGAAACTCATTACATTCAGCCATGGAGGAAAGCAAACTGCTTTTCAATAAATTTAGTATGTTATAAATAAGGGATTGTTTTGCATAATATTTTAATTACTATTTTAATTTAAGGCCTAATGCATTGCTGCTCAAAATATCTACTGCAGAAACCTGAAGAACATAGACTTTATTGTTGCTGGTAAACTCTAGAAAAAAGACCAGCATTTATTTTCCTTTGCTCTAACTGGATGACAGAGGATTCTTAGGTGCCCTGTGAACTATCCATAACAAACGGCATTTCCCTCCTTCCTTTTAAAGGTCCCTGAGCCCAGTTGTCCTAGATCCCCAGTTATCAATGGTTAGAAAAGCAGATGCTTCAAAAGGCATAATGGCTTTTGTTAGTGTGTATTAATATGCTGTATTTGACTCTTTTAGAGCTGTGTTTCCATGGTTCTTTGTACAGCATTTCAGGAGATGCAAAAAGTATCATAAAAACTAATTAACAATGGATTTGTTTCAGACAAGTGGATGATTTCTATCTTTGGTTACTGAAGAAGTATTATTTACACCAGCAGTACCTAGTCTCTTTGGCACCAGAGACAGGTTTCACGGAAGACAATTTTTCTGTGAACCGTGGGCAGGGGGATTGTTTCAGGATGATTCAAGTGCGTTGCATTTATTGTGCACTTTATTTCTATTATTATTAGATCAGCTCCACCTCAGATCATCAGGCAATAGATCCTGGAGGTTGGAGACCCCTGATTTAAACACTAGAAGAAGCTGGTACCCAACAAATGACTCAGAACTCCTTCTAGAAAGCAACAGTCCACTCTACTTCCTCTGTGTCCCGAGGGACCGAGTAGGAAAGTCGCTTCTGTACAAAGAAAGTGGAAGAGACACCATATTACACAACATCCTGCCAAGTGGCAGGAGGCCGTTGGGAAAGGGAATGAGAAGAAGGAAGCAATCAGGTTTGGGAGAAGGAGGAGGAGAGTTTCTCGCTGTCGGGAAGTGAGGACTCAGGAAAAGGTCATGAGTAAGGGAGGTGAACAGTTATCGTGGAGACTGTGACGAAGAAATGATGAATAAACAGAGCCAACTTCAGAAAATAAGAGAATTTTCTCTTGCTTTGGAATACCTTCCTCTCTTCCCACTCCCAGGGAGAATCAAGTCCAGTGTTTTCCTTTTTCCTTTCTTTTCTCCACTCAAGTTTCTGTTTCTTTAGGGTCCAGGTGACCAGTTCCTTCCCATGGACAGTGGTCAAAGGAAAACCTTGGGTCCACTTCCCGTTTCCTCCATCTACTGGATCTTAGGCAAATCTCTTCCCCTCTTTGACCTCAGTTTCATCTGGTGTAAACTCGGAACACCAGAACACAGCTCACAGGACAAGAACGTATAATGCTTTCCCCGAGATTGTTGAGGTCCAGCCCAGGGCTGGGTGATTGCCCAATTTCTTGGGAGGAGGAATTCATATCTTTGACCCCTGATCCTCAGTGCTAACTGCCCAGTTCCCCTTAGTGTATCCCCCACCTGCTCCAAATCCTCGAGTCCACACTGACGGCAAATCCCCTGAGTTCCCAACCTTCCCAACTCAGTGCAGTTCAGTTCAGTTGCTCAGTCGTGTCCGATTCTTTGCGACCCCATGAATCGCAGCACGCCAGGCCTCCCTGTCTATCACCAACTCCCGGAGTTCACTCAGACTCACATCCATCGAGTCAGCGATGCCATCCAGCCATCTCATCCTCTGTCGTCTCCTTCTCCTCCTGCCTCCAATCCCTCCCAGCATCAGAGTCTTTTCCAATGAGTCAACTCTTCGCATGAGGTGGCCAAAGTATTGGAGTTTCAGCTTCAGCATCAGTCCTTCCAATGAACACCCAGGACTGATCTCCTTTAGGATGGACTGGCTGAATCTCCTTGCAGTCCAAGGGACTCTCAAGAGTCTTCTCCAACACCACAGTTCAAAAGCATCAATTCTTCGGTGCTCGGCTTTCTTCATAGTCCAACTCTCACATCCATACATGAAAAACCATAGGAAAAACCACTGGAAAAACCATAGCCTTGACTAGACAGACCTTTGTTGGCAAAGTAATGTCTCTGCTTTTGAATATACTATCTAGGTTGGTCATAACTTTTCTTCCAAGGAGTAAGCAGTAATTTCATGGCTGCAATCACTATCTGTAGTGATTTTGGAGCCCCCCAAAAATAAAGGCTGACACTGTTTCCACTAGCCTAACTCAGGTCACCTGTAAATCAGACAGGTCATCAGAATCACCTGTAAATCTTCCTCAAAAGAGAGATTCCAGGAACCAATGAAATTAGAACCAGCGAAATTACTGAATCAGAATCCCAGAGGCAGAAGGCAGATGGTGTTGGTTTGTGATCTGACTGATGCCCACACAGAAGACAAGGAGAGACAGAATACAGGGAGCTGGTCCAGACTGGCAGGTGGAGGGTCTCAGAAGAAAGGGAACTCACATACCATATACGACGCTTGCTGTGGTTCCTGCAAGACCCGTAGACCTCCACATATGCTCACATCAAACTTTATAGGAGGCCTTAACTGGGTTCAGCCACTCACTGCCCTCTCACGGCTATGTTCTGGAGGACAGCTCCCACCATGGGAACGATGGGCAGAATGAATGTTCCAAGGACAGGAAGAGGTGATGAGGACCCTCCGATGACCCAAGTCCAGCTGGAGGGTTGACCAGTGGTCTCATCCTCTCAGTGACCTCCTGCAATAGGTGGGACATGCATTTCTTGCAGAAGCTCTCCATCTAATAACTCTGATGTGTCATCAGGCTTGGGCTGCATTCAAGGTCTATTTCCTAGTGAGGAGCATTGTGTTAAATGCCTGCTTTCTGTGGCCATAGCTTTTGGTGACCTGTAATGTTCTAGAAGCTTCCATGGTGGTTTTCCTCCCCTCGGAGTTGACTGAGTTCTTTTCCTCCCATTTCACTACCTCATGTCTGTGCCCTGCCCTGCCTTTCCCAGACTATCCAGTCCTCTGCATCCAAGCCCAGCTTTTTCATAAGCCAAGTTGACTGTAACCTCTTACTTATTCTTTCCCCTGGAACTTAGACATCTGATTGCCCAACATTTGGAGTACAAATCTGACTATGTGTAGTGGTCACATACTTTAGCTCTTACTTTAAGATTGCATGGCTATTTCCTCCCAAGTCTCCTGGCTTCTGTGGGGCATCAAGAATCCTTCCAGTTGGTCATGTGAACCCAGAGGAGCAGTTTCCCTTTCCTGACCTCAATAGAAATACTTTGCATCCCTTATTAGGAGCCCACTCCTCAGGCATCTTTAGCCCTTTCAAAGCAAATCCAGCCTGTCTTGGATTTTCTGGCTAGTGCTGAGTCAACAGAATACAAATGTCTCCTTGGCAAGAGCCTCAGGAAAGGCATGATTAAAGAGGACACGCCTCCCACATGTCTGTGAGACATCTCACTCATTATCCAGACCCGCCTGCCTCAGAGCCACTCATCGCCTCTGTCACTTCACATCTGTAGATTCTGGGCTTCATCGATACTCCCTGGGCACTTAAATGCATCACACACACACACACACAGAACTGAAAGGAAGAGAATGAAGGCACCGTGTGTATGTGTGTGTGTGTGCATGTGCACATGTCTGTGTAGTCCTGAGCCCGGTGGCAAAGGACTGTTCCTGGACCATGAACTATGTCTGTGTTTCTGATGAGGGAGCTGCCTTGGGCATAGAAGCAAGGAGCCTGAGTGTGCAGTGGAAGTTGGAACAAACAGACTGTACCAGGATATTTTCAGATGCAGGTTCCTACCTAATCACTCGAAAGTAGTTTGAACAATAACGACATCTATCTCATAAAGCAAGAAGCTCAGAGGAAGAGTAATTCCCAGACTGGTGTGACAGTTCAGGGATAGCATCTCAGGCTCTTTCTATCCTTTTAATCTGCACTTCCCAGTATTGGAATGTCCCTTCTTGGAACTTCAAGAGGACTGCTGCAGAGCCAGGCATCACCCACAGTTATAACCACGTCCAGTGAAAACTATTGGTACTTCCTCTTATGAATCTTTTATTGTTGTCCAGTCACTAAGTCCTGTCTGACTCCTTGCCACCCCATGGATTGCAGCACACCAGGCTCCCCTGTCATTCACTGTCTCCCGGAGTTTGCTCAAATTCATGCCGGCTGAGTCAATGACGCTGTCTAACCATTTCATCCTCTGCCGCCTTCTTCTTCTTCTTGTCCCTTCAATCTTTCCCAGCATCTGGGCCTTTTCCTACAAGTCAGCTCTTCGCATCAGGTGGCCAAAGTATAGGAGTTTCACCTTCAGCACCAGTCCTTCCAATGAATACTCAAGGTTGATCTCCTTTAAGATTGACTGGTTTGATCTGCTTGCCATCCAAAGGATTCTCTCTTTTTATTAGGAAATCAACTTTTCTTAACATCCCTCACATATACATACAGCATTTTTTCCTTTTAGTTCCCTGCAGCCAGGACTGGCTGCAAGAGAATCATCAAAACGATTTAGGAACATATCTGGCTTGTGTATATCATGGTGGGAAGATGGATCTGGCAGGAAATAAGAAGCCATGGGACAGAGAGAGGGATAGGTTTGCTGTTGGGTAAACAGCCAACACCGGTTGTTCCAGGGGCTCAGGACTAGATGAAGAGAAGGATGGAAGAATTTCCTGCCTGAATCTTGGATGGTCCCTCTAGGTATATATGTAAAACAGATTCACTTTGCTGTCTACCTGAAACTAACACAACATTATAAATCAACTGTATTTCAATAATAAATTTTAAAAAGTATTACCTAATCAAAGAAAAGCTATGACCAGCCTAGATAACATATTCAAAAGCAGAGACATTACTTTGCTGACAAAGGTCCATCTAGTCAAAGCTATGGTTTTCCCAGTGGTCATGTATGGATGTGAGAGTTGGACCACAAAGAAAGCTGAACGCCAAAGAATTGATGCTTTTGAACTGTGGTGTTGTTGAAGACTCTTGAGAGTCCCTTGGACTCCAAGGAGATCAAATCAGTCCGTTTTAAAGGAAACCAGTCCTGAAGGACTGATGCTGAAGGTGAAGTTCCAATACTTTGGCCACCTGATGCAAAGAACTGGCTCACTGGAAAAGACCCTGATGCTGGGAAAGACTGAAGGCAGGAGGAGAAGGGGCTGACAGAGGATGAGATGGTTGGATGGCATCACTGACTCAATGGACATGAGTCTGAGCAGTCTCCAGAAGTTAGTTATAGACAGGGAGGCCTGGTGTGCTGTAGTTCGTGGGGTCGCAAAGAGTCAGACACGACTGAGCTACTGAACTGAACTGAATTGATAAGTGGAACTAATTTGGATACTGATTGAAATATATAAAATAACCAGGAAAATGTGAATTGACAGGATATCTGACAATACTAAAGAATTATTAAAAATTATTATTAAATTATTAAAATTACTAAAATTATTATTAAAAATTTTAGATGTGACAATATTGCAGGTATTTTTTAAGGAAGGCTTGTCCTCTAGAAATGCATCCTAAAATATCTTCATATGAAATAACATCTGGGACTTGCTTCACAATAGCTTGGAATGGGGAGGGAATAGATGAAACAAGATATTCTGGGTGTGGATGACTGTTGAAGCTGGTGAGGGGAAGCCAGGGTTCATTAGATAATTCTTCCTACTTTTTGATATACTTGAAAATTTGCTTCCCTGGGCTTTCCTGGCGGCTCAGTTGATAAAGAATTCTGCTGCAATTCGAGAGACCTGTTTGATCCCTGGGTTGGGTTGGGAAGATCCCCTGGAGAAGGGAATGGCTATACACTGTAATATTCTGGCCTGGAGAATTCCGTGGGGTTGCAAGGCCTGGAGAATTCCATGGACTGTGTAGTCCATAGGGTCCCAAGGAGTTGGATGTAGCTGAGTAACTTTCACTTTCACTTTTTTTCACTTGAAAATTTGCATAAAATAATTTTAAAATAAAATTACATAAATACTTTCTAAACACAAAAATTTCACTTTTGAGGAGTGATACAAATTATAGAAAAGATGTTTATTTTAAGATAACTTGTAATGGAAAAAAACTAAATATTGAATCATGGGTTAAGTAGATTATAGTAATTCCTTTCAATATAACAATATGTGCCCTTCAGTTACGTTTAGGAATAGTTTTTAAAGACATGGGAATATACTTACATAATATTAACTAAAATATATATCAAGATTATAATATCTCAAATAAAAACAAGGTACATCGCATAAAAGGATGTTTCTAAATTGCCTTATCACCGTGATATTTATTGAGGGGAGTATGACCTTGTGGTTAAAAGGGCAGGTTCTAGAGGGAGTTGGAGCCTCAGCTGAAACACATACTAGCTGTAACCTTAGGTAAATCCCTTTACCTCCATGTTCTAATCTCTTAAATGGGTACAGTGGTGGCACCTATCTCATAGGTCTTAAGAATTAAGCACATGGATTTATTTAAAACACCCACAACAGTGCTGCCACATAGTAAGCTCTTTACAAATGTTGGCGGTTACTACCATTGGCAGGATATAATACACACTGTGCATTTAATATCCACTGGTACAGGTTGCCTGAAAACTGATGGTTTGTATGGATCCTATTTCTAATTTTCCAAAGCACCACTGCCACATGATTCTATTTTATTCTTGTAACAGCACAGTGAGAAAAGAAGTCAAATAATAACTGTTTACAAAATGAAGAGTAAAACTCAGTTGCAGGGAGTCGAAGGAACTTTCCCGAGGTGCCCCCAGGGATCTCCCAGAGGTCCTGAACATTCTGTCTTGGCCTCCTGGCTTCTTTCTTCCAAGACGCCTTTCTGTGAGCAACCAAGGTCATTGTGTGAAGGGCTGCTAGCCGCTGTCCATCAGGCCCAGACATTATTTTTACTCCCTCTGCTCTGGTAGATAATGGCTCCAAATTCCAGGGCTGGAGCGATAAGGCCTCCCCCAAGCTAAGCACTGAAGACTCTGAGACCGCTTAGTGTACCGGGAGCCTGCGATAACTGATATCGCCCTGCCGCTCCAGCTCGGTTCAGGTCTCCAGCCTGAGCTGGTCCTATCTGGGCACCTCCCGAAGGATGGTGTCCTCACAGGCCATCCAGACTGTGAGGGCCTTTATCTGCATCTCCTGTTTAGCCTTCTATTTGTATGCAAATAAGCCCTTGCCTTTGCGGCTTGTGGATAAATGGCCACTGCAAGTTGGAGGTCTTCTAGTGAAAGAACAGGAAGTGATCTTATAGAATAAGAAGTCACATTTGTATTTTTTAAAAACATGGAAACTTGGGCCCAAAGCAACCAAGTGGATCTCCCAGGGGCATGTTGCTAGTGAGAGCAGCCAGTCCATATATTGAGACCACCATAGACCATATTTCTATCTCTACCCTAGAACCCCAGTTGAGCTGGAAAAAACAATCATCCATTAACATCAGTCTATCACTTACCGTGTGTGTTCATGATAGGTTTTAAAAAAAGAAAAAAAACCCGAAAGAGAGGCAGAGAGTGTGTATGGGGTAGGGGAGGAGTTTATCCCCAGATTATTGGTTTCTAAACTGTTGGACTCACCTCCTTAAAGCAGCGATTATGCTGTTTAGCCTTCAGTGGAACTCTATTTTTTAAATAAAATGTATTTTCATTTTTAAAATAAATATAGAGGGTTAGTCATTGTCCATTTTTATTGGATTCAATTGATATCTTTAAATCAGTTAGACAAGTAGGCCATTAGATGGAGCTGGCACCAAGACCATGGCAGCCTGTGTAAGCCAACAGCATTCCAAACCTGTAAAGGCCTCAAGTTTTGAAATCAAAATCTAAGGACAACCAAACACAAATAGCCAACTAGGCTTTAGGCTACAACCAACCAATCATTTTCTCACTTTGTTCCTGCCATTTCTGTATAATTCTCTCCCCTGATCCTGTCAGCAGAGCATTCCTAACCACTTCCAGTTTGAGGTTGCCCAATTCAAATAGATTTTTGCTACAAAAATCTCTTAAAATCTGTAATATGCCCCAGTCTTTTTTAAACAGTACTGAAAGTCCGAGGACTTCCCAGCTGGTACTAATGATAAAGAGTCCGCCTGCCAGTGCAGGAGATGCAAGAGACACGGGTTCGATCCCTAGGTGGGGAAGATTCCATGGAGGAGGAAATGGCAACCTACTCCAGCAGGCTTGCCTGAAAAGTTCCATGGACAGAGGAAAAGTACAAATCAAATGACTGCCAGTAAATACAATATTTTAATGTGAAAAGAGAGGGAACCACATAATAAAGACTTTTTTCTTACCATATAAAACCTACTGGCTGGTGGGGTTGGAAAGACACAGGGAAACTCTGGGAGGTACTGGCTGAGTCTATTGTCTCGATCATGGTGATGGAATCACAGGTGTTCCAAGATGTTCAAACTCATCAGATTGTCTACATTAAATGCATGCAGTTCTTTGTTTATCAATTGACCTTAATAAGACTATTTTTTAAAAGGACAGGGGAAAATAATTATAAGTCAAAAGGCAAAGATGAAAGAGGGGTTAAAATAATCATTGGAAGATATAAACAAAGGGAATAATAGTCAAGATTGCTTAATAGTAGGACTTCCCTGGCAGTCCAGGGGTTAAGACTCTGTGCTGGCAGTGCAAGAGGTGCAGGTTCGATTCCTGGTCGAGGAACTAAGATTCTGCATGCCAGTCGGTGTGGCCAAGAAATAAACAAATAAATTAATGAAAGCATCAAAATAAAAATTTAAAAGGAGTAGACTAATTTTTTAAAAAGGATTGTTTAATAAAAATGTATATCATAATTGACATCCTCATACACACACAAAAAGTGGCAAATAATTCATGTTCACCATACTTGCTAACTTCAGCAGGACTAGAAAATTCCTGGAGTCAAAATCCAGGATCTTGGGCCCAGCCAGGAGCCCAGAAAGACCAAACCGCCTCCAATTCTCTCCTAACAGAGGAGAATGCTCCTCCTAATCAGGAGTTCCTAACACCACCTAATCCCAAGAAGAAATTCTTACCATCGGGGTGTGTGTGGAGACCTGCAGGAAGGGATCTGCCTCTGGAGCCAATACCTATTGTCTCAGCCTGCTAGCCTCCAACAGAAACTAACTAGGGGGTGAGGGTATTTGTAAAGGCTTTTCTTCTCCCCCAGCTCAGGAGTCATTTTGGTGATCATGGCAACACACTTAGAAATGAAACTCAAGTGTGACCCAAGGGCTTTGGCTGGTAAGATGGGCGAGAAGGTTCCATAGGGTGTGCACTGGCCTACAGAGGACACCCCAAATGATCTAAGGTTGTCCACAGGGCCTAGCAAAGCCAGGCTGGTTCACACAGGCAGCCCCCAAGGCTGACACACCTGGGAGTTTCTGAACTACTTTTGTACTAGAACGAGGAGGGGGCAGGTGCTACTGCAAAGGCAAGAGGTCACGATGAGATGTGGACCACAAGGCAGAGCCCTCCTTCCCTGCCCACCCCACCCCCAGTCCAGCCAGATCTGAGCCCCAAGAGAGAGGTCTTAAGTCAAAGCATGAGGTAGCTAGGATCAGGGACCAGGGAGCTGCTTATAGAAGGCACTGTTCCATTTACTCTACATACAAGATGTTATTTAATTCTGACCATCCTTGAGGGAGGTACTGCTATCATCCAGACTTTACAGATATGGAAACTAAGTCACAGAGAGGGTAAGCAGTTGCTTCAAAGACACACAGTAAGAGGGAGAGCCCAGATTCCAACGGAGAGCATCAAACTCTTAACCACTGAGCCACATGGCCTCTTAACAACATGGCCTCAACTCCACAGGCAGCAGTGCTGTGACATGAGACAACATGCCCCGGTCCTCCCAGGAACCCACAGACGTGAAGCGGGGCAGGATCTGGGGGAGGCCTGGGAACAGGGACCGCAGTGGCCCCTTGACCAGGACAGTGGAGCTGATGGAGTGAGCCAGAAGACGCTGCTCACTTGGACACACCAGACACACCCAGGGTCCAACAGGCCCTGGATCTGCTCTGGAGAGATGGATGCTGGGGTCCCAGGGACTCAGGCTTCCAGCTCTTAAAGGGAATGGTCACAAAGAGGAGAATGAGAAACCCAGTAGCATTTCTTTACCGCTCCTCCACGCCTTCCCTGTACCCTGTCCTGTGCTTCCCAGGGCAAGGCACTGTCCTTGATGGCTCAAATTAACTAGCATAGCATGGAGGAACCCAGCCATTACCATAAACCGAGCCAACTGCATCATTTCAGAGATGTGCTCAGGATAACCACCAACCTCGCTGAGTCCCCAAGACTGAGCAACACCCTCTGGGCTCCCAAACTGGAGCAGGGAGACTGGCTTTTGGTGAGATGGGAGCTGTGACACATGAAACGGTAGGTTGCGTTTATGATTAAAAAGAAGGAGAAGCGGCAGCCGGATCACTATTTTCCTGGGAGCCCAGGGTTGCCTGTCAGGTGCCTCGAAGTTGTCTAATTGCGGCCACCAGCAGACCATAGGGTCCCCTGGGGCAGAGGGAGCTGGCGGGGGGAGACCCAGCCCCACCCTCACTGGGGATTCAGGTGACCATGCCATCAGGGTCTTGCTTCAGTTAGGAGATGCCAGCTCCTCCTCTGCAGGCTTCCTTGTGTCCGGAAGCTAGAGCATTATCATTCCTCAATCATCCTGCAAGTTGCTGAGGCTTGAAAGCTCCCACAGAGGCGGCTGCTGGAGCATGGCTGCTGGGGCCGCCCACGTTAAATTGCTTCACACAGGGGTACCATTTATGGGGCCTTTGCTCTGTATTTAACGCCACAGCCAGTGATGGACTTTCGCTGTTGGAAAGCTCTCCGGTCCCCTGCACATCGCTTTATAACTGATGGGAGAAGATGTCCTCTCTTCGGTAAATTGTATCTGGCCTTTCCAGCCCTGCAGTAATTAATGTTTGTTCTCATCCAATGGGCAGATTCAAAGAAATACAGCTCTCATTAGCTCTCGCTCAATTAAGAAAAATGGTCCTCGGCCCGCACAACTCAAATGCTGCTACAAAGCTGGAGTTGCTTGAATTACATGGCTGGGAGGACCAGAAGGGCATCCTAGCCTTCTCTGGGGCTCTGGCCCCATTCCCAGCAGCATCCAGCCTCTTCTAGTCTCCT
Organism: Oryx dammah; assembly: GCF_014754425.2. Lineage (NCBI taxonomy): Eukaryota > Metazoa > Chordata > Mammalia > Artiodactyla > Bovidae > Oryx > Oryx dammah. The sequence continues at coordinate 15,000,028 of NW_024070204.1, forward strand.
CCAGTGCCCCCCCACCATACACATTCCACACCTACTTCCTAAGGAAACAGAAGGACGATAATAGCTAGTGTTCGTTGAGTGCTTACTAAGTCCCAGGTACCATCCTAAACAACACGCATGGACTAGTTCATAAATGAGACATATGGACCATGACAAAAACACATGAACCAGCTTTTACAAGATGAATATGAATTAGCACATCATAAATGATACAGATGAATCATTTCATTTAGACACAGTCATGTATTTATGATGCCCAGAAGTCATGAGTTGGACAAGAACTATTTTGGGGATTTAAGACTATATGTTTATATTCTTCCTTAAAGATTGTGTTTGAAATAAACACACAAACTATTTATATTCTCAGAGAAAACTTACAAATCTTCTAGCATATGTTGGTGGTCTCCAGTGTGAGAATCTCTGCTTGTAACATAATAATATGTATTCATTCTCTCTACAACTTGAGCTGATATAAACAAAGACTAAACAGTCTTTAAAGGAATTTGATTTTAGTTTAAATAGGCAAGACTTCTTTGAATTGTTCTTTTTTCTTCATTTATTTTTGTCAAAGTTCGTGTATTTTCAAATTAATTTTTGTTGGAATATAGTTGCTTTACAATGTCATGTTAGTTTCTGCTGTGTAGCAAAGTGAATCAGTTATGTTGCTGCTTTTGGTCACCCAGTTGTGTCCACCTCTTTTGCAACCCCATGGATGGTAGCCCACCAGGCTCCTCTGTCCACAAGATTTCCCAGGGAGTCTGTTGCCATTTCCTTGTCCAAGGCATATCCCCGATGCAGGGATTGAACCCAAGTCTCCTGCCCATGTCTGCTGCATTAGAGGCAGGTTCTTTACTGCAGAGCCACTGGGGAAGCCCCCAAATACATATATCCAGTCTTTTTTAGATTTCCTTCCATTTCAGTTCAGTTCAGTCGCTCAGTGGTGTTCGACTCTTTGCGACCCCATGAATCGCAGCACGCCAGGCCTCCCTCTCTATCACCAAATCCCGGAGTTTACCCAAACTCATGTCCATCATGTTGGTGATGCCATCCAGCCATCTCATCCTCTGTCATCCCCTTCTCCTCCTGCCCCAATCTCTCCCAGCATCATAGTCCTTTCCAGTGAGTCAACTCTTCACATGAGGTGGCCAAAGTATTGGAGTTTCAGCTTCAACATCAGCCCTCCAATGAACACCCAGAACTGATTTCCTTTAGAATGGACTGGTTAGATCTCCTTGCAGTCCAAGGAACTCTCAAGAGTCTTCTCCAACACCACAGTTCAAAAGCATCAATTCTTCCACACTCAGCTTTCTTCACAGTCCAACCCTCACATCCATACATGGCCACTGGAAAAACCATAGCCTTGACTAGACAGACCTTTGTTTGCAAAGTAATGTCTCTGCTTTTGAATATGCTATCTAGGTTGGTCATAACTTTCCTTCCAAGGAGTAAGCGTCTTTTAATTTCCTTCCATTTAAGTCATCACAGAGCATTGAGTCAAGTTTCCCACGCTACACGCTAGGCTCTCATTAGTTAACCAATTTTATAGATGGTAGTGTATAGATCAATCCCAATCACCCAATTCATCCCTTCCCCCTTTTCCCCTTGGTAACCATAAGTTTAAGAGTTGAACAGAAACTTGATTAAGAGTTCAACTTCTACTACTAACACCTGTGAGCTGAGTGGTCTTGGCAAGTCAGCAGGTGGAGACCTACATTGCTGTAACTGATCAAAGCCAAATAGTCACCATGTGCAGCTCCGGTGTTGCTATCTCCATGGGTCAGTTCCCTTTCCTAGGTTCCCTTTCCTCAGGCTACACCATAGGCAGCAGATTCCCAAATGGTAGTGAATGGACCAGGGGCAGGAGGGAAAGGAGAGAATGAATCAAAATCCATCACTACCCTTGAAAATAATGCCTGTGATTTATGTCTGGGTATCTGCAAGCTGGGTTTGAAAAGAATCAGCTGTGGGTGTGTTAACTGGCAGGGCCTCTCTGGAGGACAATTTGCTAGTATGTCAGAATTTCAAATGCATGTCCCCTTAGACCTAGCAATTATACTTCTAGGAATCTATCCTAAAGAATGGGGGTAGAGGGTATATGTACCAGGATATTTATGGCCATATTGTGTGTCCTAGTGTGTGACTGAAAACAATCTAGTTGAGGGACCTACTAAATAAATTATGGTATATTTGTTCAACTGAATAGTATGTAGCTATAAAAAACAAAGGCAGCTTTAACTAAATTCAAGTGGAACAATCTCCAAGATATTTTACAAGCTAGAAAAAAAGCAAGAAGTTATCATTGGCATATCATTTTATCCATACTCATTTGCTCATCCTTGAATAGAATATCTCTATAAGAAATCAACGCTTGGTAATAGTTGCTCTCTCTGGGGAAAGGACGCGGGTGGCTTGAGATTAGAAGTGAGGGGGATACTTATTTTTGTGGTGTATCATTTTGCATCTTGAATTTGTGACATAAGATGAGCCAGGTGGGGAATGGTTAAGTAGTCCAGTGGTTAAGAATCTGCATCCAATGCAGGGGACGCAGGTTCTAGTCTTGGTCAATGAACTAAGATCCCACATGCTGTGGGGCTATTTGTGCCACAACTGGAGAGAAACCTGAGTGGCACACCTAAGACCTGCACAGCCAAATAAATACTTAAAAAAAAAAAAAAAGAGGGAGACGGTGGGCTTCATTCAATCAGCTGAAGAACTCAAGTTTAGAAAAAAAAGATTGATATTCCTCCTATAAAGGAAGAGGGAGTTCTGTCTCAGGACTGCCTTCAGACTTGAGACTGCACCACCAACTCCTCTTGGTCTCAAGCCTGCTCGAGTGCCCTGAAGATGCCAGGCTCACCAGCATGCCACAGTTGCACGCCTTATTTTAATTCCTTAAAATAATGAGGGGTGGGGGAGAGGTGTGTGGGTTCTGTTTCTTTGGCTAATACACTGACCCGAGTACTATCACACATCACACCGGGTGTGCTGCTGGTGGTGCTAAGTCGCTTCAGTCATGTCTGACTCTGTGCGACCCCATAGACGGCAGCCCACCAGGCTCCTCCATCCCTGGGATTCTCCAGGCAAGAATACTGGAGTGGGTTGCCATTTCCTTCTCCAGTGCATGAAGGTGAAAAGTGAAAGTGAAGTCGCTCAGTTGTGCCTGACTCTTAGCGAACCCATGGACTGCAGCCCACCAGGCTCCTCCATCCATGGAATTTTCCAGGTAAGAGTACTGGAGTGGGGTGCCATTGCCTTCTCTGCACACCTGGTGTAGCCAATGCTAATCTCTTATTTCCTGGTCCAGCCAGCCAGGCTGGGAGGTCTCTGTGAACAGGCACTCTATTTTCATCATCAATGTTTTTCCAACACTCAGCAGAGAACCTGCATCAGAAATGGGAGCTCACTAAAGATGTTGCCAGGAGCCAGCGTGAGGAACTCTGCCCATGGCAAAGGTCATGAGGAAGGAGGCTTCGGCATATGCAAAGGTGGGATCGAGCCTCAGGAAACCCCCTGTTCCCAAGCATCTACCCCCAAAACCAGAGTCTACCTACTTTACTGTTTCATGCTCTCACCTATACCTCTGACTTTACAGGGGGCTGACCCCATTACCTCTCTCGGAGAAGGAGTTAACTTACAGCTCCAAGTCAATAAAAATTCCTGGGCGTGACAAGAGTGTTTCAACTTACAAACTTCTCTGAAGGTTATCTAGCCTGCCTGTACAGGTTCGTCCAGCCACATGTGATTGTTTACAGCCTCCCAATCGTGAGAGGCATGAGATGTTTTAGACTTACTAAAGGCAGATTCTTTTGGGAAGTTAGAAATTATTGGTATAGTGGGTTGGTTAGGAATTATATTGGTGAAGGGTTTTGCATGTTGGCCAATAATTGCTGCTAATTCCCTGCCCTGGGTGTGACAAGGGTGTCTTAGGTCAAACCTATCTGCTGATAGACTAGCTTGTGTGACAACCTCTCAACCATAAACAGCACAGAGAGTTTGGAGTATTTTGAAAGTCTTAATTAGCATAGGGCTTTTCTCATTGTTGAGTCAATGATTGCCGCCAGGCCTCCATATCCTTAGGCACCTGGGAATATATTAATGTATTTGGAATATAGAAAAGGAAATATAGTAGTTTTTGATGTTAGCAATACTAAATCTTTTGAGTTAATGAATTTTCTCTTTTGTTATAGATCACTGTACTTTGTTATAAATCACTGTGTCCTTGCTATGCAAAAATGTAACTTTATCACTATCTTAAGACTAAATAGATCTTAAGGGGAACATTGGTGAAGGGTTTTCATTTGTTGGGCTGATGTTTGCTGCTAAATCTCCATATTCCCTGCCCTTATAATGAATATAACTAGCATATAGCAGAAATAAGTATTAACCTTTAAGATTAATCATGTTAACCTTAAGTTTAATAAATTCCTTTCTTGATTGTAAGCCACTACACCCTCACCCTATAGGAATGCAACTTTATCTGCTACCTTCAGAGGGTGGTGCCTGGTTTAAGAAAAAACACCCTTGGAAAAAATAAGTTTTTTGGTTATCAGAAAGAAAGGATCGTAAAATGTCAACAGGCCTCATGGCCAGAAGATGTAAAACCCCTAAGACCTTTATGTATACTTTTATGTAAAGCACCTGATTTTGATAAAGGTCAGGACTGCTGACCCCCGAGTGACTTTAAAATTTCCATTTATCTCTATGTGTAACAAAAGGTATATAAGCAAACCTAAAAAATAAAGAAATGGGATCAGTTTCTGGAAAGACTGATTCCCCTGTGTCGTTCTTTCTTGCTCCCCGTTTTTCTGGCTGAATTCCCATCTGGAGCACGGGTGCTCGCCACGTCTACTTATTTGCCCTGGCTTTTAAGTTTCACACGAGAAGGAGCCCAAGGAGGGGCACCTCCCAATATTCAAGTGGCGCTGGTGGCCCAACGTAGATGGTGCAAATTCCTTGTCTTGGAATTTTATTGGTATCCCATGTAAACCAAGTTGTTCAGCCTCTTTTTCTCCACTAATATTTCCTACTACACTATCTGTTTCTAATCTCTCTATATATCTGTAATTAAATAAGTTTTTTGCTAGGATGCCAACTCTGTCCCCACTTCGAATTACCCTGGATCCACTGGGGCCGGACCCCGGCAAGATGTGTTGTTGAAGGAAGCGACACTTTTAACTTTTTTGTTTGGCCTTACTGTGTGGTGTGTGGGATCAACATGCAAGATCTTATTATATTAGTTCCCCTACCTGGGATAGAACTGCGCCTGGTGCAGTGGAAGCACAGGTGCTTAACCACTGGGATGCCAGGAACGTCCCAAGGAAGCAACGCTTTTAGTGACAAGTTCAGATATGAAATACTTGGGTTTGGCTCATCTACAGATCAGCATCTAAATCAGCTCATTGATGAGGGGAACACAAAGAAAAATAATAGAGAAAAAAACAACCTTCCCCATTTATTGTCAATTTCCAGGACACTTCATTTTACATGTTTCTTCTTATACAGCCATCTGAAGGCCTGTCCAAGGCAAGTCACGGTTCAGAATCTACTGAGCTGACCACGGTAGTCAGATTTCCCCAATGTCAGACTTAGCCTACACTAACTCAAAAAATCAAGAATTCTCCTTGGAAATAAGATATATAAATAGAAAAAATAACAAAGAAAGATGTTAATATTATCATCCTCCCTTAAACCTCAAATCTGTAGAACTTTATCAACCATTTGAAAAGAAAATATTAGGATCCTTGACTCCAAGAGCAAAACATCATTCCTGAAAAGCAGATTGACTCCTAGATCAGAAAGCTCTGCAGGTATCTTCCCCACAAGTTTTCATCATTTGCCATAGTTTTAAAGGATTACAGATGAATTCATCCTTGACAAGTCACTCTGAATCAATCTGAATTCTCAGGTGTCTAAAGAACAGTTGGTTTAGTTTTCTGATCAATAAGACAATTCTCATTGTGCACCAACACCAATAACTGTGTCCCATAGGAAGGCTGATTTATAAGTGTGTCAAATGGAGATTTTGTTTTACTTCCTATTTTTACTGCTCTGCCATCAGCTGTCACCCCAGAACCTACAGGCTATCCCCTGGGAGAAGGAGGCAGAGAGCATGAGGCCCTCAGAGGTTATCCTTGAAAGCAGGACATGCTCAGCTTTGACCTGGTCTATTGAAATCAATAGAAAAGGGTGTAGAGAAATGAGGCAGAGGGCAGAGGGTAGGTACATCAGTATTTTTCTTTATTAAAGAATTTGCATTGAATCCTATTAAAGAACAAGGGGATTAAATTGACCATGAGAGATACAAAAAGTGTATGCAGCGAATCATATCCCAAATGAATTTGCATCAACACTATAGGATTTATTGTATAGGTTTATTTTTCTTTTAATGAAGTTATCTTGTTTCTTTCCATTCTAGGTTATGTGAAACAGTAGAGTTAGAAGCATAAACAAGAGACTACATGACCAGTAGTCCCACCATCAAGAGACACCACTACTGACATGTTAGTATATTTGATCACAATATTTTCTTCATGTGTTTTTTTTTTAATAAAATTGTGAAGCCTGCTTTTTCCACTTAACACTATAATAAAATAATTCTGTATGTTATTTTAACTTCCTCTTCCTTATGAGTTCACATTATCCTTGTGTTGTGAGATAAAACCTCTTCTAGGTCCCCAGAGCTAGTAAGCAATAGAGCTAGGATTCTTTTCATGTTCTAACCACCTATAAAGCCAACTTCTACTATTTCAAGCAACCTTAAAGATAGCTATTCCTTTTGACCCCATAAATCACCTTTTGAGAATCTATATGGAATGTGAAATGTACAAGATGAACTTATAACATCTCAAAGTGCAAAAGAGCAAGAAACTATTAAAGACGAAATAGATAATGTCAAAAGGAAGCCAACGTGAAAGAAAGCCCATTAGGCAAAATGGAACATTATGACTACTAAAAGAATAATAATAATACTCAATTATATATATATAATTGTATATATATATGTATATAAGTGATTCATGATACTTTTCTTAAACTTACTAGTTGCCACTAGATGTTATAAGGGCACTAACTCATTGCTCTGGAAATTGATAAATATATGGAAAGAATAAAGAATTGGCCTGCGTTTCCTATACAAACTCTGTTTCGAGGAAGCCAAGAAACTGATGAGGATGAATTATTCTTTATAGAAGAATTATGGCTAACTAATGCAGAGAATCATGGCTAATTTGCTGACTAATTATGGCTAACTAACTGGCAAGAGAATTGCATTCAATCCTTAATGAAACTCTGCATCTAAGCAATGGTCATCAGTGAATCCTAAAATTATAGGTGAAATGTTCTTAAGAAACTCGCAGGACATTCTGACACCACCTGGACGAATTGGTGACATTTCTGAAAGTGGGCAACCATATTTCCTAAGCTCTTGATATGATTCCATGGGAAGTATACATCCTAAGAATTAACATGACCCCAAAAAACATCTGAACTTAAATCAAGTCTCAGGTCTAACTACGAGTTTACAGCAAACACAAAGAACAGAGGAGCAAGTTAGAAACATCATATAAAAATAACTATACATTTCTAGAAATGGGTACAATTCTATAAAGGATGAGTAATTTGATTTGTCCAACAAATTCAATGGTACGAGAGGGGAGGAGGGACCACATAGATTAAAACAGTTAAGAGATATGGCAACCATGCAGTTTATGAACGTCATTGATTCTTATTACTTAAGTAGACCAACCGTAAAGAAAAATTTGAGATGACTGGAGACATTTGAATATAGATTGGGTATTAGAATATGTAATATCTTATTGTTATTTGGGGTATAATAATATTCAGGTAGTTATATTTTAGAGCTTCCCTGGTGGCTTAGACTATAAAGAATCTGCCTGCATTGCAGGAGACCAGGGTTTGATCCCTGGGTTGAGAAGATCCCTAGGAGGAGACAATGGCTACCCACTCTAGTATTCTTGCCTAGAGAATTCCATGGACAGAGAAGCCTAGTGGGCTACAGTCCATGGGGTCCCAAAGAGTCAGATACAACTGAGCAACTAACACTCAACTCAACACTCATATATTTTTATATCAGTGTTATATTTTTGAAGTCATATTAATTAAATGCAGATAAAATATTTTATGTGGAAAAGGATGCAGTGTCTGATATTTCTTCAAATATTCCAGGAAAAAATTGTGTGTGTGTGTGTGTGTGTGTGTGTGTGTGTGTGTGGTGTGTGTGTGGTGGGAGCAGGAAGGAGGTGGTAAAGATGGGTAAATAAATAAAATTTGCAAAATGTTGATCATTGTTGAAACTGAACAATGGGTGCCCAGGGGTCTACTACACTATTCTTTCTACCTTTGTGCATGTTTGGGAAATTCTCTAATAAAAAACTTTAACACTAATAAATGATGTTTAAGAGGACATCAAGACCTATAGAAATAAAATTCCAAAATTGCCAAGGACTAGAAAGAAATGAAACAAACAATCTGAGGAAAACAAAACTCTCATAAAATCTCTCTATAATCTATATGTTGATTTCTTACATATATTTGAAATTTGGAAACATTGCAAATACTATCTGATTAATTTAATGATTGAAAATTTGAAAAAAAAATGGATCACCTACAATATGTTTGTTTGGGACTTAACACCACCACACATCTAGTAGAAAAACCATCAAAACTAACAGTTTAGGACTTGCCTGATTGTCCAGGGGTTAAGAACTCACCTGGCAATGCAGGGGACATGAGTTTGATCCCTGGTCCAGGAAAATCCCTGTCACAGGGCAAATAAGCCCAGGTACTCAACTACTGAGCCCACACTCTAGAACCTAGGAGCCACAACTACTGAATCCCAAGCACCCTAGACCTGCCCTGCAACAGGGGAAGCCACCACAATGAGAAACCTGTACACTGCAACTGGAGAGTAGACACTGCTTGCTCCGATGAGAGAAAGGCCAGCACAGCCGTAAATAAATAAATTTATATTAAAAAAAAACTAACAGTTCAAGAAAAAAATTCAGTGAATTGAAAGATCTACAATATGCTCAGTGAACATGTCTTTCTCTTTGCAAAGAAATAATTCGGAGGTGGAAAGAGAAGAACAATTTGCAGATCAGTTGTCTGTGATCCTCTTTAAAAAGGTTAAGGTGATGTTTGAATTTTTTTCCCAAAAATCTGATGCTGGAAATCCCAAAGTGAAGCAAAATTAATTGTCAGTGGAGGGAAGAAAAGAACAATTCTAACAACCCTTCTCTTCCAGGGAGACAGCAAAGTAAGCTAATAGCATCCAGGGGTTAAAAATAATTTCATTTACCATCTGCCCACACAGTCTATATAATGAGAGACCGAGATCTAATTTTTTAAAAAACTTCCTACATTAAAAAACACTTCAGAAACATCTATCCAAACAACAGATTAGAACTTGATTAAAAAATAAATAATTGAAACACCAAAAGCTCACTGAGAGATGAGATGCTGTGTGGAGATGCCTTCCCATTGCAACAGAGCCCTTTGTGTTCAGCACAAGGTTTTCTGCTGAATGAAACTACTGAATATTTTAATTTTCAATTTGTAGGGGAAAATCGTTCACTCTTACTCATAGGTCTATTCTAACCCCAGAGTTACAACAACTGGGAAAGTGCATTTGTAAGATGCTTAAACCAGAGTGTGGTCCCTGACCAGCTTCTGAGATGGAAGGTCACACACAGGGGCTTTTGCAGGGAAGTGCTCTCACATACCCGCTTTGAGGGCTGAGGGAGGCAGGATGGGGAGTAGGGAGAAGCTGAGCTGGGATGCAGCTGCAGAAGGAGCCTTAGTGATAGCAGAGGGAGACGGCAAGTGGACATGGCCCTTCGGAGACCTTCACAGAGGCAAGGGGGCCAGGCCTTTGTGTCCTTACAGAAGCCCATCTCCAGATGCCATTGGAAATTGGCTGTAACCTTGACTGAGGCATCGCCCTTTGGCCGAGGGCCATTCCTGAGCAGGACTCACTAGTGAGTACCTTTGCAGAAGTCAGTCAACCCTTCCGACTACCTAAGCAATGAATGCTTCATTCCTGAAGCGGAGACCCCCTAGATCTATTACAGCTCACTCCTCAAGCCCTCCAAATCCAATTCCTATACGCTGATTTTGTCTCATGTGGGAATGCATGCATGCTAAGTTGCTTCATTGGTGTCCAACTCTTTGTGACCCCATGGACTGTAGCCCGCCAGGCTCCTCTGTCCATGGAATTCTCCAGGCAAGAATACTGGAGTGGGTTTCCATGGCCTCCTCCAGGGGTTCTTCCCTACATGTGATTCTGGATGATCCCTTTTTCTGGGGGAAATGTCAAGAAGAAGGGAGATTGTTGGGATGAACTCCAGCCCCTGCCACTACAGCTGGTACCACTGTCTCCCTCCCAGCTATCCTTTCTAGAGCACCCCCACTAGTCAGGGTAGCTTACCTGTGGGGTGAGCCAGTTCTCATCTCTGAGGGCTCCAAGCCCTCAAGGGGTGACCTTGAGGACATGGCCATGGTGGTAAATGACCAAAGTCAAGCCATAGCTGCTCTACTTGTTCTTTTAGCTTCAAAATGTGGCCAGGGAGTCCCAAGGAACAGCCTAGTGAATCACGTGGGTAGATGTGGCTGTAACGAGGCAGCAGCTGTAGCTTCAAGCTGAATGCAATTCTCACCTTGTCCCCTGATAGGAGCAACCTCTCCCTGAACACCAGGGCCCAAGAGACTAAATGTGCAATGATGAGGAACAGAAATTCCCCAAGCAGGTCATTGAGAGTAATGGTCAATGGGCCCAGCCTCCTTCCAATCCTTGTTTTGTGGGCCAATCAGTTCCACCTATTGGGAGCACAGCACTATATAACAGACATTGATTTAATGCCACCCAGTCCTCCCGGGGTATCATCTCCAGGCTGTCACCTTAGCTGTGTCTTGCAGAGGCTCTATTAGACAGGCGGCTTCTGAGTGGTGTGTTTCTGTGTAGGTAGGCTCCAGTTGCTACTAAATGGGATTCTTGGTCCAGGGTCACATTGTGTATAATCCCATGCCAGTTTATCAAATAACCTACAAACTCATGGATGGCAGTTCCGACTGAGTCCATTTAGGCAGGAAAGGCAAAGGTGTTTCCTGGAATACACATTTATTCTGGTCATTGCCATTGGCAGATTGAAAGGGATCCCATGCCATCAAGTTGCTAACAAGTAACTGGTTGGTCAGGGGAGGACGTAGCTTTGGGGTCTCAGAGTTGGAGTCTGTGCTGCCAGGTTGGATATGTAGCAATGGTAATGCACTAAGTCTGTTCTCAATGATCAGGATCCTGGTTTTACTTGTTTATTATTTTTATTATGTTTTCTGGCTGCACTGGGTCTTCGTTGCTTTTCTATTTATATTTTTTTCTTTTGCACTGGCTTTCTCTAGTTGCAGGGAGCAAGCTTCTCATCGGTGCTATCTCTTGTTTCAGAGAACAGGATCTAGGTGCATGGGCTTCAGCAGTTGCATCACTCGGGCTCAGAAGTTGTGGCATGGCATGTGGAATCTTCCTGGACCAGGGATCAAACCCATGTCCCTTGCACTAGCAGGTTATCCACTGCACCACCAGGGCAGTCTAGGATCCTGGTTTCGCATGGGGCAGAGTGGCAAATTAAATGGGGCCCTGATGGGGCCCACTACCCTGGCAGTGTGGAGTCTGTTAAGGGAGCAGATATCGCTGCCACTCTCCCCATCTGTGATACAGTTTTTTTAAACTACTCTCTCAACCATAGTGGGAACATCTCAGAGTCCTCCTCCATGTGGCCTTCTCCTCTACAGCAGCTCACTCTACAAACCAGAGAGACAATGAAGAGATTCTGGCAACTATGCAGGAAGTCCATTTACTGACACATTCAGAGACTGAACCAGTGATCACCAAGTGGACCCATGGAGCCAAAGAACCCACTGTGGACAAGACTGGGCCTGGCTATCTTACTACCTACCCCCTCCCAACTAGGCCCAACTTGAATAAAGAGCCATGATGAAACACAAAAATCTCTGCATATCAATGGAAACTGCCATGCCCAAGAGTCTCTGAAATCTTTGGGAAGCCACTCTATAGTTACCCAAGGAAAAGTTTACCCACAAACCTTTGGATAAAGACTAGGAAAATTATTACTGTATGCCCTTGCCTTGGTATAGCAGGATCCTTTTTCAAACCAGCCTTTCCTTCAGGTGCCATCTTTGAAGTTGAAGGACCAGCTCAGGTCTGGAAGTTGGCCATGACTTTTCACTGGGGGGGAATTGTCAGCATTATCTTAATTAGCCACTCTTCTTCCTGCCCTTAACAATATCAGGTTCTATTGGTCATCTTCATGGCTCTCTGTGAGTGAGGGGCCCCTTAACTCATTTAAATTACATCCTCTTTGCTTCCAATATTTAAGTTTTGCTAACCACTAACCTCAAAGCCCTAAAAGCTATGATTTCTTCAGTAGTCATGTATGGATGTGAGAGTTGGACCATAAAAAAAGCCGAGAGCCAAAGAACTGATGTTTCTGAACTGCGGTGCTGGAGAAGACTCTTGAGAGTCCCTTGGACTGCAAGGATATCAAACCAATCAATCCTAAAGGAAATCAACCCTGAATATTCACTGGAAGGACTGATGCCAAAGATGAAGCTCCAATACTTTGGCTACTTGATGTGAAGAGCTGACTCACTGGAAAAGACCCTGATGCTGAAAAAAGATTGAGGGCAGGAGAAGAAGGGGACGACAGAGGATAAGATGGTTAGATGACATCATCAACTCAACGGACATGAGTTTGAGCAAACTCTGAGAGACAGTAAAGGGCAAGGAAGCCTGGCGTGCTGCAGTCCATGGGGTTGCAAAGAGTCAAACACAACTAAGCAACTGAACAATAATGACCTGACCTCTGACAAACTGAGATCTTATCTTCATTGTTTCCAGGGAGTCCAATTCTGTATCAGCATCTTTTATAGCATCAGCCCTGCCTGCAGAGGTCAGCCCACTAGACTCTCAGGGAAGAGGATGTTGCTCTCACTGGTTCATTGCTTACAGCCTTGGTAACCAGAGCATCCTCTGGGTGCCCCTATAAAACACAGTGAATCGGTAGATTTTCCAGTCATACAGAGCATATCCACTCTGGCGTGCCTGCTTCTTGGAGAATTTTGATCCCTTTCTCCAATGTCAGCCAAGGCACTGCTCACATATATCCTCCACTTAGCATGGTCATTGCTTTCCTAAGCTTCCAAGAGCCAACCAAGAGAGTGTTAATAAACCCTATATGTCAGGAGAGTTCTTTCATGTGGAAATCCTCCTAATCCAGGCCCTTCTGAACTCAATCCCATGTGTAGTCTTCCACTTCTGCTAGTATTTACTGGCTAAGACCTTCATCTTCTTCAGTGTATTTTCCCTTTACTCCCTTATCAGAACCAGCACTTCTCCTGCTGGGTTTTATTATGACATGACTTGAGCTCTGCTGCTGCTGCTAAGTCGCTTCAGTTGCGTCCGACTCTGTGCGACCCCATGGACAGCAGCCCACCAGGCTCCTCTGTCCACGGGATTCTCTAGGCAAGAATACTGGAATGGGTTGCCATTTCCTTCTCCTCAGGGGTCAGCAAACTTTCTTTGTAAAAAGCCAGTCTTGTTTTAGACTCTGTTGCAACGATTCGAGTCTCTCACTCTGGCATGACAGCAGCCACAGACATGATGTAACGGAATGAGCAGAGCCGTGTTTCAGTAACACTTTATGTATAAAAAAACAGAATACAGGCTAGACTTGACCCATAGGGTGTAGGTGCTGACCCCTGTTCTGGTTATTGGTCTAGTGTCCAGGGATGGAGGTAGGGGTGGATCTTGGCTTGGGAGCTGGTGTCATGCTGATGGTGGACAGGCTGCTGCCTCATCTTCAAGTAAGGGGACAGAGCTAACTTTTCATGGGGAGGAGCAGGCCCAGGGGGTTCAAGGGCATTTGGAGATTCCAGAGTTTTAATAGTGCATGAACACAGCTGTCTGCATCTCAAGTCTCAGCATCTCATTTATTCTCAATTAGGGCCTTGACCTTGGCATAGCAGACTTGCTGGGGTTGAAAAATTCAAACTTCTCTGGAGCTCTGTTGGCCTTCTAATTAAGTCCAAGGTTGAATGCTGGCATTTTTTCTTGCCTCTGGCTGCGGGAGATGGGAGTCTCTCTATAAACCTCCAAAGCCTTTTGGCTCTCGCACTTAGCCTTAGATTGGTGATTAATCACTCCAGCCTTTCACTGCTTCCTCCAAGTCATTCTACAACACTCAGCAACAGCCATGTAATTCCACTGTACCTACGATTACCACTTCCCTTGAACCTCTCAGATGTCCAGATCCTGAGCCCTTCTATGCATTCCCTCCTGGCTGTCTCATCACAGTGAAAGTTTTAACAATTGCAGGGCTACAGAGTGCTGAGGGCTAGCTGTTCTCCACCTACCCGCAGAGATGGTGTTCTCATTGGCTGAGGTCAGCTTGCCAACAAAGTATGCAAACATGCATACTAAGTCACTTCAGTTGTGTCCAGTTCTTTGAAATCCTCTGAACTTAGCCTGCCAGTTTCCTCTGTCCATGGGATTCTCCAGGCAAGAATGCTGGATTAGGTTGCCATGCCTTCCTCCACAGGATCTTCCTGATCCAGGGATCATACCTGCATTTCTTACATCTCCTGCACTGGCAGACAGGTTCTTTACCATTAGCGCCACCTGGGAAGCCCCATGGTTTTTCCACTAGTCATGTTGAGAGTTAGACCATAAAGAAAGGTGAGCACCAAAGAATTGACACTTTCAAATTGTGGTGCTGGAGAAGACTCTTGAGAGTCACTTGGACTTCAAGGAGATCAAACCAGTCAATCCTAAAGGAAAATTCATTGCAAACACTATTGCTGAAGCTGAAGCTCCAATACTTTGATCACCTAATGCTAAAAAGACCCTGATGCTGGGAAAGATTGAAGGCAAAGGAGAAGGGAGTGGCAGAGGATGAGATGGTTAGATAGGATCACTGACTTCATGGACATGAATTCGAGCAAACTCCAGGAGATAGTGAAGGACAGAGAAGTCTGGGGTGCTACAGCCCATAGGGTGGCAGAGTTGGACATGACTTAGTGACTGAACAACAACAATAAGCTGGTGACCCAGCTCCGGATCTCACGTAAGAGCTTCCTGGGACCTTTCCTACCACCACTGGCTTTAGTTATGCTTTCTTGAACACACTCTGAGATGGAGATTTACATTCAGGACTTTTTTTTTTTTTTAACTGGGGAGTGCCTTGGGGATCTTAACCTATAAGGAAGTACAAGAAAAAGGAATCCATAGTGGGAGAAGCTGAACTATGTTGCAGTTGCAGCGAAGGCCTCAGATGGTCCCATGGAGAGCTCTGGAGCTGGGGAAGCTGTCAGAGTTGACCTAATCTAGGCAAGGGGACCAGCTGCTGGATGCAGAGGAGATGTGGCCTTGGTCAAGGCAGCCTCCTTCTGCTAAGGGCTATTCCCAGAGACAGGCTCAACAGTGAGATATCAGAGGCCAGTTCTCCTGGCATCTGGGGGAGTGCCTCCATCCTGGAGGGGAGATTAGGCAGCATATCACAGTATCTACTACAATACATAATTGAATTGTTGAATATGTCCTTCGATGGTAACAAAACCAGATAGGCCTCCATGAGCCCAGGTTTACTGTCATACACTAGTTAATACGGATCTTGGGAGAAGCCCTGGGCTCAACTAAATGCTGTGATTGTAACTGCTGTTTCTGAAAGAATTCTAGGTAATGAAGGCAATGAAGTATCAGTGGTTTACTCTCCAATAGAAACACTGAAGTCCACTTTTGAAGGGTAAAATTAGAGGAAAGAAAGGGAGGGAGGGAGGGAGGAAAATAAAAGGAGAAATATCAAGTCCTCCCACCTCACTGCAGAGGCGATATCTACTGAAATAAACATCAGTAGTTTAAAAAGTTAGTATTTCTGCTCCCTTCCTTTTAGCAAACATTTGCTGCATTTTGACATGGTCCAGGAGGGGACATTTTAATACCATGATGCTAAATTTTTACATGACAAGGAAACCTGGCGTGCCACAGTTCATGAGGTTGCAAAGAGTTGGACACGACTTAGCAACTAAATAACAACAAAGGGATGTCAGTGACTCAGTTTCCCCACTTGGATAGTTGGGGATATTACCTACCTCCCGTACTTGCTGTGAGAACATGATGATCTAACACTTCTAAAAGTACACACAGCACTACCTGGCACATAATACGCTTTGTTTCATTGTTATGAATGTTCACATATTATATATTCTTGTTTATATTGTGAAAAACTCCCCCATGCTTCAAGATCAATAAAAAGAAGACACTACCAAATTATCCACATAGACTTCCTTCATTGAATCAGAAATCAGAAAGACATCTTGGAAGGGGACTCATGCTTCAAGTATAAATGTCAGAGTATTTCCCATTTGCTGTCAGTTTCATCTTCCATCAGCAGTCCTAAGAAGAAAGCAAATCTCTTCACAAACACTAAAATCCCTTGCTTCTATAGAGTCTTATTCTCCATCTCCATTTGCAGATGCTGGGTTTAGAAAATGGATGCTCTTGGTCAGGGCAACATATATGAGACACATTACTCCAGGTGGAGATGGTATTTGCTGATGGACTATCAAACATGGTCATTAATAAGTATCATGGAGTTAACATAATAATGAACTCCTTGGATTTAGAGGTCTTATTCAATAAAATCAAAATTGTAGATTTCCTTAACAAACAGGCCTGATGTTCTAGTGTAGTTTAGTGCTTTTAATATATTTGCTGCTGCTGCTAAGTCACTTCAGTCGTGTCCAACTCTGTGCGACCCCATAGACGGCAGCCCACCAGGCAGATGCTAGCAAATAATATTTTTACATGGCTACTCATCATCATAAGGGAAGTTAATTTTCTCTTACCAGAGTTATTTTTCAACAGTCAACTGAAAGAACACATCTAGCAGGTCTATGCTAAATGAGAATTCTTTTCCTCCAAAGAAATGCATCAGGTTTTCTCAGGAAACAGTTTATAATAAAAGGTTGTTTGAAAGAGTTGAAAAAAAGTTTGATTTTGCTGAGTTGTGTAGTGAGTATGGAGCCCAGCATGGAGATACTGGTTTTCCCATGCTGTCAATTCCTGACGTACACCACAGAGGAGTCACGTGTCACCACCCAGAGCACCCGGGTTCTTGTATGTAACCCAGATGGGAGGGAAGAGGTGAGTGGTGAGAATTGATCTGATTCTGTTTAGAGTGTCACCAAAGCCTAAAATTCCATGACTCAAGCAGCACAGCTAATAAGAAGCGCAGCGATGAAGAACAGCAAGACCCTGGCAGCCATGCCTGAGATTCCTGAGCTGTACAATGGGAATAATAATTCCATCTA
This sequence comes from Oryx dammah, assembly GCF_014754425.2. NCBI lineage: Eukaryota > Metazoa > Chordata > Mammalia > Artiodactyla > Bovidae > Oryx > Oryx dammah. Next base: position 15,017,425 of record NW_024070204.1, read on the forward strand.
CTTGATAAGAACATTGCAAAAATCAAGTAATAAAAATAATGTATGTAAAGGCCTTGCTCTTAAAGCCATATTGACAGAAAAACTGCACCTAAAGTTGGCAAGTGGAAACCAACTGGGCGAGACATGTGATGGTACAACAGCCAAGCATGCTGATCACTGTTGTCATGTAAACCCAATGATGTAAAACAACCTTCTGTCTTTTAAATTCTCACAGCCTCTATGAGTCAGGAATTTGGGGAAATCTCATTTGGGCAGTTTTGGGGTGGGATCTGTCATAAGGTTATGGTCAGATGTCAGGGGACGCTGCAGTCCCTTGAAGGTTTGACTGGGTGTGATATGCAAGATGCAGTTGGTGTTGGCCACTGAGTGGAACGTCAGCTGGGACCATCAACCAGAACCCCTACAGTGACCTCTCCACATAACTGGGCTTTTGTACAGCCTGACCTCGAGAGAGGTGGGGGTCAGACTTCTTCCATGGTCAAGGGCCAAGAAAGCAAGGTGGGAGCCAGAATGCTTTATGTGATTATCCGTGTAATTGGTAGCATCACGCCCACCGCATTTTATTGGTTATGAGCAAGTCATCGAAGGCCAGCCCGGTATCAGAGGAAGGGGAGGCAGACCCTACCTCTCCATGGAGCAGGGTCAAAAATCCGCAGGCATGTTGTAAGGTTGCCAAACAAGGTTTATAGAAAAATACTCATATACTGTCTCTAAAAGGGCTTCCCTGGTGGCTCCAGGAAGATCTCCTGGAGAAAGGAATGGCAACCCACTCCAATATTCTTACCTGGAGAATCCCATGGACAGAGGAGCCTGGTGGGCTACAGCCCATGGGGTTGCAAAGAGTTGGACACGAATGACTGACTAACACACACACACTCTCTTAAGAGAATTTTAAAAAGTGACATATTGGACACATTGACTTGAGCAAGTCCCATAAGATTATATCATGTTTCTCCTCACTGTCCCCCAATCTTGCATAACAGAACAATCTAGCCCACCTCAGTTTGAGAACAAGGGCAGGAAGAGAGAGAGGAACCCAGCAACTGTCAATTGCATCTCACATACTGTTGCCTTGTGCCAGGTCCCATTAGCATTACCGTGGGGTTTTACTCTGTTAGATCATCAGCGAGGCAACTGTAACAGAAACTCTACCACACAGTGGCTTCAGTTTATCTCACCTAACAGTCCAGCCAGGTAGGGTGAGCAAGGCAGCTGCACTCCAGGATGTCATTTAGAGACCCTGGATTCTTCCGCACGATCACTCTGCTGTCTTCTGGGGTGTCATCCTCACCTGCACAGGTGAGAGTGGCCACAGCTCACCTCCGGGTGGGCGGAGGGAAAAAAAGAGAGTGTGAAAATGCTGTTTGTCTCCAAGTCAGAGATGATCTATACTTAGATTGAATCCAACCTCCACTCACAGCCATTGGCCCTAATTTAGTCACGTGACCACAGCTTGCCACAAGGGAGGCTGAAAAATATAGTCTGGCTGGGAAGCTCAGTGCCCAGGAAGGAGGAACACATCTACAGAACAGTCTGCCCCACAAATAATCAAGAAATTATTATCCGAACATGGACCTGTTTGCAGCATTTAACAAGCTAATCAAATCTTCTTAATCTCCATCAATTTCAGGGGCATAAATAATTCACTTACCAGCTACAAACGACTCTAATTAAATGACAGGTACTCTTCAGTGCACTTTAAAAGTATTTCTAGGACTGCAAGCCATTCCCTTGCAAAAATGTCTGCCTGTTGAGTTGGAAACACAGCAATTTCCTGGTCTTCTACAAATGAATAACTGTGAACTCTGAATTAATCATGACCAATGGAATCCTATAGAGTTTTGAAATATCTGAGGACAGCAATGAAGAGTCCACAAGTGACACAAAATTGGTTGAAGGCCAAATTCGTTCACATTCCAGGTAAGAAAAAATGATATCTTCTTTTATGTGGTGACATTTATGTTAACTCTGTGCACATCATGTAGGTAACATTAACATACATGTTAAATTTCACGTTTCTAGATTTAGAACAAGATTCTTTCACATCTGCTGTAAATCAAAGGGACTTGAATAGATGTTTACCGCCCCACTGTGTACACTTCAGGATGAGAAGCTGCTAAAAATTTTTTATGAACATGTTACATTAAGAACACTGGACAGGGGACTCCCTGGTGGTCCGGTGGCTAAGACTCCACACTCCTAATGCAGGGGACCTGGGTTCGATCCCTGGTTAGGTAACCAGGTGGCTCAGATGGTAAAGAATTCTGCAATGAGGGAGACCTGGGTTCAATCCCTGGGTAGGGACGATACCCTGGAGGAGGGCATCCAACCCACTGTAGTATTCTTGCCTGGAGAATCCCATGAACAGAGGAGCCTGTCAGGCTACAGTCCATGGGGTCACAAAGAGTTGGACATGACTGAGCGACTAAGCACAGCATACAGGACAGGTAACCAGATCCTATATGCTGCAATAAAAATCCCACATGCCACAGCTAAGAACCGGTGCAGTCAAATAAATATATAAATAAGGACACTGGACCAGAAATCTCTGGCTTCCTTCTGTTGTCTCCTTACCAGCGCTATTAAACTTCCCTAAATCTATTTTCTCACGTGTGAAATAGAAATGTTACCTACACCTCACAGTGGAGAAACAGAAAATGTTTCTTTACACTTTGTACAGTGTAGCACTTTACACTCCATAAAACACAAACGCAGTGTCCACAAAGCAGGGATAGCGCATGGTGCTATCACTAGACGAGCAGAGCTGCATGGGGCTTGGGTAAAATGCATGGAGACGGGATGACATTACACTCTCCCACTTTTGATCCTACTCTTGTTATCTCAACCAAAGACAGACAGATCCACTTTCAAGGACCAGCTGATCCTGGGGTTACTCCCAGGATGAAAGAGTCCACCCAAGTCACGGTCAGTCAGCTGCAGCAGCCAGCACTAACTCAGTCCTGATGCAGAACCGCTAAGATTACTTTTGTATCCACTGTCGGTTTAGACAACTATCTTATAGTTGCTATTAGGAAGCTTGATGAGAATGAAGTAAAAAATTTGGATTTAGTAAAAATATACTTTGGAGTTACTTTGGATAAATATTTAATTTTTTAAATGTGAATAAATAATTGGAGAAAGGAAAGCAGTATGTCAACAATACATTGTAAGTAGTCAAATTCAGAATGACAGAGTGTGAGGCTAAGGATGGCAGCTTAGCCTTACTTAGACTCTAAGTTGGTAGTCTGACAGGTTCTGCCTCTTCTCCAGTGTGACTGACTTAAGACACCAGGTAAAGAACATGTGGCCTTGAAAGGACTGAAGTGGGGAGAACTGATGGCAAACTGTTGTGTGGCAATGGGCCAGGAAGCCCCAGGGAGCCCAACTACACAAGACAGACTGAGGCACAGTGCACCCAGAGAAAGACAGACACATCAAAGGAGAGAATTACAGGGGAATTTCATTACCAGACATGTCCTCAGTTTCCTGAACCACAAAGAAGTGCCCCATCCCAAACCAGCTTTCTCATGTTCTTTATTTAACCACGAGTTGTTCAAATCTTTGCCTTCGTTCCCAAGCAGAAATTTACTCCAGAAAAGCACATAAACTGAAGTTTTAAAAGTTATTAACATGATGTAGGTAGCAGTGTAGTGGATCCCTTCACAAACTTAAGTCAGAACCGGTCTTTTGGAGCCTGGGAGGAAATAATAAATCAATGAAATATTTCAAACTGTCCTCATCAACACTCAAGAGGTAAAAAGGTCTCAAAATTAAAAGGGCACCTATACAAAAGAGGCACACCAACAGTGCAGGGCTGATGTGGGACCAGAGGCTAGACAGGAGGCATCAGCTGCAAAGGCAGGGAAGTTTTGCATGCGGGACACAGTATGGTGCCTCCCAGCAATTACATGATGAATTAAGCTTATGAGTCTGAGTGAAAAAAATACTGAAAGAAAAACAAAACTGACAAGAGCTATATAGCACAATATCATGTACCGACTCTGTGACTCCAGGGACTGAACCCCACGAGGCTCCTCTGTCCATGGGATTCTCTAGGTTAGAATACTGGTGTGGGTTGCCATTTCCTACTCCAGGGGAAATTCCGGACCCAGGGGTCAAACCTGCGTTTCTTGTGTCTCCTGTATCGAAGGTGGATTCTTTACCACTGTGCCACCTGGGAAGGCCACATTAAGTATAAATTAAAAACATACCCCATGCCAAGCAGCATCTCATTCCCCAGGACATAGATTTAAAGATGTCAAACACAGCAGGATGAAGACTGTTGTGTGACGAGAATGTTAGAAAACAGGGTGAAATAAAAATCCAGGGAGCCCTCCACTGTTGGATAGTGAGCCTTGTACTAACGAAATAAAATTAATTCAATTCTGCATCCAAGATTTAAAGAAAAATAAGTGTCTCCATAGCAATCAAGGGCTGGTGAATGTACGGTAAAGGTAGGTATGCTTTCTGGGCATCTCGGAACCCACTCCTCAGGGAGACCACTGCACTGATCAGACACCTCCTTACTCAGCGGGGTCCCTGCTCCACCCCGGAGAACTTGAAGCACTTAGTCTGTGCTGGGGACTGAGTGACTGATGGGTCCACTGCTGATTTAATTCATCACACAACCACCTGGGAGGTAATAAACACCTCACTGTACAGATTTTAAAGATCAAGTCACTTTCCAAAGTCAGAAAGGTAGCTCAGTGGATTTGAACTTCACGTTTACTTTCATTTCCAACAGACCATGGCCTTTTCCCTAAACCACCTATACTGAGCATCTCTTCAGAGATTGAACCCTGAGACCGCTTTTGTTTCTAAAATGAAAACTCAACATTTTACACTTATTTTCTTCCTACTCTAAAGGGAGCACAGGCTCACAGTTAGAAATAAAGAGGGACTTCTTCCCTCGTGATCCAGTAGTTGGGAATCCATCTTGCAGTGCAGGGGACTCGGGTTCGATCCCTGCTTGGGGAACTAAAATCCCACATGTTGTAGGGCAGCTCAGCCCATGCACCACAACTACGGAAGTTCGAGAGCTCCAGAGCCCATGTGCAGCATCACAAGACCCCTCATGACACAGTGAGGATCCTGCACGCTGCAACTACGACCTGATAACCGCCAAAAATAAATAATAAAGTAAAAAGAACTTTTACAGCCAGCCACTGACATGCCTTTTTACTCTGCTTGTACTTAATGAAAGTGCCCAGAGATCGTCACCATCTAGGGAGCCACACTCCACTTCTGCTCCCCCAGAAGCTTCAAAGCACCTAATGCGGGTCACGGCTCCAGGACACAGCAAGGTGTTCCTCTGAATATTAAGCCAGGCTCAGAGCAGACAAGTCACTCCTGAATCCCCCACGCTACTCTGACAGCCCTAAATAAGCTCCAAGCTGACACTACACAGCATCTCTCAGGAGTAGGGCAGGGCCTGCGTCCAGCGGAGACAGTACCCACTGGGTGAAAAGATGACCCCTCAACCCTGTCAAAAAATGACACGGGAGAGCCAATTTGATCCTGGCTTTTATTATCAGGTCAGGACAGAGAAGTACAGGGGAAGTGGCAGCAGGAGGGCCGTCGTCCCAGCCCCTGGCCGATCAGAACAGCACCTGGGGCCGGAAGTGCATCTGCCGGGTGGCGTTGTTCTTCATCCCCATCTTCAGCATCCACTTTGACTTCATCCTCTGGACATACTGCATGTCCCGCTGGCGCACCAGAGCTGCTCCTGGGGTGGGGAAGGGGGTGAGAATGAAGCAAAGGGCAGTGGGCTGTGATCAGAGAAAACCCAACTGGGCAGAGAATCAAAGCTGGTTTCAGGTAAGCGGGCTCTAATATTTAAACAGGAGTTATTATCTGATGCCTCTATCCAACGAGCCCTGGGGGGTTCTGTGCGCCCGCCACTGTGCACCAGAACTGCTCTCTGTATACATGCCTCTTCAGTTTTCATCATCTGAAAAGGTCTAGAAGCCCAAAAGGTGAAGACCACTGACCAAAGGCACGGAGAAAGGCAGACTATAAACCAAGACAGACAAGAATTCCTGACAAGACTAACAGGAAGTCTGTCCACTAATTTAAGTGGCCTCACAGCTCCCAGGGGGTCCCAGCGAGGGAATCCACGTGCATATATAAACACAGAGGCCTTGATGATGGATTTCGGTTTCGGCGCCTTCCAGGCCATCAGAAAGCACCTCTCCCCCCTCCCGACTTCAGTGGACTGACGTTCTCCTTGAAGAGCCAAGCATAACGAGCTGCACTCAGCAGACATCAGAATAGATTTAAATAATTTTATACCGATGATGTTTCAAAGCTGAACAATTTCAGTAGCATGCTCTAGCCCTCTGAACCTTACTAAGCTTTCTAAAGAAAAATTTCAAAACGAAGGATGATAGCCGGCCTTTATTATGTGCATGTACTATGTCATACATGCTTTATGACATTCAACCTGCACGACTCTATAAGTAGATATTATTAATACCACCTCCATTTTATCAGTGAGAAACAGAGGCTTCGATTAATTAAATTACTCAAGACTCTTTGTATAAGAACGTATAAGAGTATCAGGTAAGTCATGTTTGACTCCACAGCTCAAACTATGTTGCCTCAAGGACATTATTTAAGTCCTCTGTATAACCTCCAGAATTTCAACCTTTGATGATTACTAAGCAATTACTTTTGCAATTATACCTCCTAAAAAAGTTAATGGTTTACAGGCAGTTTAAAAAAGCTACTGTGCTGAGGAATATGAAATTTTTAAGTCACAGAGCTTTGGGTTTATCACCATATATGTCTCAAATGGTCATAGACCAAGAAGGTAAGTTTCCCCCAGAGAGGACCCATAAGGAGAGAGTGAAGAGAACCACATCGCCCGAGCCCCTTTGTGTAACCCAAGTTCCTGGGCTGGCCCAGGAGGTCGTCACGGGCGTACCTGTGCTGCCAGTCCATCCCAGGGCTCGGTACTGCTGCAGGACCCGGCCCACAGCCTTCTGATTCTTAGCAACCGCCACAGCTCTTGACAAGCCAAACCGCTGCTTGTAGTATCTCATCAAGGAGCGATGACCCACCCTGGCACCTGGTTTTCAAAAGAACAGTACTGAAGAATGGAGTTGGATCATTTTTCAAAGCAGAGTTATAAAGCAAGGGCTTTCCAAATCACTTTTCATGTTAATCTATCTGGAAAACGCATGTGCCAGAAAAAAAAAAAACACTGTTCTACCAGCTGAAGAAAGATGAAGCTGTATGTTAACCAATGAGGGAAAGAAAGCAAACCCGAGCAGAGACACTGAGGAACATCCCTGGTGGTCCAGTGGCTAAGACTCCATGCTCCCAAAGAAGAGGGCCCAGGTTTGATCCCTGGGCAGGGATCTAGATCCCACGTGCTACAACTCTGAGTTCACATGCCACAACTAAAGATCCCAAGTTTGCAACTAAAACCTGGTATAGCCAAATCAATGAGTAAATAAATATTAAAAAAAAAAAAAAAAAAACAAAAACCCTGGAGAAAGAAATGGCAACTCACTCCAGTACTCTTGCCTGGGAAGTCTCATGGACAGAGTAGTCCATGGCATTGCAAAGAGTCGCACACAACTTAGCAGCTAAACAACAACACACAACCAGGCAGACTGTGATTTGGGGAAGTACTTCTTGATGGAAATGTGGCATAAAACAGGAGTGAAGTGACCCAGCAACATGGAATAAAGAGTTTTGTAAGAAATTAAAACTTGTGTATAGAAAAATTCCATGGACTGAGGAGCCTGGTAGGCTACAGTCCATGGGATTGCAAAGAGTCGGACACAACTGAGCAACTTCAGTTTTTCATAGAATAATAGTTGCAAATATTCAACCAATTAAGTCTACGGCTAAAGGAGAAAAAAAAAAAACCAGTAGAGACACTGCAAACTAGAGATAATGACAAGTCACTATCAGGTGAAAGATGCGGCAGCCACACTCACAATATGCCTCCACAGAGATTCACATGGCCGTCCCCACTAACACAGGCAACAGGATCCTAGGAGACAAGAATTGTAACTTTCTTTAAAAAGATTAAGCACCAATACTGGCCTGATGTTTAGATCTACAAGCCACAGTCTGGGTTTAGAAGAAAAGACAATCCACTTTCCCTTTGCTAACATTCCCTAATGCGGTGCTTCTCAAACAGGGGGGACTATCCCCAGAGGACACGTAGCAGTGACTGGAGTCACTGCTGGTTGTCACAGGTAGAGGGAAGCTCCTGACAGCTAGTGAGTCGAGGCCAGGGATTTGGCTAAACACCATACAATGCGCAGGACAGCCCCTCAGTGAAGAATTATCTGGCCCAAAATGTCCACAGTGCTGAAGTGGAGAAACCCTGACCTACTGCTTTCTAAATGTTGGCAGTTTTTTGGGTAGAAAGACCATGAACAGAATACTATAACTATTATAGATGGCTATATTTGCTTTTAGAATCTAGATTTCTAACCTACTAGAAAAAACTCTATCAGGTTGTTTTGTGTGAAGTCCCGGTACTTGACAAGCTACCTGCGCAACATTTTGCTCCCTACACAGGTATGAATAAGTGATTACTTCCAGGTGACTGATTTGTGACCAGACTCAGGAGACAACAAAAAGAGAAATTTTCAATTCCATGATGCTGTGGTCTCTGGATACTAACATGGACGAAAGATGTCTCCCTGGACCTGATTGTTCTGGCGGGGGAAGAATTAACAAAGCTCCCAGACTACCAGAAACAAGTGAGACACAGCGATGGAGAAGGCTCACACTTACACGGAAGCTCCAGCAGGAAAGCCCAGCAGTGCTGATGCCGACTTTCTATTTATAATGTAGTTCAGGATGCTCTGGGTTTGCAACAATGACTTCCTCAGAATCATTAAATGATAATGCTGCTCATTAGCACTTACTGAACTGATTTATTTACATTTGTAAGCAGCATTTAGAAATATGTAGTCTTGAAGGCTGCCTTTTAAGACATGTTTGAAGAGGGTTCATGAATCAGTGCCAAGGTTTCTGACACCTGGCAGAACGGTAAGTGCTGCTTAGAGCCACCCTTGTCCTGCGGCAATGACAGGAGCGCCTGGCAGTAAGCACCTAGTACAGGCGCTGAGAACAGCTCAGCTTCGCACCGGAGCACAGCGTGCCTGTCCACAAGTAACAGATGGGAAGGGTCTGAGTCACGCTGAAGCTACCACCTGTCCATATATCTTCTGCCACAGTAATAACTGCCTACAAGACTGTCCACTCCTGATCTAAAACATGATACAAGTGAACTTAATAAAACAGAGCAGACTCACGGACACAGAAAACAAGCTTATGGTTCCCGAAGAGGAAAGGGGGTCACGGAAGGAGAAATTAGGGCTTTGTAACTGCAGTAGCAGATATAAACTACTATCTATAAAATAGATAAACAACAATATCCTACTACATAGCACAGCGAACTATATTCAATATCCTGTAATAAACTATAATGAAAAAGAACACACACACACATATACATATTTATGTAAAATGTAGAATCATTTTGCTATACACCAGAAACTCACACAACAGCGTACATCAACTATACTTCAATTAAAATGAAAAAGACTGTCTACTCCTACTTAACAAATAGCCTAACATTTGACATTAGACAGTGACAAACAAAGTATCTCTAAGAGTAATTTCCCTAAGATTGATTATGTATCTCTTGTGGATCCAGTGGCAGATTCTTCTGGCTAGTCAGCAACTAACTGGAGGTGTCCTCATACCAACCTGCTCCACAGGAACTGAAGAGCCGACCAGTCTTGGATACAAATGCTCACAGCGCCCTCTACTGGAGCTCTATGTCACTGCCTCTGGGACCATCAAGATCACAGCATCGGGTCTCATCACTTCATGGCAAATAGATGGGGAAACAGTGGAAACAGTGATAGACTTTTATTTTCTTGGGCTCCAAAATCACTGCAGATGGTGACTGCAGCCATAAAATTAAAAGATGCTTGCTTCTTGGGAAAAAAGCTATGACAAACCTAGACAGCATACTAAAAAGCAGAGATATTACTTTGCCAACAAAAGTCCGTCTAGTCAAAGCTATGGTTTTTCCAGCAGTCATGTATGGAGATGTGAGAGTTGGACTATAAAGAAAGCTGAGCGCCAAAGAATTGATGCTTTTGAACTGTGGTGTTGGAGAAGACTCTTGAGAGTCCCTTGGACTGCAAGGAGATCCAACCAGTCCATCCTAAAGGAGATCAGTCCTTAATATTTATTGGAAAGACTGATGCTGAAGCTGAAACTCCAACACTTTGGCCAACTGATGCGAAGAACTGATTCCTTAGAAAAGACCCTGATGCTGGGAAATACTGAAGGCAGGAGAAGGGGATGACAGAGGATGAGATGGTTGTATGGCATCACCAACTCAATGGACATGAGTTTGAGCAAGCTCCAAGATTTGGTGATGGACAGGGAGGCCTGGTGTGCTGCAGTCATGGGGTCCCAAAGAGTCAGACATGACTGAGCGACTGACCTGAACTTGACCTGAATCAACTACAGTCAAGGAATCCCAACTACTTGCTACTTCTGAAACCAGTTTTATGCAGACTCTACTAAGGGTAGTTGATTAAATATCACTATGCTCTCCACATTAGAATCCTTCTCAAATCAGCTTCATGCTAACGTCCACACTGACCCAGTCATATATATAACTGAGCATAATCAGAGGTCTCTGAATGGTGAATTTGTTCAAAGAAATAACCAGGTGATTGAATATACTGCCGTAATACTACTACACATCTAAATGGTGTTTATTTGAGAGTTCCAATTTCCTTGGTTCATTAAAAAAAACCCAAACCAGTACTGAGGGAGAAAACCAATGGACAATAAACTGTCATATCTCATTAAAACCAAGACTGACCAGAGGATGACTGGTTTTTAACATGAGATAGTAAAAGTATACGTAACTGTAGAGCTGGAAAAAATTTCAGAATATTGTAGTTTCTGGTTCACTAAGAAAGCCATGTACTATTACTATTTAAATGAGTTCTATTATAAGGTTTCAGAAGTCAGTCATCTGTGAAGAAGACCCAGGAAGGCAATGAATGATGTATATGTAGATAGTTCCTTTTCTGGCTCCAGGTCACACGTGCTTTCTAGACACTACATACAGACTCTCCCCAGGGGGTGAAAAGAATACACTTATCCACGTGGTCAAAAAATCTGTGTAGCCACACAGGTTACTTGATGCCATTATGGCCTTTCCCCAGGAAAATGTATGTACAGGAAGAGATGTGCAGAGCCTAGTTAACCTGGGTTGGGACAGTACCTGGCAGTCGGTTAGGTCTCTCCTGAGGCTATATAATGGTATAGAACTGCCCGGTACTCAAGGACCACAAGGGTCACTCACTACCGCCAAATCTCCCTCAAGAGCTGCCTGAGGTCACCATCTGACACTTTAAAACAGCATGACTTGGTATGTGGACAGGCAGCTGTCAGTAAGGAAGTTCATGTTTTAAAAATGCAATAATAGGACTCTGGAAATCCAGTGGTTAAAACCTTGCCTTCCAATGGAGGGGGTGTGGGTTCAATCCCCAGTTAGGGAGCTAAGATACCACTTGCCCCAGAGCCAAAACATAAAACAGAAGCAATGTTGTAACAAATTCAATAAAGACTTCTAAGGAAAAAAAAAAAAAAGTCCACATAAAAAATATCTTAAAAATAAAAAATAAATAAAACCCAAGAAACTGGACCTACATGTTAATCTCATGGCCCTTTCTTCTTTGACTGTGTGAAGAACAAGCAGAGCAATCTGCCACCTGGGGCTGTAGGCAAATATGATGCGTGGTCCCTGAGGCCACGTTGGGGCCCAGGATGGCTCCTTCAGCTCTCTTTACCTGCCCTGTGGCAGGCCCAGGGAAGTCACCTTGCTTTTAAGTCACCTCCAACTTTTCAATCACTCAGTCAACAGACGTTTATGTGGCTCCCGTGCATCTGAGGCACTGTGCTGAGATGAAAGAAGCCAGTTTGGTCCTCACAGGAACAGGGACAGAAGGCAAGCGAGTCAACAAGTGCCAAGAAGAAGAGACCCATCATGAGGGCCGTGCGAGTGTCACGGGAGCAGAGGCGACTCTCCTCATCCAGGGCGGGAGCTCAGCTCAGCCACTTGGAGCAAGGAACCCAACTGGAGTCTCAGAGGAAGACAGGCAGCGCATGCACAAAGGCCTAGAGGAGGGAGACTTCACGTGGGCAGGAAAAAGAAGCACACAAAGACACTGGGTGACAGAGTGACCCTGAAGGCCAGGGCTTCCCCTGGGAATTCCAGAGGGAAAAGAAAATAGAATGGAGTTTGTTTTAGAAAGAATGTTCCAGTAGCCAAGTGGAAATCAGACTGGAGAAGGCCGGAGAGGAAGCTTTCATGGTAACACAAACAAATGGATAAGGAGGGAAAAAAAGAAAAATACTCAAAACCCAAATTCCTAACTAATTAGGAACTGCAATTAGTTACCATCTGGATTTAGGAGAGGAATAAAAGATCCTGAGAAGACACCCAGTTTGGGCTTTGGCGAACCTGAGGAGACTGGATCACTCTGGGCAATGTGTTGTCTAGATAGCTAAGGAGTCTTTAAGCTTCTGAAATTTTAAGTCCAGGTGAAAATTTCTCTCAAAATAGGCTATATTTCTTAAAAAGGATATGCTCACTGTTGAACAGACTTTTGTCATGAAAAGTGCTAAAGTGGCTGCAAAACGAAGCCCACATCCCCAGTGATCCTGCTACAGCCAGACACTGCTGGCCAGAACTAGCTCATTCACGTTCTCAAAGTCTACTGTGATCTTAGTCTCCCAGGTGGAACTAGTGGTAAAAAACCCTGGTGGGTTCCATGAGGTCGCAAAGAGTTGGACATGACTAAAGTGACTTAGCATGCAAGGAAGGGGAACCTAATAAAATAAGGGCCCAACAAATAGTTTTTGAAAAAGAAGTTATCAAACTTATTTCTGAGGTTCTGCATTAGTATTTTCACCAGGAGAAGAGGCGATTAGGTCCCTTGTGATACACTTAAGCCTGTTTTGCTACTGTGTGTTGTATGGGCCACAATATTCTACTGCATTATAGCTTTCTTATCACTGTAGAGGAGTTATATCCTCAAGACAGGTTCTGCCGGCACTTTCCTCCAACTGTCACTGTATAAAGCTGCCCTTCACCTTAGAAGGTTATTATTCCGGATTAAGCAGGGCTGTCTGTACCTAAACAGCAATATTCCATGTGGAGAGCAAACAGCACAAGGTGGTTCCTTCATGGTAGACATGTATCCACTGGCAGCATGACTGCTCCTGGCCCCCCATTACAGCAAATCTCCCAGGCAGTGGAGGAAAGGTGGAATGGGCTCTTCACTGACGAGGTCCATGATCTCAGGCAAATTACTCATCCTGTCTAAGCTTCAGGTGGTTCCTATGTCAAATACGAACAACAGAATCTAACTCACAGACTTGATCTAAAGAGAAAATAATGTATCTGCCTGCATATGCTAACTTCTCAGTAAATATATTATTAGAATTCCATTCCCTGTCCTTCTAAAATGTATATTCTCTAGCTGCTCCCATTCCTATCAGCTAAGCATAACACTATAAACAATATTTCACACTTCTCATAGTCATAGCTTTCCTTCTTCTTTTCATATCTGGGACAAAATTCTACCATTATGAATCCTAGTCCCCAAAGGAGAAGGCAGAAATCAAACTCCAAGTCTCTCCCTGCACCCAGAATATGAACAGGCAGCCTAGGTGCTGTCAATCATATCCAACCATGCCAGACTAACACACACAGTCTGAACAACCATGGAAACAGGAATTAGTTCAAGGAGTAAGGGCAAAGTCAAGTTTAACAAGAAAAATCCAGAGGGGCCAAAAAGCTAGATAATAAACAGAACACAAAAGGTTTATGTACTGAAAAGAAAGGAAATGGCCGATTCAAGCATTATAAATCACAACAAAGTGAGGAAAACACTGATGCAACTTAAACAAAACAGCTCAATCAGAGCTATGGGGCTCCGTTCAGAGTTTACCTTGTCCACAGGAACATAAACACACACTTGAAGCTGTAGGTTCTCTCCCCACAGCGTGGAAGGGAAGTGATGGGAACATGCTTCTCTGATAATCTCAATGGCGTGAAGCTACGTATTCTGGACAAATGCACTTACCAGAAGGGAGAATCAGCTCCATGGTTTCATCGTCATAATCCAGGTTCTTTTCTGAGGGCAGCTCCTCAGTCTCATCATGGTCCTCGCCTTCTTTGTGATCTGGATAGCTACTCCTGGAACCACGGAATGCCATTAACACACAGACCAAGACGCCAAATCTCATTAACATACTGCCAACCTACTAGATCACTAAAGGGGTGGCAGGTGGGGGTTAACATCTACAGGGACTACACTGAAAGTTTCTGGAGAGAAAACAATTTGCTAGCATTTTCTCTTTCGGAGAAGGCGATGGCACCCCACTCCAGTACTCTTGCCTGGAAAATCCCCTGGACGGAGGAGCCTGGTAGGCTGCAGTCCATGGGGTCGCTAGGAGTCAGACACGACTGAGCGACTTCACTTTCACTTTTCACTTTCATGCATTGGAGAAGGAAATGGCAACCCACTCCAGTGTTCTTGCCCGGAGAATCCCAGGGATGGGGGAGCCTGGTGGGCTGCCGTCTATGGGGTCACACAGAGTCAGACATGACTAAAGTGACTTAGCAGCAGCAGCATTTTCTCTTTAGTAAAGTAAGCAAATAGCCTATGAACTTAAATTGGATCCCAGACCTAAATGTAAAATACAAAACAATAAAAAATCCTAGAAGATAATATAGGAGAAAACCTGGATGACTTAGGGTTTGGTGATGACTTTTTAGGCATGACACAAAACACATAGTTCATGAAAGAAAGAACTGATCAGCTAAACTTCATTCAAATTAAAAACTTCTGCTCTGTGAAAAACAGTATCAAGAGAATTAAAATACAAGAAAAAGACTTGGAAAAAGTATTGACAGAAGACACATCTGATAAAGGACTGTTATCCAAATGTAAAAAGAAATCTTAAAATTCAACAGTAAGAAAAACCATTTGGCCAAAAATGGGCCGAAGACCTCAACAAACTCCTCACTAAGAAGAAACACATAGCAAATAAGCATATAAAAAATATGCCCCACAGCATATGTCATCAGAAAAATGGAAATTAAAACAGAGATACCACTACACACCTATCAGAATGGCCCAGACACGGAACATCTAATGCTGGGGAGCGTCTGGGCAGTAGGAATCCTTCGTTTCCAGCAGGGATACAGGAGGGCACAGACACCTTGGAAGAGCTGGTCACTTCTTGCAAAATCAAACATACTTTTACCGTAAGACCCAGCCTGCCACTTGGATTTACCCTAAGGAGTCGAAAACTTCTGCCTATACAAAAACCTGAAAGTGGATTACAGAAGATTTATCCAAATCCCTACAACTTGGAAGAAACCAACATGGACTTCAATAGGCGACTAGATAAACAAACTGTGGTACATCCATGCAAGGGAATAGTTTTAGATTACACCAAAAAAAAAAAAAAGAGCTAGCAGGCCATGAAAAGACACGGAAGAACCTTAAAAGTATGTTACTGTGAAAGAAGCAGTGAAAGAAGCCTGAAAAGGCTACATACTGTATGATTCTAACCATACAATATTCTGGAAAAGGCAAAAATATGGAGACATTAAGTATCACTGTTTTCTAGGGGTCAGGTAAAGGAGAAAGATGAACAGGCAGAACACAGAGGATCTGTAAACCAATGAAACTACTCTAATGGTGGATACATGTCATTATATGGACATCTGTCCACACTCACAGAGTAGACAACACCAAGAGTGAACACTCAACTATGGACTTGGAGTGATAACTGGTGGGTCAACTTGCTTCATCAAATGCAACGTATGTGCCACTGGGGGAGGCTATGCACTTGTGGGGTACGGAGTACATAAGAAACTGCTATACCTTCTGCCCAGTTTTGCTGAGAACCTAAAATTGTTCTTAAAAACAGTGAGCAAATAACCTATAACAACTCTTTCACCTGTGTTGTTTCTCTCAAGGAGGGCTGGCAAACAGGGGAAGAGGAGGAGACTGTACAGTGGGAGATGCAGCTCTCCTCAATTTAAATCCTTACAGAAACAAGTTCTAGAACAGCGCAGTCCAGGAGAACTCTGCGATGATACAGCTCTTCAGTCTGCATGTCCAGTATGGTGGCTACTTTCAAAGCACATCTCCTTTTAAGCATAGGTCTTGAAATGCAGGTGGTGCAACTGAAGAACCAGATTTTTAAATTTTTAATTTAATTAATTACCCCAAAGAGTGACATGAGTACATCTAGAAACTAGCAAATTAAGACACTGTAGTTCTAGAAGAATCTGTCTTTCACAAATACACACGGAAAATAATTGGAGAAACTCACACTAAAATGTTAACAGTAAGGCAGATAAGTCGACAGGAATGGACAAAACACCAGATCAGACACTTCACAAGAGATATCCAAGTGGTTAAGACACCCAGTTAACATACAGTGAAAGGTTCTCAACTGCATTAGTTCTCATCAGGGAAATGCACATCAAAACCACAATGGATATCCCTACATAGCCACCACTTTTACCCCTACACAGCCACCAAAGTGGCTATAATGAAAAACTGTCAGGACAAGTGAGAAATGAGGAATCGGAAGGAAAATGCAAAAGGCCAGCTAAAAAGACCAGGGCTTTTCTGAACACCTGTATCAGGTGGACTCTGCACTCTGGCATGGTCATGACACACACCTGCTTGCCAAGCACACTCGTGCTAGGTCATAGGCACACGGACACTAAGAACCAACCACTCAGGCAAAACTGAACTTCGGACCGTTGACACCACAACAAACAAAAACAAGTTTTCAAACCAGACAAACTTAACAGTTTGGGCCCGAGATCGTCTCTTTGTCAGATATGTGTGTTTAACTCTGTGATACTCAGTTTCTCATTTACAAAATGACAGGAAATAACCACCTTATAAAAGTGTTCTAAGAGGTATTAAGAATAGGATATCCGACAGAGCCAGAGAGTTACCAGGGAGGGGCACAGGTGAATCCAATGCAAATGTGATGAGTTTGCTTCGCTCCATGTTACAAACCAGACTGACCTAAAGTCATAGAAGTCCGCAAATTCCAAAAGAGCGTCCCCATCTGTGAAGAGCTTACAGTGACTCCGGTCATTCATGTGTGCCTGTACCGCCTCCGTGGAGTAGAAGGACTTCCCTCTCTCGTTGCACCACAAGCAAATCTTCCCAACACCAACTTTCTCTCCTGGAAAAAAAGTTGAGAAAAAGACATGAAAGCAGCTTTTTGGAGCCAGATCATATCTCATCATCTATCTCATCACAATTCAAAAAACAGGCACCAAGTTTTTGATTTTCACAAAATCAGCAGGTCATTCAATCCAAGACTGGTGAGAAACACAAAGTCAATGCCCCCCAATAATGCAGGGTTTCATCATTAAAAAAGAAAAGAACATTATACTCACCCAAATATTTAATCAGTCCCTTAAGATCTGAAAGATATTCTACATCAGGAATAAAGAAGCTGTGGACTTTGGTCATATGAGCCACATTTTTTGTGAGGGAGCTTGAGTGATGTGGACAAAACAAGCAGTCCGTTATGGGGATGGCGCCAAGCGGGGTGTTTCCTCCTGCCTCTTCCTCCTCTGCATCCTGCTCCTCCTCCTCCTCCGTGGCTTCAGCATCCTCACATTCCAAGTCCTCATCAGAATCAATATCCTCCCAGTCTTCAAGCCAGAGATTTCAAAAACAAAATTAGTAGAAGATGTCAGTGTTAGCTATTCATTTACCACTCACCAGCCTGCATGGCTAAGGAATGCCTTAGTCTTCCTTGTTCAGGGCACAGTAAACCCCTTAAAGGGGGCTTTGGCTCCTCTTCTAGGTATATATGAACACTTTCAATCAGTGCTAGTGGGATGTGAGATGCCATAGGGGAAGAAAGGGGAAAAAAAAAACAACAACTCACCAAGTCAAGGAAGCTAGGTTGAAGGCTCAAACCTCCCGTTTCAGGTTAGCTGATTCTGAACTTCTCAGTGCACGGTTTTACCAAACTAAGTTAAGTGCAAAGCCATCATAACTAGATACCCAATAGAAATAACACATTCTACAGCAGAAGGTGTGGAGGGTAATGTGTACCCCTCTGCATATGTTAAAAATCTCCCCATTCAATAAACAGAGAAAGGATCTATTCATTCTACAAATATTTACTATTTGTAAATATTTACTAATATCTATTCATTCTACAAATATTTACTAATATTACCCTCCGCCCATCTTAAGGTTTCAGTATCTGAATCTATTTAATACAACAGTGAGGAGACGACAGAGGATGAGACGGCTGGATGGCATCACGGATGCGATGGACATGAGTTTGAACAGACTCCAGGAGTTGGTGATGGACAGGGAGGCCTGGCGTGCTGCAGTCCATGGGGTCGCAAAGCGTCGGACACGACTGAGCGACTGAACTGACAGCTGACTGAACTGATAAAATGCACTGTAAGGATGCTGGCCACACCGGTCAGTTCAGAAAGCATGGAAACCACCTTCACTCATCATCTTCACTTAAAAACTGACACCTCCCCGCTCCAACCTCAAGGATAAACTGAAAACCTGAGGACCAACCCCTCCCTCGCCCCGCCCCCCAGGCCGGTCCTCACCGTCCCCATCTAGGTCTTCTTCACTCTCTTCCTCCCCCTGCTGTTTCGCCAACTTCTTCGCCTGCCGTTCAAACCACCGCAGCCGGGGAGGTTTCTCGCCCGGGTCTCGCGGCTGAGTCCCACGTCCTCCGGCGGCCACGGGACACCCGGGCTCCGCCTCGGGCGCTGGCGCCGCCTTCTTGGGAGACGTGGACGGCTGAGCCTTGATGACCTGCTGGATGGCCGCGTTCACCGCATCCTCGTCCACACTGTCCACGCCCAGCCCTTTCTCCAAGTTCTTCTCGTTCATGAGCGCCACTTTCCGACTCACCGCCTGCTTCTCGAGCTCCACATGCCGCCGGGACCTGAGGTGGTTTTCGTAGGCCTTGAAGGAAGCAAACTTCTTACTGCAGACGGTGCAGTAGGTGGCCGCGCCCTTGCTCTCCGGCTCCACCAGGGCCCGCTGTGCCCGCACCCGCTCCTGGAAGCCCTCGAGGCTGACGGGGGCCATGCCGGCCACTTTGCGCCTCAGGTTGTAGCGGTGCCAGTCCGTCTTGTAGTGGACCCGTTGCGCCTCCGCGTCTTCCAACACCGCCCGGCAGGTGTTGCAGGTGTAGGTCGCCATCGCCAGGCGGGAAATAAAGCGCGACCGAGGCAGAAATCTAGCAACTAGAGGCCTGACCACACCATAAAAGCCGGACTGCGAGCTGACTTCCGGACTGAATCGTGTCATCCCCAGTCGGACAGGAAGTCCCACCTCTAAGATTGTAGCCACGCCTCCGCCGCGGAGAGTCCCGGGAAAGTGGGGGAAGCCAGTGACGGATCCGGCCCCGCCCAGTCGACCTGAGATAACTGCTGAGTCAACAAAAGTGGGCGTGGCCTGAGGTGGTTATTGATTGATAGTCCTAGCCCCGGCAGAGTTAATGTCTGGGTTTGTCTTTTTTTTTTCCTGTACGTTGAAACCTGAGGCCGGGAAGGGGGCCCGCCTCGCGGAAACGGGGCTTGGGGAGTCCGGAGGGCTGATGCGGCTGACCACCCGGCGGTCGAGGACTCTCTGAAGTTCGTGCCCCTGCAGCCCCAGGAGTGGGTGTCACGAAAGCCAGGGCTGCTGGTTAGATCGTTGGTTGGACCGTCTGAGCCCTCGCCCCGAGGGCTGAGAGACTCAGGTTGGAGGCTGAGGAAATTCACAGGAAACCCAGAGAGCCCAGGCCAGAGCCTCGGCCTTACTAGGGCGGCCCTTCCAAGGAAGGGCGCAGGGGAAGCTCCTGAATCAGTAGTTTGCACCTGGGAGCACAGAGCCCCGTCCAGCTGCTGCCCAGTAGGAATAGAATCGCGGACATGCAGGTCATCTTAAATCTAATAGTAGCCATGTTTTAAGAAAGCAGAAAGAAAGACTTAAGATGGCCATTTTTTTTTAACCCCGTATCATGGCAAATAGATGGGGGAAACAGTGGCTGACTTTATTTTTCTGGGCTCCAAAATCACTGCAAATGATGATTGCAGCCATGAAATTAAAAGATGCTTACTCCTTGGAAGGAAAGTTATGACCAACCTAGACAGCATATTAAAAAGCAGAGACATTATTTTGTCAACAAAGGTCCTTCTAGTCAAGGCTATGGTTTTTCCAGTGGTCATGTACGGATGTGAGAGTTGGACTATAAAGAAAGCTGAGTGCAGAATTATTGATGCTTTGGAACTGTGGTGTTGGAGAAGACTCTTGAGAGTCCCTTGGACTGCAAGGAGATCCAACCAGTCCATTCTAAAGGAGATCAGTCCTGGGTGTTCATTAGAAGGACTGATGTTGAAGCTGAAATTCCAATACTTTGGCCACCTGATGTGAAGAGCTGACTCATTGGAAAACACTCTGATGCTGGGAAAGATTGAGGGCAGGAGGAAAAGGGGACGAAAGAGGATAAGATGGTTGGATGGTATCACTGACTCAATGGACATGGGTTTGGGTGGACTCTGGAAGTTGGTGATGAACAGGGAGGCCTGGCATGCTGCGGTTCATGGGGTCACAAAGAGTTGGACACTACTGAGCAATTGAACTGAACTGAATCCTGTAATAAGCCCAGTATAGCAGGCTTCCCACGTAGTGATAGTAGTACAGAACCCGCCTGCCAATGCAAGAGACATGAGTTCAATCTCCAGGAAGATCCCCTGGAGAAGGACGTGGCAACCCTCTCCAGTATTCTTGCCTGGAGAATCCCATGGACAGAGGGGCCTGGTGGGCTACAAGCCATAGGGTCGCAAGGAGCCGGACACCACTGAAGCGACTTAGCAGGTACAGCACACATCCTGAATATTATTTCAACAGGTAGTCAAGACAGAGGATTTAATGAGATATTTACATGGTTTGTTAGCACTAAATCTTGGGATTCCAGAGTGAATTTACAATTAACGCCCACCTCACTTTGGACTTGGAGAAGGCACTGGCGACCCACTCCAGTACTCTTGCCTGGAAAATCCCATGGATAGAGGAGCCTGGCAGGCTGCAGTCCATGGGGTCACTAAGAGAGTCGGATACGACTGGGCGACTTCACTTTCACTTTTCACTTTCATGCATTGGAGAGAATCCCAGGGACGGAGGAGCCTGGAGGGCTGCCATCTCTGGGGTTGCACAGAGTTGGACATGACTGAAGCGACTTAGCAGCAGCAGCAGCACTTTGGACTAGCTTCATTTCCTGTGCTCTGTTAGCTCTGTCCTTTCATTTGTCCAAGCCCAGTTCTATAGGAGGCACTTATGTTGATGGAAAGGGGAGTTCTTATACTTCTGTGCACAGCCTAGCTGAAGCAATCAGCCTGTTTCAGAATTGAATGGCTACATGTTTTGAATACAAGGGAGCCAGAGCAGCAAAGAAAAGACTTAAAAAAAAAAAAAATCAAGTCTAGTCTTGTATTCTTCTTGCTGAAAACCTTCCAGTGGATTCCCCTGACTCACAATAAAATTCAAACACTTTCCTGCTCTGGTCTGAATGTTTGTGTTCCCCCACAATTCATAGATTGAAAACAGTGCCCAAGATGATGGTATTATTTAAGGTGGGCCTTTTGGGAGATGTTAGGGTGTGTGGTCAGATTTCTCCCAATGGGGTTAGTGGTCTTCTAAAAGAGACCCAGGAAAGGATACAATAAGTCAGACTACAAAGAGGGCCCTCAGCAGACCATGTTGGCACCCTGACTTCCAGCTTCCAGAACTGTGAGGGGTGAAGGGGAAGTTGTTTATAAGCCACCCAGTCTGTAATACTTTATTGTCCATGTGTGATAAGTTGCTTCAGTCCTGTCCCAATTCTTTGTGACCCTATAGCCTGTAGCTCACTATGCTCCTCTGTCCATGGGATTCTCCAGAAAAGAATACTGGAGTGGGTCGCCAGGCCCTCCTCCAGGAGATCTTCCCAACCCAGGGATCAAATCCTGCATTACAGGCAGATTCTTTACTGTCAGAGCCACTAGGGAAGTCCAAAGTGACAAAGAGGGTTCCCTTTCTATTCTACAATGCCCACTACACCTACCCCTGACCTCCTGCCCTACCCTGCTTACCCCCTTTAGTCACACTGACACTTTTATTGTTCCTCTAACAAGGCTAAGCAAGCATCTTTTGTTGGTATTATGTTTCAGAAATCATTTACTATTCTGCTTGTATCAACTATTGCTGTCTTGCTCCCTTACTTTTAAGGTTTTTACCCAAATGTTTTTATAGGAGAGGCCTATCCACACCCTCTTGTCATAGTAGTGCCTACTCCCAGCCCATACATCTTTCCTGAGCATACGTTTTCTCCACAGCAATGTGTGTGTTAGTTGCTCAGTGGTGTCCAGCTCTTTGTGAACCCCATGGACTCAAGAGGCTTCTCTGTCTATAGAATTCTCTAGGCAATACTACTGGAGTGAGTAGCCAGTTCCTTCTCCAGGGGATCTTCCTGACCCAAGGATTGAACCTGGGTCTCCTGAATTGCAGGAGAATTTTTTTTTACCATTCTTTACACATTACTGTACTAGACATGTATTACTCCATATCACATTACCCCCAACATCTAGCAAGAAAACAGACCTTGCTTATTTCCATTTCTGTAAGTCAGGAGTTGGAGTGGCTCACCGTCTCATAAAGTTGCAGGGGACAGAACTTAAGTCACATCAAGAATCTAAGGCAGCTGAAGGTCTCACTGTGGCTGGTGGATCCCCTCAGAAGAGGCTTGTTTGCAGGAGGATTTGGGCTCCTCCATGGAGCTGCTTGAGTGTCCTTGTAACATGGCAACTGGCTTCCCTCAAAGTAAGCAAAGTGGAAGTCACAATGTCTTTAAGTCACACACGGTCATTTCTACAATATGCTGTTACTTACAAAAGTCAGCCCTAATCAGTGTGGGAGGGGGTATGTGAGTACATGAATGGGGTGTCTTTGGGGACCAGTTAGGGAAATTGGCCACCACTAGGATTTGTTGTTTGTTTCTAATTTCCCAATTTTAGCACTGTAAGTCCAGCATCCCATGAACTGCGTCCATCCTGGGCAGACCAGAATAGTCAGTCCCATTATGGGTTGGTCCTCCATTTCCAGATTACAAGCTTCCTGGGAACAGGGACTCCTTTCTTTGCTATGTACCCCAAAACTAGAACAGTGCTGGCACATGGATTATTTAGTATGTGTTGAACGATTCTTTTGTGATGATTTTTATTCCAGAAAATTCTGAGATTATCAAAATCTTTTAAAATAGCTGAGTCCTCTGGATACCCGTCTTAAGAAATGTAATTAGTATGAATCCAGCAGGGATACACAAAACAATGTATATTTTCAAGCTTTCTCTCAAATTAAAGCAGAGAATGGTTAAGTAAAGAATTTCTGTTTTCTCTTTTCCATTATCTGTGGTTCTTCAAGCATCTGCTCCTTCTTCAGGTCATTATTTCCTCCCTGCCTCCTTCCATCTATTTCATGACTCATTTCAGCACCTTTAAACTCACCGAGTGTTTTTACTTTTCCTTCAAAGGGACTCTGCTTTCTCCATCATGTGAATTTCCCCAAGGGCTGCAATTCTATTAATACTTGGTCTCCTGGAGAGCCTTCTCGTTCCTCTTAGTCTACCCTCAGCACACAGAGATTGTTACAATAATTCTCCTCAGCCATCTTTTCTCTCATGTCGCTCCTTCTGCTCAAAAATGGTTATCTGTTGCCCATAGATGAAGGTTACATTCCTTTGCCTGGTTTTCAGTATCTCCTATCACCTCTCCTCACTACCTGTATCTCCAGGAATGTTTGTTTTTTCCCAGACTACAAAACAGTTCTCCAGCACCAGCTAGTGTCCTCCAGCTCAACTTGATTCTAACACTATCTACCTGGAGATGAAGTCAGATCCCACAGGTCAAAATGCTCAGTCCTGCATGGCTGACCCCACTTCAGAAGCCAATTCCAGGTCCAGGTTGTGGTGCTTCTGACCAACTGGTTGTAAATCAGAGGTTTCCAAGATGTCCTCTTCAGTCTTGAGTAATTTACTAGAGCAGCTCACAGAAATCTGGAGACTAGTTTACTCATTAGATTACCAGTTTACTACAAAGGAAACAGGGGTGACTGCTAGGTAGCTTCAGTCGTGTCTGACTCTTTGTGACCCCCTGGACTATAGCTTGTCAGGCTCCTCTGTCCATGGGAGTCTCCAAGCAAGAATACTGGGGTGGGTTTCCATTTCCTACTTCAGGGGATCTTCCTGACCCAGAGATCCAACTCACATCTCCTGTGTCTCCTGCATTGCAGGCAGGTTCTTTATCACTGAGCCATTGGGGAAGTCGTCCTACAAAGGAAACTAAAGGATGTAAATGAACGGCCCAATGAAGAGATACTTAGAGTGAGGTTGGAAAGGTCCCAAACAAGAGATCCTCTCTCTCTGGAGTTTTGTTTATGACATCCTCTCAGCTAGCCTACAGGGCCGTCCAAAAGTCACCTCATCAAGATAACAAAGACACATTTATCATTCTCATCATTTAAGACCTTCCAAGGGTTTTAGGAGCTCCATGCCAGGAATGGGACAAAGACCGAATGTCTGTATTTTATTATCACAAAATCACATACATAATATCCTACTGGTTCTAAATTAATACACCTTTTTTTGAGATTTTTCTGTCTTGTTAAGGATAATAAGAAATTCACAAGTAACTAATAGAATAAAGATGGGTCAAGTACAGTGAGATACAAAGGAAGTGGTGATGGGTATTTAGAAAAATGGCATCAACTAGGGAGATTAGTTTTCATTAAGGAGTTGACATTTCAGATGGGTACTGAGGGAGGTGGGGACAATGAAGACTTCATCTGTAGGTGGAAAAAGGGGCTAAAGAAGAGATCCTGTGGACAGAGGAAAATAAGGGGCATATTTAGGAAGATTACATACCTAGCTTGTGTGATACAAAAGATATGGTAAAGAAAGGGAAAAAAGACAAGTAAGTATTAAGGTATCACCTTTGGGTAAAGAGTTGAATTCTAGAATTTGCCGTTCACTTTGCAGTTGGTAAACAGTAAAGACTCAGAGTGTTTCTGTTTTTATGGGCATGAGGAATATAACTGGACCTTGAGTAAATCCAGCAGCAGTATCTGCAATTGATTGGAGAAACAGTAGAAAAGAGAAGGCCTATGGCCAACAGGTCCCTGATAAATGTGAGCCCACTGACCAAGAGAACATTGAGTTAAATTTCCCCTCAACATATCAAGGTACTATGTTAATGTGTTTTCAAAAGTCACTTCTGAAGATTTTTAGGGTGAAAACAGTAAAAATGTTGCAGAATGAGAATATAAATACTGCTTTAAACCTAGATTGATCTTCCAAAAGGAACTTGAGCCCTGCTTTATTGTTTCAGATCAAAACGCATGGTCAGTGTATGCTTTTCCCATTGCATGGTTTTGCTCAGCATTTCGTATGAGAAGTGAACAAGACATCTTTCTATAGCTCCTCTACAATTTAAAAAAAAAATCCATGCTTCCCATTTTAATGACTGTATAAATTCTCATAGTAGCAGATCTGTAGTTTCCCACTGAACTGAATCAATCACTAGGTTTATCGTTAGCACATCTTAAAACCAGAAACAGGACTATATGTAATGTCCCCTCCACCCCAACCTGCCAGAAACACACACACATAAGATGAAAACCCTCGACATCCCAATGTTTGATAGACTTAAGAGTACCATTATTACATCGTGTAAATTTACAGTCACATATGGCTTCCCTGGTGACTCAGTAAAGAATCCATAAATTCGTAAAGAATCTGCCTGTATTGCAGGAGACCTGGGTTCAAGCCCTGCATCAGGAAGATCTCCTGGAGAAGGAAATGGCAACCCACTCCAGTATTCTTGCCTAGGAAATCGCAAGGACAGAGGAGCCTGGCGGGCTACACTCCATGGGGCCGCAAGAGTCAGATATGGCTTAGCAACTAAACCACCACCATAAGTACTATTAAAGTGCATATGTAGTTAGAATGCAAGTGTCCACAGAGAGTTGGTATGTCTCCAACATAGGGCTGGTAACACGTTTTTCTACCCTACCTACCTCCCTATCCCCAACCCCTTTTAATTTATAGTTTATAACATTTGATTCTAGCTTTATTATTTATACCATCAAATCTTGAGTTTATCTCCTTGTAAATTTGTAAGCTTCAGCTCATGGGGTCACAAAGAGTCGGACAGGACTGAGCACTGAACTGAACTGACTGAAGCTTGTAACACATTCTTTAATTATCTGAGTTATTTAACTTATTTTTCTCCTCATATAAGAAACTGAAAAGACCTTTAAACTTTCTGACTTCATGGCCAAGAATATTTTTTCCAATGAAGAAACATACACATAAAAAATGAAACCTGGTAACAAACTATTTTATAAATACATGACTGTATTTTTCTCCATGTCCAGAAACTCTTGCTGAAACAGAAGTCAGGGATATTCCTCACAAACCCACACAGCTCATAGATCTAACACCAGGTTTCCATTTGTACCGAAATGGGCAAGATGATGAAGGCACAGGCTCACTTTTGTATTGATAAAGGACATCAAACACAGTCATGAGGCACTAATAACACGGAAGCATCGTCAATCACAAAAAGCAAGCGGTCCGAGTCTTCAGTCACTTCTCTCCCTTTAACATTTGGCAAAATTTAGTCTACATATTTTAATACCTCAGAAAGAAAAACTAAATATGAGATGCTACATTAAAATGTCAGGTGATGTATTATCACTCTTTAGACACAGAAGGGAAGGGATGAAGTAAAGAGAGGGGACCGCCGATTTCCTGTATTCTTGGATTATCCTTCCTTTCTGAGGGGCTCAGGTGTCTGTGTGCATCTGTCAAAATGCCAGCTCTACTTGAAGATTGAAGAGATGGTTGGTAGCTGCTGACATGGTCCCTCGACACTATTAGAAGTTTCTATCGCACAAACAGAATTAGCTTGATTTCTGCTCTTTAGTCCTTTGTTAAAAACCTAAGTCAAATTTGATTATTTATAAGTGATCTAAAATGTTTAAAGTAAAAGAAAATATATATTCTAGCTTCCTAAGAAGAAACAGATTACAGGTTTTGACTTCAATGGCAAATAAATACACTTGAAAGCCAAGCAAGTTTCTCTCCTGCCGGGGAGTCGGACTATGAAAACAGTTCTTATTTCTCTATGGTGGATGACCACATCACTCATAGAACATACCAGGAACTATTTTAAGAGACTTTTTCCGTAATATGAAAGATGAGGGTTTAACCTAGTTCTGAGCTGGCAGAATAGATCTGCACCCACAATATCCTTATCACAAATACATGACAACTGAAACAAGGAAGTGCAGCCTATCTCTGTTTACATCAAAACCACATAGACACGTGATATCTAAGTACTTGCTTTCTACACGCTAATATCACCCATTGCCAAGACTCGAGCTGGCAGTCAATGGAGCATGCCATTTACAAGGAAGCCTAAAGTCTACAACTGCAGAAATAACATGGAAATGTGTCAGCCTATCCAACGTAAATATATTTTCAAAAAATTATCCTAGGAAATTGATTTTAATAGTATTTCCCAAGTCTTTCAACCAAAGTGACTTTGATAATTTTTGTCTTTTTATGTCAAAAATCCACCAAAAATTTTTAACTGTGTCCAAGTATTAGGAACAAGGAGCCAATATAGCATGTGTTCACAATTGTTAATATTTCAGTGAGTTACACTAAACCTGTTTTTGCATGCTTGAAAAATTGTGAAGAAAACGTAAGGAATACTTATGGGAGGATCTCAATAATTGGGTGTTTTCATTTTACTTGAAAAACAACCTCTAATATTCAACTCCGACAACACAGTAAGTGGGTGTGTATATATATATACATATATATAAAGTCATTTCCATGCTCATTACATAAAAATAACTATGAGAAATATCGATCTATCAGTGTCAGCTGACATATATCCAATGAATTCACTGCAGAAGGAGGTGGGGAAAGACCAAAAAAATTCTAAAGTAATCAGTAAAGCTCACAGTTTGAAAAGATTTGATTTTTTTTTTTTTGCTTGTTTGAATTTTTTTTGGTAGTTTGTGCTCTGTCATAATAAGCCGATTCCCAGACTAATGGCCTCCAAGCAGATTTGAAAGGAAACCTGAAGACTTCTTATTTTGCTGGGCTTCTGCTTCCTGGTCTTGTGACAGTCCCAATTCACTCTCAATTTGATCAAGCTCTGACTGGTCCAGGAGTTCAAAGTCATCACCCTCCTCCGTGTCTGTGTCCTCCCCCAGGCTGGGAGCAGCCTGAGATAGCGCTTGGCGCACGCCCGCTAACTGGTCTTTGACAGCGGCGGTCACCGCAGCCGTGATGACGTCCCCAGCCAGGTTGCTCATCAGGTGCAGGGTCTGGTCACTGCTCAGAGGAAGGGTGAGACCAGCTGCTGACTTCTCTGTGCTCCGTCTGGGACCGCTGTCCAACTGCTCCTTTTTTCTCTTGAGCTCAGTGGGCAGGCCAAGGCTCAATTCATCTTCATCGTTTGTTCCCGTGCCATTTTCTAGTGATGGAAAATCTGAAAGGTCTCGAGAGAAAACTTCCTCACTAGGTCGGTCAAGATCTGTAAAACGCAGAACAGGAGTTGAGGCTTAAGCACCATAATAATTTTTTTTTTTAATGATTCAACTTTTAACTGATGAAGCTGTTGTGTTTAGTTTTTAAGTTGTGTCTGACTCTTTGGCAATCCCATGGACTGCGGCCCATCAGGCTCCTCTGTCCATGGGATCTCCCAGGCAAGAATACTGGAAATGAAAGTGAAAGGCACTCAGTCATGTCCCATTCTTTGTGACCCCATGGACTGTATACAGCCCATTGAATTCTCCAGGCCAGAACACTGAAGTGAGTAGGGTTTCCTACTCCAGGGGAACCAGCCTACTCCAGAAGAACCCTCCAGGGGATCTTCCCAACCCAGGGATCCAACCCAGGCCTTGCTCCATAGTGCATGGGGTTGCAAAGAGTTGGACAAGACTGAGCGACTTTCACTTAAGAATACTGGAGTGGACTGCTGTTTCCTTCTCCAAGCGGGATCTTCCCAACCCAGGGATCAAATCCGGGTCTCCCGCATTGCAGGCAGATTCTTTACCATCTGAGCCACAGGGAAGCCCCTGAGACAGGATGCTTAAGATCAAAGGGTTTGTTATCCTGGTCTTGCAGATGTTTACAGCTTGCAGAGCTTGAGAGGAATTCAGTGAGCCTCTTGTTCTAATACACTTTAAAGATGAGGAAATTGAGATCCACAGAAATTATGTCACCTCTGCAAGGCCATAGAGTAAGTTAATGACAAAGGCAAGGCTACACGTGGATTTCCTAATCTCCCAATCTTCTACATCACACAGCCTTCTTCCTTCCTCTAGGAAGAGGAAGTGTGTTCTTGCCTGTAAAGACATGTGTAAAATAATTCATTCATAATCCTTTATTATAATTGCTTATATTTTCAGTATATGGTTAAAATGACTTGAAATAATCCAATGAGACCAGCAAAAGTTATTGCACAAGAGTTGTCTTAAATTTTATTTTAAATGGTACTTAACCCAATTATAAAAAAGAAGAAAGCTTTTTTTTTTTTTTTTTAAACTAACTTGGAAGAAGAATATGAGCAACCCTGGAGTCAGCTTTTGATTCAGGAAACCTGTCCCCCATGGTTCAGTCCCTCTCAATGAGAGCTAGCCCTGGATACATGGGATTAGCTTTTCTCTTCCTCTCTCCCACAACTGTGGTCTTTCCTGGTGGCTCAGATAGTAAAGAACCTGCCTGCCAAGCAGGAGACCCGAGTTCGATCCCTGGGTTGGGAAGATCCCTGGAGATGGGAATGTCTATCCACTCCAGTATTCTTGCCTGGAGAATTCCATGGGGTCACAAGGAGTTGGACACGACTGAGTGTGTGTGTGTCTCACTATTTCCTATTACTGTTATAAACAATGCCACCAGATATTCCAGAATTTTTTTCATTGTCAATTATTTGTTTTCAAAATAAAGGCAGAATTGGACATTGACTGGCTTAGATTTTTTTCTCACACTCTTAAATAATAGATTTTGAGATATAATTCATATCCTATAAAATTTACCCTTTTAAAGTGTACAGTTAGGTGTCTTTGGTACATTCACAAGGCTGTACAACATCTCCACTATCTAATTCTAGAATATTCTCATCACCCAAAAGGAAACATATTAATTACCAATCACCCACCAGTCCCTCTTCCCCCAGCCCCTGGCAGTCACTCATCTAATTTCCTTCCACATGGACTTGTCTGTTTTGGACATTTCATATAAGTGGAGTCACACAATGTGTGGACTTGTGTGTTTGGCTTCCTGCCCTCAGCATATCATGTTCAGGGTTTATCTATATTGTAGCAAGTGTCACTGTTTCTATAGCCCAGTGATATTCCATTGCATAGCTGTAGCATACTTTATCCAGTCAGAAGCTGACACAGTTAAATACTATTGCATGGGCTCAAAATAACACTCAGAGCATCTACAGGTGTGAGCATACCGTCAGAAGTGTCTGTCTGTGGAGTGTATCCTTCTGAGAGGTTGAAGGTCCCATTGTCCGTCCAGGAGATCTCAGACACATCGGTGTCAGACACAGACAATTCTTTGGCGGCAGTGGTGAGGCTGATCTGTATTAATATAAATGCCAGTGACACATTTCAAACTTCTATGGGATGTCTTTCTAAAAATCCAACTAACACCGAAAATGTCAGAATAGTAAGAACCAGATGAGTATTTTCCTTTTAATAGTTCAATCATCTTAGAGAAATAGGAGAAGTGGTATTAAGAAAATCATTCCAGTTTTGGTACAAGTAGATACATTGACAGGCAAACCACACAGGAATGAATTGAAAACTGAACAAAAAATACCTTAGGACAAAGAGCTGAAAAGTCTAATTCACTGTCTTCTTTGTGACTTTTTTCTTTTTCTGCTTCTGTTGAGAAAAAAATTGGAAGCTTTCAGTTTCCTGGCCAGCTCAGAGTGTATTTTATCCATTATTTATCCTGATCCCACAATCCTCATATCCTCCATTGCCTCCATATAATTAAATGTTTGCACATCCCGAGCTTCACATATTTGCAAGTGTTTGGTTTCCGAGGGAAATGGTCCATATCAGTGGCTCTCACAGCATGGCCCCTGGACCACAGCAGTAACAGCAGCACTGGGAATCTTTTAGAAATACAAATTCCCAGGCCCTCCTCCAGACCAACTCAATCAGACACTCTGGGGAAAGCCATGTAATCTAAACTTTAAGACACTCTCGAGATACTTCTGGTGCTAGCTCTAGTTGAGACTCTATAAGGTCAGAAGCCAAGTTAAAATGTGAAAAAGGATCACACTGGCCTTCTCTCCATTTTCTTTTCTTTCCCCTCTTCTATGGCATCCACTCTCTGCCCTACCTGTGTCATTTGTTATTTGCAAGCAGCTACCCCAAAAGCAAATGATGTCGAGAAAGTAAACAATAAATAGCAAATAAAGGCCTCTGAAGCCTTTCCTCTTTGCCCCGATAGTTTGGATTAAAAAGCCACTTTATTATATGTATGAGAAAAGAATAATAAACGCCTGAGTAGGAAAAAGCTATGTTACTTTGTGGGGGATCTCCTTCTGTAATAATATGTAGTTAATGGCTAAAACACCCTAAAATGCATTCAAAGTGATTTCATAATAAACGAGCCAGCAATGCCTCATTTCAGGTGCAGAATCTAAAATCCAAATGTTACCTACCAGATCTCTCACGTTTCTTCTGGTTAATATATTCTCTGATTCCAAAATCTAGTTTCAGGAGAAATGACTTGATTTTGCTGTATATTTTTTGTCCAATATCATTACACTTGAACAGTGGACACAAAAATGCACACAGCACTGAAAGATAAGGAGGAAGAGAGGTCAGGGGAAATGACCTTGCTTTCCAACTACCTATTAGTATTTCACAAAATTATTTCAGTTCCTTTACTGACAAACTGGGATTTTTTCCCTTGGGGAAATGCCTCTATGAAATAAGTTCATAATTTCATTCTTCTCCTTGTAATGAAAACATTTTCTCCTACACACCCACCCACACACACACACACACTCACACACACCCCATGATCACTGTTCTCAAAGACTTGAAATTTGATAACTCCATCCACTCTACCCTCTTACACTCAAAATTCATACAAAGGTTACATGCATCTCACACAACAGTCCTGGATGAAAATATCAACTCTACTTATTTGTTAAATGACATTTCTCCATAGAAAAGTTATCACTATCCATTAGCCTCTCATCAGCCATATTAGGATAACACCACCATCTCTGGGGGTTGCTGTGAAGAATAACTGAGATGAATACAGACCATCTGAATAACGCCTGGCCCTTATTTAGACACTCTTTGCCTGGCTCTCTTCTCCTTTCTCTCTTAAACAAGGCAGCTCAAGGGCTGAAACATTCCATGAGTTCTACTTGGGAGAATGAATTTGAGCCCTGACCATTTGCCTCCCCTTGTGGCTCAGTTGGTAAAGAATCCGCCTGCAATGAGGGAGACCTTGGTTCAATCCGTGGTTTGAGAAGATCCCCTAGAGAAGGGAAAGGTTACCCACTCTAGTATTCTGGCCTGGAGAATTCCATGGACTATACAGTCCATGGGGTCACAAAGAGCTGGACATGACTGAACGACCTTCACTTCACTTCATCTGCCTTTTGTGCTAGGCTTTTGGAATATGAAAAGAAATGAAGATCAACACAGTATGCCCTAATCAATACTGTATGCCCTCATGTTTATTTCTTTGCAGTTGTTAGGACACATGCCCATTTACCTTTTTTAAATAGGAGTTGTAAACTCAAATATCTTTAGAAGCCGAGTAGGTATATGTAAAATGTAAAGGCTGGTGCAAGAAAAACAGGGAAATAAGGTTAGTTTAGTGGAGAGTTGCTGCCCCATCTAAAAAGGTGGCAAGGCCAGAATGTCACATTTTTCAGGAAAAGCATGAAGTCACAACTTCTTTACAGCACTTTCGAGTTATAGTTGATATATGATAAATTGCATACATTTAAAGTGTACAGTTTGCAAAGTTTTCACACATGCATATAACTAAGAAATTATCATTATGACAAATAATGAACATGCCTGCCAGCCCCTAAAGTTTCCTCCTGTTTCTCTTAGCCCTTCCTCTCCTGCCTTTCCCCACCCCAACCACCCCATCCCCAGAGAATCACTTATGTGTGTTGTCACTAAAGATTACTGTGAATTATATATAAATGGAATCATACAGTGTGTAGTCTGTATTATAACCTGGCTTCTCCCACTCACCTAATTACGTTTATATTTATCCAGATTGTTGCATATATCAATTTTTTAGTGTTGAGTAGTAATCCACTGTATGGATATATAACAATTTGTTTACCCACTTATCTGTTGATGGACATATGAATTATCTTCTGATCTCAACTACTACAGATAAAGTGAAAGTTGCTCAGTCATGTTTGACTCTTTGCAACCCCATGGACTATACAGTCCATGGAATGCTCCAGGCCAGAATACTGGAGTGAGTAGACTACAGATAAAGCCTCTATGAACATCTGTGGACAAGTCTTTGTGAAGGTGTATGCTTTTATTTCTCTTGGGTAAATAAATACCTTGCTTTGAAATGGCTGGGTCATTTGAAAAACTGCCAAATTGTTAGCCAGGGTGGCTGAGACATTTTACCGATTCATGAGAACTCTAATTGTTCCATATCCTGCCTAATACTTGACACAGTCAGTAGTTTTTTCCGCCACTTTGGTGGGGGTATAATGGTGTCTCATTGTGCTTTTTAAAAAAAAATAATTTTACTTATTTATTATTTTCGGCTGTGTTGGGTCTTCATTGCTGCGTGAGCTTCTCTCTAGTTGGGGTGAGCAGGGGCTACTCTCTCCTTGCTGTGCAAGGGCTTCTCATTGCTGTGGCTTCTCTTGTTGTGGAGCACGGCCTGCAGGGTGTGCGGCCTTCAGCAGTTGGAACACGTGGGCTCAGCAGCTGTGGCTCCCGGGCTCCGGAACACAGGCTCAGTAGTTGTGGTGCATGGGCTTAGCTGCTCCAAGGCATGTGGCATCTTCCCAGACCAGGGATAGAGTCCATGCAGGCAGATTCTTCACCACTGAGCCACCAGGGACGCCCTCATTGTGACTTTAATTACATTTGAGCTGCCAATCATGCACAATGGCAAAGGAATTAATGTGTTTGGGGGGAGGGAGTGAAGAGTATAACTTGATTGTTTTATTGACATAATTTAAAATAAAATGAGTCGCTTACAACCTTGCTTTTTGAGAGTGATTTGTACAAATGTGGAAAAGCAACGTGTCTCTAGAAAAAGCAGAAACTTTGAAGAGCACAAAATTAAATAGTCAACTGGCTTTATAATCAAGAACTCATACCTGCTCTTCTAAGCTATGGAAGTTCTTATAGACCATGAGATAACATCGTATGTGTTGTATCAATTAGCCGAACGTTCCACATACTTACACAGTAGATAGCTGAGTATAACTCCAGGAATGTAACTTCCCAAGATGGTAAAAAAGGTGCACACGCTGCAGACCAGGAGACAAAACTAGAAATAACAGAAGTAATGGGACCGTTACACACTCGCTCATAACACCAAGACACTCCAGAGCACAGGAAACACACACACTCATTGATCTATGTGTCATCTATCATGTTATGGCAAATGTTCTTCAAACAGTGTTCTCTGCACTTAAATCTAATGACTGCTGTGTTCGACGAGCCTTAATCCACTTTCACATTTAATACTAATCATTTTGAAGGTTCCAGAAGTTAATTTCTGGCACAGAGAACATCTCCCGTTAATCGGCTACATTGCTAGATGTGAGAGACCTGAAGAGTAGTACGTGCCTGGAAACTTCTTTCACTCATGTTCACTCTCTGAAAACAATGCAGCCCAGGAATGAAATCTGTGAGTTCAAACTACACCTGTAAGTCCATGGAAATCCACAAATCCAGCAAAACACGTTAGAGAAATTACAGGTATTTACATAAACATAACAGCAATTTATCCAGCTGGTAAGCAATTGTGATTGCAGATTACCAGTAGATTGTAGGATAAATCTACTGGCCATTATTATCCTCCTTTCTCATCACTTGCTCCTCAAACCGATTCCACCCCTAGGTCACCTGGAAACCAACGATGAGTGAAACTAAATTCCTATGGTGAAATTCAGTTATTTTCTTTCTCCCTGTCAGTTGTGGCCTAAAGAATCTCCATTGTTTTAGGAAATTAAAACATCAAGATAGAAAAACTGTCCCATAAAGTCTTCACTTCTTTTTCATACTCTATTCTTTAAACTATCTACTCCTTTGCTTTAAATTATGGTACTAAATTTCACTGATAAGCCAAGAAAATTCATTAAGAGAATTTCAAAATAAGTCATGAGGACAGCATATATAATTCTGATCAATTACTGATAAAGAGAAAGAGGAAGTGGGTCTAAAATTCAGATTAATTTTGATTTTTCATTTTTGGCACAGGGTTAACAAATTCACTAGTCAAAAGGAAAACAGATGAAACTATGGGAACAAAATTAAGAGTTGTGTCTCAAGTATCAGGGGTCCTTGAAGAATATGGAGCTCTATTTGCAAAATGGAAGAGGAAAGACCGTCAACCTTAAAAGAACAAATCAAGGCATTACCATATACAGAATTCAGTTTTGCAAAGGGATTTCATATTATCCTCTAAATCTGTATGAAAAGCATCATCATCTTAGGCTAACTGACTTGGGACACATTAGTGTAACCCAATGCAAAAGTTTAAGTCCAGAATCTTCTGACAATGTGTTTAATCATCTCAGTAAAAGAAGCAACAAAAGCATGACTTATTCTACCCTCACCACCATATTGGTATCTATTCTAAAAATTGCCTTCAGTGATTAAAATTATTTATCCATATATAATATTGCAACGTTAGTATGCTCAAAAGGTGTCCAAGTATAGTTCTACTCTTCATTGAAGGTTAGATTTCCTGTAAGAGAGGGATTTTAAATGAGGACATTCCTAGGTCCTTCCTTCCAATGACAGGGGGACGTTCAAGAAACCTGACTGCAGCCCTGGAAGGGGAGGGTCTACTGATGGCACTGGACCTCACCCGGGGTGTCAGGATATAGAAGGAGCTGCTTCTACACATAAAACACTACAGTTGCATTTCTCCATGCAGCCCCTTTAAACCACTCTCGACTCTGCTCCTCATGGGTTTTCATCTTCATTGGAAAAACACTCATTCCATTCATATGATCACTATGGATGTTTCTGCCAAAGGTTTCCTTTCTCAAGTAAATCATACAAGAGTCTTCACTTTTTAGACTGAAAGTTACCTCCAAAAGCATCCTCAAAGGGCTATGTGTTCATTCTATCTCCCTTTGACTTGAGAACTAGTCTAGATTAACATAAACTGAAATTCTTTTTTTAATTAGTTGATTTTTAATTAAATGATAATTGCTTTACAATGTCGTGTTGGTTTCTGCCATACGTTAATGTAAATCAGCCTTAGGTGTACATATGTCCCCTCCCTCTTGAACCTTCCTCCCACCTCCCATCCCATTCCACCCCTCTAGGTTGTCACAGAGCCCCTAACACATTTTTATCTTTGGTCTAACTGAGTGAGAAGACAAATCATCATTCATTTTATTTTAGCTAATAAGCTACATAGATATTGATAAAATAGAAATCCAATTCCAATTAAATTATAAGGTTGAGGACTTTCTGGTGGTAACACACTAACATTTCCAGACCTTGCTAATATCAGTTTTTATGGCACAGTTCCTAGTATGTTACATTCAGAGTTGGAGAACTCTTACAAGCTGATGAAATAGGTTAATTCATTTGTTTCCAAGTTTATGGCACATCTTAAAGCACACACATCATTCTCCTTCCCTGGAAAACTTGCCTTGCCAGGGCTCTGCTGTTTAAACACAGACATTTCTTGAAGAAATATGCTGAAATTCATCCATGATTCTGCAAGACAGTGGCTGAACCCGGGTCTTTCATCCGGTTTAGAATTGATAACTTCCCAGCTAAAGAGAGAAAAAGAAAACAAAACTTTTAACTGAACTTTGGATAATTCACTCAATAGTCACTGCTTCAGCAGATATTCACTGAGCACCTCCTAGTGACTACACTGTCTGGAAAAGCCATATAAATTCAGAGATGAACAAGTCAGATATCTGTCCCAGGAAGTTCACAGGCCAAGGCCAGCACAGAACTCCATGATTATCTGGTCACAACAAAGGAAAAGCATAGGGTGGAGGTTCTGGGGCATCCTTGAAGTTGTCACTTTTATGGTACGATCTGGATTTGCACTATGTCCTATAAGGGCTTGGAAGGGTTCCAGACAAAACAGTGTACAGCGTGTGCAAGAGGCCCTGGTGTGAGATGGAGCTGAAGCACCACTGAGCCTGGTGTGGCTGCAGCAGAGCAAACCACAGAATGACATTGCAGGGAGCTGGGATGATAGGAAGAGACCTTGTGGGATTCTCAGTAATGTTTTAAACCTTAAGGATACAGAAACCACAGCACCTTGAAAGAAACCTTGGCATAAATCTTATCATCCTCAACATCAAAACCAATATTGCATTTTCAGTACAATATTTTCAGTACCACTGACCCTTGCACAACGCCATGCTGAATCCATGTATGTACAGTTTATTGTTGGCCCTTCATGTTGGTTGTTCCCCTGCATCCAAGGATTTAGCCAACAACAGACCCTGTATGTTTACTGTTGAGAAATATCCACTCTAAGTGGATACACACAGTTCAAACCCGGGTTGTTCAAGGATCAGTGGTACTCCATGTTGGTCAACTCAGTAGAAAACTGTTAAGCTCAACAAGATCTCTCAATACCCCATATTTTTTCTACAGTATCTTTTATCAATCATCTGTACTGTGGGTCCCCGTCTTCATTTTTTCTACAGGAACTAAAAACTGTTCACAACTGCTCCAGGAAGGAGACATGCAGACACTGGGCATTTCTTACAGTTACAAAGCCATCAAGTTCAAATGCCACTCTTAAAATATTACCTTATCACATAAATATACCAAACAAGATCTACCAAGGGCCCCCAAATTCAATCATTTCATAGATAATTTTAAACAAATGTGTCTAGTAGAGGACACACTGTTAGTGAAGTGTCCTCTGAACTGTGACTACAAGGGTGCCAGAGTGAGACTGATCTCTAGATTGGACTCTAGTAGCCCTGGTGGCTCAGACGGTAGAGAGTCTGCCTGCAGGGCAGGAGACCCAGGTTCGATCCCTAGGTAGGGAAGATCCCCTGGAGAAGGGAATGGCAACCCACTCCAGTATTCTTGCTTGGAGAATCCCATGACAGAGGAGCCTGGAGGGCTACATTCCATGGGTCGCAAAGAGTTGGACACGACTGAACGACTAACACTTCCACACACTTTCACTTTCAGTTCAGCGGTTCTGTTACGTCTGACTCTGCAACACCATGGACTGCAGCACTCCAGGCTTCCCTGTCCATCACCAACTCCCGGAGCTTGCTCAAACTCATGTCCATTGAGTCCGTGATGCCATCCAACCATCTCATCCTCTGTCATCCCCTTCTCCTCCTGCCTTCAACTCAGCCCTATGATAAATCAAAGCCACTTTGGCCCTTAGATGCTCAACTACCCAGAAACTGTGAGTTCGACAGCATTAAAAAGGCAAAAAAAAAAAAAAAAAAGTCTTGTCCTTCCTCTTTGCTCTATCAGCCTCAACCAAAGCTCTTCCAGACAGTCACTGAGCCTCCAGTGTTCAGGCTGATGCTACTCCATGAAGTAGACATTTGCCAAATGATTTCCCAACTATTGTAAGAAATGAACTTTTGGGGACATTTAGCTGTCAGTTTATGTATTCATAAACTCTACCCACTCAGGACTCACTGAGCAAGCCTGTTGACACTGGTGACCAAATCTAGCACTAGGCCTGCATATCCTGTGAATGATTCTAGACCTATTAAAAGAAACAGTAAGTGCATAGCTAGGAGGTCACTATCTGTAACAAAACCTTGCCAGTGTATCAACTTAATGGGAAATGATTTTGTACAGGGGAGTAAAAACTGAACTGGCTACTAACCTATGGCTTCCTTTCTACAACAACATAGGCTTGTTAACAAATTGCCAAGGGCAGGCTCCTCTGCGGCTGGCTCAGTGCATGACATACTGGGTTGGCCAAAAAGTTCATTTGGGGTAACATCTTATGGAAAAATCCCAACAAAATTTTTGCCTAACCTAATAAATAAAGATTTTTATTTCTACTCTCTAGACATAGTAAGTAGTATATGAGCATTTGGTTAAATTCACTGGCAAATATAATTCTAACAAAAATCTATGAAAAACATAATGGAACTAATTTGATTATTATTATTTTAATGATTAGAATGGAATGAATGAACATTTTATATTTTGAAGCAAATTTAAGATATACTTCCATTAGGATAATGAACAAATAAAGTGAGCTATGTTCAGAAATGAAAGACGGAATGGAAATGAAGGAACACAGGTTCCAAGTTTGTACATGAACCTTGGGATCATAATATTGAGGGAAAAAAATCACAGAAGAATGCACACAGCATAATTTCATTTTTATAAAGCTCAAAATCACATTAAGCTAACAGTTCTTTAAGCAAGGAAACGTTAAAACCAGAAAAAAACAAAATTCAGGAGAGCAGTTACTTCAGATGAGAGTATGTAAGGAATAAGACTTAAGATGGCAATTCTTGAATATCCTTATGTTATATATCTTAATTCAAGTGCTGGATACACAGGAACGACGCATCAGTATTACTGTTCTTAAAGCTAGATACATGTACACATTCACACCCTCGATTTATTCTTGATTGTTCTTGATTGTTGCTGCCTTTCAGTCACTCAGTCGTGTCCGACACTTTGCGACCCCATGGACTGCAGCATGCCTTGCTCAAACTCATGTCCGTAGAGTCAGTGATGTCATCCAACCACCTCATCCTCTGTCGTCCCCTTCTCCTCCCACCTTCAATCTTTCCCAGCATCAGGGTCTTTTCTAGTGAGTCGGCTCTTCACATCACGTAGCCAGAGGATTAGAGCTTCAGCTTCACCATGAGTCCTTCTAATGAATATTCAGGATTGATTTCTTTTAGGATTGACTGGTTTGATCTCCTTGCAGTCCAAGGGACTGTCAAGAGTCTTCTCCAACACCACAGTTCAAAAGCATCAATTCTTCGGTGTTCAGCCTTTTTTATGGTCCAAATCTCATATCCATACATGACTACTGGAAAAAGCATAGCTTGGACTATATGGACCTTTGTTGGCAAAGTAATGTCTCTGGTTTTTAATACGCTGTCTAGATTTGTCATAGTTTTTCTTCCGAGGAGCAAGTGTCTTTTAATTTTGTGGCTGCAGTCACCATCTGCAGTGATTTTTAATGCTTAAATGTATAATCATTCTTTTAATTAAATGAGTAACATTCTTACATGAGTATATCCCACTTCACATCTTATAGTCAAAATACAAATGTTACCTCCTGTGACAGTACTTTGGGACAACAAATTCCACTGGTTACTCATCTTTACTTTTAACAAAATCCCCTTAGGGAGTTCTCTAATGGGCTAGTGGTTAGGACTCAGTGCTTTCACTCTATGGCCAGGATTCAATCTCTATGTGGGGAACTAAAATACTTGAGGCTTATCAAAACATCTTTTTAAATGCCTTAAACTATTCTAATGATACCCGCATTGCTGTAGAAATCACAAACAGAAATGAGAAATTCATCGTGTAAATCATGAAAATATCATCTAACCAAATGGGTTTTGGAAAGAGTATAAATGTTTGAGATAAAAATACTATATAGATTGTCCTGAATAAAATTTAATGGAAATATGATTTAAGAACAAAATGGGAACTCAAGGGCCAAGAAGAGATGTCACTCTACACGTACACTCTAAATAAAACATGCACCTGGTACAGTTACTTTCTGGGAGTTTCATAGTACTTTTCAATTTTCCAGTGGCTAATTCTGAGGACCAGTGGGCTATACATTTCTATTGTCTTCCATTATGTGTAGTCTACCAGTAACTGACATCACCACAGTTCTATTTAGGTAATTCAGTTACATAATATATTTGAATAATAAAGTTAGAATTTAGAATGAGATGGGACACTTGATGGCAGCTTTTCAAATTCCCTTCTTTTATAAATGGCGAAAGGGAGATCCCTATTTTCTCAGCTAGTTCAGGGCAGAGCCTGATTTCCAATACAGTTCTCTTCCCTTTAAAACATGTGCCCTCTTCAAGGGAAGAATCTGTTCAATGACATCTTGGAAGAGACCATGTATTGTAATTTAGAACAAGAAGGAACATAAGCTGATCAACCTCACTCCTTTAGAGTCAGGGGGAATGGGTTATGACCAAGACCAACAGGGCATCATTAGGACCAACTCTTTACAGAAAGAAAAGAGTACTTCCTGATCAGAATCCAAATATTCATCAGAACATAAGATTCATGCTTGATAGGTGGTTGACAAGTTAATACAGGTTACAGCTGCACATACGTACTCACATGCATGGGTGCACACAGGCTCTGAGTTGCTCCAGAAACAAACTCTAGGTTTTCCTAGAGAGCCTCCTCTGGAAAACGCATAACCAGAGAAAGGATCTGCTGTGAATACTGGACAATGCTAGAGAGACAGATCTTTTACATGGCATGTGGCTCTCTTCCCACCATCCCTGGCGCTGATCAACCGGCAACGAAAGACCCAACCAAGAGAAAGGAGGCTGAAAAATGGTGTGAATCTTGGCCAAGTTCTTTTTTTTTTTTAATCGTTAAAAATTGTTTTAAACTCTTTATTCTGCATTGGGGAATCGCTGATTAACAATGTTCTGATAGTTGTTAATCAGCGACTCAGCCATACATATAAATGTATCCATTTCCCCCAAACTCCTCTCCCATCCAGGCTGCCACGTAACACTGAGCAGAGTTCCCTGTGCTCTACAGTAGGTCCTTGTTGGTGATCCATTTTCAACATAGCAGCATGTACATATCCATTCCAAACTCCCTAACTACCCCTTACCTCCATCCTTCCCCCCAGCGATCATAAGTTTGTGAGCCTGCTTCTGTTTTGTAAGTTCATCTGTATAATTTCTTTTTAGATTCCACTTATAAGGGATGCCATATGATACTTCTATTTCTCTGTCTGACTC
Source organism: Oryx dammah (assembly GCF_014754425.2). Taxonomy (NCBI): domain Eukaryota; kingdom Metazoa; phylum Chordata; class Mammalia; order Artiodactyla; family Bovidae; genus Oryx; species Oryx dammah. The sequence continues at coordinate 15,059,786 of NW_024070204.1, forward strand.
ACCAAGTTCTTCACCAAAGACTGTTAAGTGTTCTATGACTGATGTTCATTCAAGAGGAAAAAAAAAAAGATACCAATGGTTTCAACATTAATATTCCAAGGCTAAGGATTTTTCCTCCACAGTTTGAGAGAGAACATGCACTTCTTTTGTTGGTCTACCATTTTTTCTTTCCTTCTTTCCTCCCTACCTTCACTTGCTTTCTTCCCCCACTAATTTTCTCTCTCTCAAAGGAATGAATCTTTGCCTGCCAGGAGACAAGGACCACGTGAGAGTCCCTCCGTCATTACCATCAGCCCCAGCTTCCCAGACTCTCCAAGAATTCAGGTCACATGGTTCCCGGAGAAGCCATACCTCCCAGCCTTCCCATCTGTCACTTGGGCTCTGCCCAAGAGTCTGCAGCTGTGCAGAGCTTTCCAAAATGTCCATTTAGTTACATTCTCCTTTTTGTAAAAGTTGCTTTATTTTTAATTGAAGGCTAATTACAGTAGTGCGTTGGTTTCTGCCATACATCAACACGGATCAGCCACACATTTACGTATGTCCCTTCCCTCTTTAGCCACCCTCTCATCCCCATCCCAGCCCTCTAGATTGTCACGGAGCCCCAGTTTGAGTTCCCAGAGTCATATAGCAAATTACAATCTCCTTTTTAAGTGAAACTAAAGGGATAGATTTTGGACAAAGAACCTGCTCAAGACAAGCAGCTGCTTACTGAAGAACCAACATGGTTCCACCAGCCTGAGAAGTTCTAAGGGAAATGGCTCCTGAGACAAGCAGCCTCACTTTGTCCCAGAAGGGAGCTCTGGGTTCCCAGGAGAAGTTGAAGCCAACATCCCTTCCTTCTGCCTCCACATCTGTTGTGTGTGTGTGTGTATGGACACACCATGCGCTCGGTCATGTCCAACTCTTCAACCCCATGGACTGCGGCCTGCCAGGCTCCTCTGTCCATGGAACTGAGAAAATGAAAACTAAGTGAAAATGAAAGTCGCTCAGTTGTGTCTGACTCTTTGCGACCCTATGGACTATATAGTCCATGGAATTCTCCAGACCAGAATACTGGAGTGGGTAGCCTTTCCCTTCTCCAGGGGATCTTCCCAGTCCAGGGATCGAACACAGGTCTCCCATGTTGCAGGCGGATTCTTTACCAACTAAGCTATCAGGCAATTCTTAGAATACACTTAGGCATAGACATTTCATGTGGCCAAAGTAATCTGTTTAGGCAGTTACTACGTGGAAAGTATGTGTGAACTCCAGAGCACTGTTTAAACAGCGGTCATGGCCTTACTGCAGAAACTCTGGCAGAGCAGGCCTGGGGTGACCTCAGAAATCTGCCCTTTGAAAATAGCATCCCAGGTGACTCTCAGGCAGGTGTTTCTTTTCTTTGTTATTTTCTACCATACCAAAGTAAATCAGCGATTTGCTGTCGTTCACTTGCTAAGTCCTGTCTGATTCTTTCTGACCCCATGAACTGCAGCACACCAGACTTCCCTGTCCTTCACCATCTTCCAGAGTTTGCTCAAACCCATGTCCACTGAGTCAGTGATAGCTGTCTAACAATCTCATTTTCTGTCAACCCCTTCTCCCCCCTCAATCTTTCCCAGCATCAGGGTCTTTTCTAATGAGTCAGCTCATCATATCAGGTGGCCAAAGTATTGGAGCTTCAGCTTCAGCATCAGTCCTTCCAATGAGTATTCAGAGTTGATTTCCTTTAGGATTGCCTGGAATACGTATCCATATATCCTCTCTGTTTTGGATTTCCTTCCCATTTAGGTCACCACAGAGCAGTGAGTAGAGTTTCCTGTGTAGGTTCTAGATACTATCAATAGAGTGTATATGTCGGTCTCAATTTCCCAATTCATCCTGCACCGCCTCCCCTCTTTGGTGTCCATTAAGTATTGGTTCTCTACATCTGTGTCTCTATTTCCCCTTTGCAAATAAGTTCATCTTGAGTCAGGTGTTTCTTATCCTAAGATCAAAATAAGAAACACCCAGTGAGAAAATCACATAGGATTCTTGTTTCAAAAATAGGAGACAAGAGGGGAATTCTGCTTCAGGCAAGGTGGTATAGCAGGGACCCAACTTGTCCTTCCAGAGCAGGGAGGTGCCATCCCCTCCCAAGGCGGGTCCTGACAACTAGCTGAATTGAGGAGGCAGATGTGAGAGTAAGCAGAGGCTGGAGTTGGCACGACAGTGTGTGCAGGGGAGAGGGGTAAAAGCTTGAACAGAGAACACAGGCCACCTCCAGGGTCCCCTGGACTCTCCAGCTGAGGGTGACCACAGTACGAGTGAGAAACAAAAAGCATCAGCAAAGATGTGAGGGAATGAGGGAAGGGAGTCCTGTACTCACAGGGCTGGGGAGGACACTGGATCCCACCAACGGGACTAGAAATGCTCAGAATTCACACAACTGGTAGAGTACTCAGAGGTCCGACCTCTGTAGCAGAAAACAATGAGTCCAGACTGAAATGCCACTGTGGTCCTAACACGGCTTAAAAGCAAGGTCTCAAAGGATCCAACTGATTTAAAGTAATTTAACTGTGTTATGCTGTTGTCGTTTAGTGGCTAAGTCGTGTCTGACTCTTTGTGACCCCATGGACTGTAGCCCGCCAGGCTCCTCTGTTCATGTAGTTTCCCAGGCAAGAATACTGGAGTGCGTTGCCATTTCCTCCTCCAAACTCTGTCATACATAGGAATAAAAAGTGGCGAGTTTTCTTATGGACCAAATAACCCACAAGGTCAAACTGGGATCTAAATGATTTTCTAATTTTTTCTTTCATACCTTTTTTATGCAGTTGAGTTTTCATTTATTTATAACATAGAAACTTACAAAAACAAAAAACTTTTAAGTATATAATTTACAGTCTCATCAAAAGCCACCAAATTCCTAGGAATAAATATTACAAAAGATGCATAGATCGCTACACTAAAAGCTACAAAATATTAGTAAGAAAAACTTAAGAAAACCTTAGTAAATAGAGGAATATGTTCACGGAGTAGCTATATTGGCATATTGTAAATATGTCAATTGTCTCCAATTTGACCTACAAATTCAAAATCTCATCAGATTTTATGCCAATTGGCTGCCTAATCCCAAAGTTTACATGAGAATTTATTTATTTTTTAAGCAACACACTTCTTTAGACTGGGAAGTCCAAGATCAAGGTGCTGGCAGACACAGTTCTTGGCGAGGACCCTCTACGTGGCTTGTAGATGACTACCATCTCGCTGTGTGCTTGTGTGACTCTTTTGTGTGCACATGGAGAGACAGCCCTGGTGTCTCTTCCTCTCTTTTTTTATAAATTTATTCATTTTAATTGGAGGCTAATTACTTTATGGTATTGTAGTGGTTTTGCCATACATTGACATGAATCAGCCACGGGTGTACATGTGTTCCTCATCCTGAACCCCCCTCCCACCTCTCTCCCCATCTCATCCATCCCTGAGAGTCATCCCAGTGCACCAGCCCTGAGCACCCTGTCCCATGCATCGAACCTGGACTGGTGATCCATTTCACATATGATAATATACATGTTTCATTGCCATTACCCCAAATCATCCCACCCTCGCCCTCTCCCACAGACTCCAAAAGACCATTCTATACATCTGTGTCTCTTTTGCTGTCTCGCATACAGGGTTATCGTTACCATCTTTCTAAATTCCATATATATGCGTTAGTATACTGTATTGGTGTTTTTCTTTCTGGCTTACTTCACTCTATATAATAGGCTCCAGTTTCATCCACCTCATTAGAACTGATTCAAATGTATTAGAACAGCCAAGGAAATCTTGAAAAAGATGCACCAAGGTTCAGACATACGCTACCATATTTCAAGATCTATTGTAAAGCTATTAAATATACATGCACACACAGATGTGTATGAACATATAATTTGGTTTTTCTTTTATCTTTTGTTTACTGCTTTTAGTGTAGAGGTTATGCAACCTTCGTGACATTTGTTCCTAGAAATCTCATGGGTTTTGATGCTGTCATATATGATGTACTCTTTTAATATATGCATAGTGACTGACTTCCTTGCACAGTATTTATTCAACAAAATATCAAACTAACAAATGATAATAGTGGCACTATAGTTCAGCAGTAAAGAATTTTCTTCATCTTTTTTCATTGAAGTATAGTTAATTTACAATATTGTGTTAGTTTCACGTATACAGCAAAGTACCTTTTACTTGACTGTGTATCTTTTTTTTTTTTAAAATCTACTTAACAAAAACACTGTCTAAATTTTATATTAAAAGGCTAACTAGCCTTTGCACAGTTTAAGGGCTCCGTACATGAACCAGGAATGCACTTGGCTTTCTGGGTGCAGCACACAATTCTCTCCATTAGGGGGTTCTGTGAGACTAAGAAATATGACGACCGGGTGCTCTTTAAAAATAGACGGTAATTCCGGAGGAAAGAACACGTGCTGGCAGCCTGTTTTATCTCTTCCACTCCCAAGTGTCTTTGAGCACAACCAAAAATAATGCTGAAATAAATGAATCCTGGCAGAGAGCAAACAATGCATTTCAGTATCATTTCCCTTTCGGTTCATTTCAATCAACCTGCATTGAGTGCAGCTGTCTGTCTGTCACCAGTCCCACCTCAGGGATCTCAAGATGACCAGTGAGTGGCCTGACTGCATCTCAACCAGTGAATAAACCAGTGACCCCCAAATGAGTTCTCTCCTGCTCGCGTTATATATGAAACTCACTTTTATAAAACAACATTTCAATGAATTGAGGGCTATTTGCTAGGGGTTGGGGGGGTGGGTTGGTGGGGACACTCAAAAACCAAGCTGGGGATTGGATATACGAGGAGAGGCTGTTGAATATGTTACTATCGTTTCATTATTGTATGTTTTATAGGATAATAAATCTTTTTAGTATATACTAGTGAACAGTGGCACCCCACTCCAGTACTCTTGCCTGGAAAATCCCATGGACAGAGGAGCCTGGTAGGCTGCAGTCCATGGGGTCGTGAAGAGTCAAACACAACTAAGATACTTCACTTGCACTTTTCACTTTCATGCATTGGAGAAGGAAATGGCAACCCACTCCAGTGTTCTTGCCTAGAGAATCCCAGGGATGGGAGCCTGGTGGGCTACCGTCTATGGGGTCACACAGAGTCGGACACAACTGAAGTGACGCAGCAACAGCAGCAGCAGTGAACCTTGGAGAAGGAAATGGCACCCACTCCAGTGTTCTTGCCTGAAAAATCCCAAGGACAGAGAAGCCTGGCGGGCTACAGTCCACAGGGTCACAAAGAGCTGGACGTGACTGAGCGACTGAGCACAGTGAACCTAAAACTCAGAAGATATTTTTAAAACTGAAAGTAATTTTTCAAAGCAAAAGAACAGGTTTTAATATACCAAAGTTTAAATCTTTGCACATATTTCCTTTTTAATGTTTTTTTAAAAATTGTGGTCAGAGTAACATAACATACTATTTTAACCATATTTAACTGTTCAGTGACGTGGCACCGAGTGCACTGACATTGTTGAGCAACTCTCACCTTCATCCGTCTGCTGAATTTCTCTCCTTCCTAAACTGAAACTCTGTCCTTGTTAAACACCAATTCCCCGTCCCCCTCCCCACTCCTCAGCTGGCCCCTGGCAACTACCAATGTACTTTCTGACTATGAATTCGACTATTTGGCCGCCTGATATAAAGAGCTGACTCACTGGAAAAAGCCACGATGCTGGGAAAGATTGAAGGCAGGAGGAGAAGGGAGAGACCAAGGATGAGATGGTTGGAGGGCATCATCAACTCAATGGACATGAGTTTGAGCAAGCTCGGGGAGATGGTGAAAGACAGGGAAGCCTGGTGTGCTACAGTTCACGGGGTCGCAAAGAGTTGGATACAATTTATTGACTGAACAACAACAAGGTCCCTCATATAAGTGGAATTATGTAAGTGCAGACAGTATGTGTCTGCATCTAAGCATATTGGAATAACTCTTGCACATATTTCTTGAGCTTTAGATTTGAGGAGATAATCACCAACAAGAGACAGGAATCGTGGAGCAGACGGAGAGAGACAAGGAGTGTGAGGAGTAGGGGTGAGTGGGGGTAGAGGCTATGAATGACTCCTGATGCTCAGTGTGAGGTCATCGGGTTTCTGTTGAGTCTAAAACAAACCCAAACATAGATGCCCTCTTTGTAGAGCCCATTCCCCCTTTTTTGGCTCTAGCTGGCTTCAGTCTGATTTCTGGCATTTACAATGTAAAACAAAGTGCTACATTTTTCAGGGAGGAGGGGTGCAATGGAGAACTGTAGAATGTATTTTAAATTATAAGGTAGAAACAACTATTAAAAAGAGTTATGGAATAAGATTCCACAGAGTTTATTATGACACTTCAGTTTCTTTTTTGCTTCCCTGCGGGCTCAAATGGTAAAGAATCTGCCTGCAATACAGGAGACCCAAGTTCGATCCCTAGGTTGGGAAGATCCCCTGAAGAAGGGCATGGCAACCCACTCCAGTATTCTTGCCTGGAGAATCCCATGGACAGGGGAGCCTGGCAGGCTACAGTCCATGCGGCCACAAAGAGTAGGACACAACTGAGCGATTTTCAACTTTTACTTTCTGGGTTTTTTTGTTTGTTTGTTTAGTTTTTAGTACTCGAATGGTTTCATCTGTTAGTTTTTTCACCTTGTTTTATTTGTACTTAAGTATAGTTGGTGTACAATCAACTTGTAATACAGATATACAATATTATATGTTACAGGTATATAATATAGTTGTACATAATTTTTAAGGTTATACTCTATTTATAGTTATTATGAAATATTGGCTATATTCCCTCCATTGTGCAATATATCCTTGTAGCTTATGCTTTATCTAATAGTTTGTGCCTCTTACTCTCCTCTACTCCTATTTTGCCCTGTCCCCTCCTCCCCATTGGTAACCACTAGTTTGTTCTATTTTTTTGTCATAGTCACTACTTTATTATATTTTTTAGATTCCACATATAAGTGAGAACTTGCAGTATCTGACTTTAGAACTTGCAGTCTGACTTATTTCACTTAAGATAATACTCTCTAAGTTTACTCATGTTTTTGCAAATGGCAGTCTTGTTCTTTTCATGACTGAGTAATATTCCATCATATGTATACACCACATCTTTTTAATCCATTCATATGTTGATGGACACTTAGGCTACTTCCATATCTTGGCAATTGTAAATAATGCTTCTATGAACTCTGGGGTGCATGTATCTTTTCAAATTAGTGCTTTTTAGAAGTTCTATTTAGATGACATTTAAATAAAGTTTTAATAGAATGGAAGGATGGAAACAGAATAAAAAACTCACACCAAAGAAGATGACGAGAAGTTCAAGTAAAGGGGTTCCAGACAATGTGAAATCAGAATAACAACTAATTCTTACAAGGAGCCAAGCACCATGCTATAATGTTGAAAACTTACCATCACATTCAATCCTTATATCCAGCCTATGCGTGAGATGCAATTTATTATTCTGTCCTATGGATGAGGAAACTGAGGCTTAGATACGTTCATTACTGAGGTCAGAGAACAAATACACACAGAATAGGAGACCTTCATAAATGGAATTGAATATGCTGATCACGAGAAGTGAGACACAGGAAGAACTTCCTGGAATGGAACTTGGCACCATTTCAAAGATGAGTGGGAAAGAACGCTAGAGCAGTTAACACGGATGGATTACGGACTCCCAGAATGCTGAGCTATAGGACTAGAGATGCTGAAGAAGGTTCAGCTTCATCCAGGTTCCAGGGTGAGGCTCGGGACCCAGGAGTTTAGATTTCTATTTCCTCTCTCCACTGCTTCAGCTAATTATATTCCAAGACCCTCAAGTGATTCCATATCCCATGCCAAGTCTAATGACACCATGTATGATTTTTATTCATTTATCTGAATGATTCTATATGTTACCTATTACAATATTTAGTGTGTATTCCCTTATATGTGTAAGAATATACCATAGGCAAAAAGGCTAAATAATTTGCAAACTAATTTTCACTTACATGGAATGTTTTAATCTTTTCTTCTTGGAAATGCAGCATTAATGTGTCATTGAAATTAGGTAATAAGGAAATAGGGCTCATTTATTCCAAACGTTTCCTGAACTGGCAATTGGTGTTTTGGGTAGAATTCCTTCTGGTAAAACCTGCGTCTTAATGCCATGGAGATCCCTGGATCCAGGCCTACCTTCTGTTACTTTCACGTGACTCACGAGCACCAGTGAGACCCATGGAGAAAGGACTGGGGCCCGTGAAGTCATCCAGAATGTGAAACTCCATGAATATTCATCTTGCTATCGGGACAGAAGGATATGTTTGTTGCTGTTGAGCAATGTCAACCCATTAAAGAATATTTTTAGCTATTGCTGTTTTCTCTCAAACACATGAACAAGTACACACACACACACACACACACGCACGCACACCTTTCTACTCACTTTTTAGATTTTCCATATCCCTAAGCCCTCATATTACAATAACCATTTCCAAAGATCTTTAGAAGAACTGTCAAATTACCTCCAGAGAAAATACACTATTTTACACTTTCTGGTTTTATTTTTAATCCATACGGATTGGAAGTTGAAGCTGAACCATATTTTATAGAAAGTTAACACATCAACATCCCATATATTGACAAACTTTTGAAGGAAGGAATTTGTTATAACCTAAACTGTCACCTAGCAACTGAGACAAATAGCTGCTTCACCCATCACACCTATAAATAAACTTTGGCCCCGAGCCCTCCATCGCCCTGTCGTTCTCAGTTGGTGACTAATGGTCTCATGTTCTCTGTTGGTAGTGAACATCTGTTGATGTTAACTACTGCTGAATTTTTCTTAGAAAAGTCAGTCAGTCTCCAGTTACAGATCTGGACATTTCTTAGTGCAATGTGTTATGACTGTTTTTAATCCTCCAGATCCACGGCGTGTTCCCCTGCACGCGGGTGTGTTTGCGCGTGAGGGTACGTAGGCAGAGAAACAAAATAAAAAACAGGGATTTGTTTCCCTGCACAAACAGTCACAGAATTAGAACCATGACAAAGCAAATGAGACATGTCAACTGGAGGATTAAATAAGCAAACACGAGATTAAGAAATTATATAGCACTCCATGTGAAGCCCTCACTTTCTCAGATCAACGAGCCACATGGACATCTTTCTCCCCTGCCAGGCACCACTCGGAGGCCCACCTGAGTGTGGGCTCTTCTGCCCTGAGAAGCTGGGCCTCACCTCCCTCCAGGCAACTTGGGGTTTTATTGGAGCTCTTTCTCTCTTTTTATACCATGTCACAAAGGAATTAGAGATCAGTCACTTTGTGAAACTGCCCTTCCTTCCACCTCAATCTCTGCCTTGCCACTTCCCCAGGGAGCAGAGATCATCAATGAGCAATTTACCAAGACCTTCTAGAATCCTGGCATTTGGTTGCTCATCACATTACTTTTGGAAAAAAAAAAAAAAAACTTCTCCGTATTGGGGTATAGATGATTTACAATGCTGTGATAGTTTCAGGTGAACAGTGAAGGGATTCAGCCACACATATACATGTATCCATTCTCCCTGAAACTCCACACCTCAATCCAGGCTGCCATATAACATTGAACAGAGTTCCTTGTGCTATACAGTAAGTCTTTGTTGGTTATCCATTTTAAATACAGCAATGTGTATGTGTCCATCCCAAACTCCCGAACTATCCCTCTCCCCCTTCTTCCTACTCCCCCCGCCCCAAAACCATAAGTTCCTTCTCAAAGTCAGTGGATCTGTTTCTGTTTTGTAAGTTCGTTTCTATAATTTCTTTTTAGATGCCCATCACACTACTTCTTCTATGATTCTAGCTTCTATGAACAGATGCCCGCAGTAGTTATTTTCCAGCGTTTTCAATTTTGTTAATTTTTCAACAAGTAGACTTTCCTAAGCCGAGGGCATGAACAATTTAAATTCCATTACAAGCTCCTAACAAGCTCCTACTTGAGACCTTCAAGAAAGTCAACACCCTTTCATTTGTAAACACTGAAATCTGCTTTAATAACTACCCCTGAGGAAAGAAAAGGTTTCTACTTTATCCCTGAAGGACAGACAATACCTGAGAACCAGGAAACATTCTCCAAAGAAAACAGAAATTGTTCTTGGGAAGCATGTTTGCTAATTCAGATATAAGCCTTTTTCTTTATTCTGTTTGGGATCTACATTTCCAGTGAAGTACCATCCAGGATTTACTATAGTTGGAGTCAAAAGAAAATGTCCCCTCCCTGCTTTTTCTTAAAACAAACAAAACCCTTTGGCCTAGCTGCATGAAGCCTAAGCTTCTGTGACAATACTGAAGAATGTATTTCTTATGGTGCAAAATTTTTCATTAACTGTATAGCTCCTCATTTTGTTTTTTGAGAAACCTTAGCCATAGCACTGGGCTGGAACAGGTATATACAACTCAAACAGGCTGAATGATGATCAAGTTCCTCCAAGGGGCATTTTTTTTTATAAAGGTCAATTAACATCAATTTTGTTTTGAGAATTTGTTGGCAGCCTTTGTGTTAAAGGGATACCTTGGAATATGGCAAAAGGGAAGTCAGTGGCTACCTATCATTGAGGTGTTTATCAAAAATGCTACACTGCTGGGACTTTCCTGGTGGGCCAGTGGTTAAGAATTCACCTTCCAATGCAGGGGACATGGGTTCGGTTCCTGGTCAGCGAACTAAGATCCCACCTGCCATGGGGCAACTGAGTTCAAGGACCACCACAGAAGCAGCCCAAGCACTGTAATGAAGAATATGTCTCACTATGATTATACATATATTTCTTGTCCCTTATATTTCTTCTGCTTTGTGCTTTATGTATCTTTGTTTCTTTGTTGTTAGGTGTCCAATGGTTTCTGGTGTCTATCTTCTCTGTGAATTTCTCTGTCTCTCTCCTCTCATCATGGTACTCATCTTTGTTTCATTTAAAAATAAATAAATTTAAACAAAACAAAGAAGACTCAGCACAGCCACACACACACACACACACACACACACACACACACACACACACAAATGCTACATTGTTAAATCACAGGCTCTAGTCTCACCTTAGATCTTTAAAGAGTGAATTTCCCATTTATTTTCTTTTAAAAGCCAGTAAACAATGTTGATGATTCCTACAAGAAAGTGTGGGGAAGGAAATGGAAACCCACTCCAGTACTCTTGCCTGGAAAATCCCATGGACAGAGGAGCCTGTTAGGCTACAGTCCATGGAGTTGCAAAGTCAGACATGACTGAGTGACTTCACTTCACTTCACTTCATAAGAATGTGCCCCTACCAAGAAGATCACTGTTACCAGTCATAGAAAAAATGAGAGTCGCATTATGATGTCTTATTGCTTGCTAAACTGGCCATCAGCCTCCCTTAAAAGCAGATTTTTAACAATGAGCTGCTGTGTGGATATTGCATGTTTTAATGGTGAATGAGTACAAGGCCATACCCAACAGCAGCATGGCGGAAGGTGGGGGTGGGTCTGGCATGAACTAGAAAGGAGTATGTGGTGGGGGGGGGAGAGGTGGGCCCGGCACAGGTTACCGAGGAGCCGCGTTTTGTCGGGGGAGGGGGTGCAGTGGGTGATGCCGTGGAGTGAAGACAAACTTCAGAACTTATTTCTCCTAGTGATAGCTTTTTTAGGAAAACAAAAATTCTAAAAAGCAATTAACACAGCCTGTCTGCTTTTAGAGAGTTGTTACAGGAATGTATTTCCCCTACTTTATCATACACAGAGCAGCAGTAAGAATCTGGCTGATACAGAGAAGGAGAAATAGCATATGACATCCCTTATATGGGGAATCTGAAAAAAAAAAAACAATACAAAAGAACTTACTTACAAAACAGAAAGAGACTCACAGACTGAGAATTTAATGGCTGTGAGGGGCCAGGGTCGGGGGAAGGATGGGGCGGAAGGGATAATTAGGGAGTTTGTGATGGACACGTACACGTTGTTATATTTAAAATGGATAACTAACAAGGATCTACTGTGTAGCACAGGGAACTCTGCTCAGTGTTATGTCCCAGCATGGTTGGGAGGGGAGTTTGGAGAAGAATCAGTTCAGTTCAGCTGTTCAGTTGTGTCCAGCTCTTTGTGACCTCATGGACTGCAGCACACCAGGCCTCCCTCTCAAGAGTCTTCTCCAACACCACATGGAGAAGAATGGATATGTGTATATGTATGGCTGAGTCCTTTTGCTGTTCATTTGAAGTTATCACAACATTATTAACTGGCTTATCAGCTAGACCCCAATACAAAATAAAAAGTTAAAAAAAAATAGAATTTGGCTGATAATGAACTAAAAAGGAGTTACCTTCAGTGCATTTTTCACCACCTTGATAACTGTTATTGTTCATTTTATACCTGAAAAGTGAAAGGGTTTCTGCAAACACTTTATTTAAACATTTCCCCCAACATTTCATTTCCATTCACAATAATAATTTGCTTAGAAAACCTTACTCTTAAAAATTCATATTCCCTTGTGCAATGTAGTTTGATGCAAATAAAGGAGACTGGAATGATCTAGGCTGAACTTCATGCCAGTGAGAGAGGTGCCTGCCATCTCCCCCGTCCCCTTTCATCTTTGCAGACACTCACGGCTGCGTTCAGAATGCAAATTCCTTCTGTGGTGTTCAGGAGAATCTAAAGGCTGCCACAAGCGATTTCTGGGTGGATAAACTGCCAAGCCAGTACATTGGAGAACACCTGCTTGCCCAATATTGTAACCATTTCTAGGAAGCTACAGACACTGAATCAGATCTCCTAAGAGAGTGTGTGTTCACACCTCCCCAGCTTGCTTGGGCCCCATGTTATTGGCCAAAAAGTTTATTCCAGTTTTTCCATAAGAAGTTATGGGAAAAATCCGAACGCACTTTGCACAATATATCCATACCCATTACTCCTCTCCCTCTAGGTCACTGTTTACTGGACTGTCTAGTCAGTAAAACACTACAGGCCTTCATGTTTTTACACACAGAATGTATTATGATCCCATGTTCTGCTTGTACCGTATTGCAGGGGAGCAAAATCTGCCACCCCAAATTGTGGATTATTTTGAGCTGAAAACAACCAAGGCCCAAAAAACTCAGGAAGAAACTTTGACTTTCTCCCTAAAATGCCTAAAATAATGAGATAGAGGGCCTGTCCCAGGAACCAAGAGATATTGAGAATATCAGAGATATTTGAGAATCAGAGATATCTGTAAAGAACATGATCTGAGCATGGTGGGAGAAACTCGGCAGGCCTAGAGATCAGAGTCCACTCTGTGTCCCACTGCTGTGCAGGCCCAGCTAGCCTTCACTTACCAAGCATTTGCTTCTGTTAAAATTTATCTGGTCGTGCCCGGTCTTCACTGTGGCACATGAGATCTAGTTCCCTGACCAGGGATTGAACTTTTGCCCCTTGCACTGGGAGTGTGGTGTCTTAAGCATTGGACCATCAGAGAAGTCCCCAGACATTTGCTTTTCTATCTCCATGTCAACTGCCTTCTAGCCTTAAAAGTCCAAAACCGCTACCCTCAACATTCTCTGTGTCTTTACCTAAAGATGGTAGTTAAGGTGAAGGTTTTGGCCATTGTGGAGAGTTACTCATTTCTCCTGAGTAACTGTATTCACATGCTAATAAACTTCTGTTTGATTTTATCCTGTTAATCTAGCTCATGACAATTTGATTCTCAGACTGGCCAGAAGGACCTAGAAGAGTTGAGGAAAATTTATTCTTCCCCAACACTATAATATAGTTACATGAAATAAACTTGATAAGAGCCTGAGTAAGGTGAAATAGCTCTTTGATCAGCCTTAATCGTTTACTTTTTGTTGAGTCCTGCACCAAGGCCACAGGTGTGAGGCAAGGCCACAGAAGCGGAGCCCAGAACCAAGGTCATCTCCGAAGCCGACTGAGCCCCTTTGTGACTGTTGCCAAAAACCTCCTTGATCATCACGAGCAGGCTTCCTGACTCATTAGGCAAAAATGCCCACCCCGGAAGTCACCCTATGGCATCCTAACCAATCTTCTAATGCCAACCTTCCAGCAGGAATTTTCCTTGTCTTGAAGCTATAAAAATTGGCTACTAACCCTCACAAAGTGTTGACTCTCCCTGGTCTGTCAGGAGGTTGGCACACTGCATTTGCAGTACCCTCAGTATCTCTGCCTTTTGCTTTTAATAAACTCACCCTCTTCTGAAATGCTCTGTGTCAGCAAATTCTCTTCCAACCCACACTCGGATTGCCTTAACACTTTTTCCCATGTGGAACCATCCAGAACCACAAGGACAAGACTACTGCGACACGGCATGTAACTGGGCCTGGACATTCCCAGGGTGGTCTCCATCCAGTTAAGTAGATCAGTAAGTGAAAGTGAAAGTCGTTCAGTCATGTCCAACTCTTTGTGACCCCATGGACTATACAGTCCATGGAATTCTCAGGCCAGAATACTGGAGTGGGTAGCCTTTCCCTTCTTCAGGGGATTTTCCTGATCCAGGAGTCGAACCAGGATCTCCCGCATTGCAGGTGGATTCTTTACCAACTGACCTATCAGAGAAGCCCTAAGTGGATCAGTAAAGTGGTGCTAAATATTCATCCTGAGCTCCATGCAAGTTCATCATCCTTGGTGAGAGTCTTAAAGATAACGGGTCTTCAGGGAACTGACCACAGCCAAAATAAAACCAATGGAGGCAGATGGTCAAAGAAAATCATCTATAATTAAACAACATGATGACTATTTTAAACAAATATGCACTGAAAGAGAGAGGGAGATCTTTTAATCGTTGTCTTGAAACATATTTTATGTTTAGAATTATATGTTGATCAGGGCTGAATTTATCATGCACATTCTTTTTTTTTTTTCCCCTAGCTCATGCTACCATGCATTTTTAAGAAATGGAAATGATAGCTCATCAAAATGTTGGGTTCTAGAAAAGGTAATTGCTTCTAGAGACAGATATATGCCTTTGCTTCTCTTGTCATAAGCAAAAGCCTATACCTTCTAATCTATGTACCTTTTAACAAAACTATCTCATACTGACATGGTCTGAACAATCCCTGTACATGGTGTAATCACCAGACACCCAAGATGCTAAGAATATGATTAGGTTCACTTAAAAATTAAGTTTATTTTGAATATATAGCCCGAGAGGCCAAGAATGAATCAACTCTGTTATGAAGGGACTCTTTGGAATCATAAGAGGAAATGAAATTAATGTTCTTTTAATGAATTATGCTAAAGAATGCAGGAATATAATAATATACAGATCAGTGGCACAGCAACCCCAGAAGTCACTGGGGAGCCATTCTGACTACTCCACAGGAGGAACTCAGGTTTCTATAAACTAAGGAACTGGACCAGACTGGATATTAACTGGTTTTGGATAATATTTAGCCTCCTTTGAAATATCTCAGGGATTCAGAGGGTTCGTGGGCCCCAGGTTGAGTACAGCTGGATTCGATCATCAATGACACCTTCAGTTCAAGGATTTTATAATCCATCCACATGTTTACCTGAATTCAGGAAAACTCTAGATATGCCCTCTACTTTCATGAAATAAACGTTTATTTTCTACTACAAAGAGTCGACTTAGAAACTGACATTAACTGTAGAGAGAACTGTTTAAAGCTGACAACGTCCCTTAACACACCCCTGGTGATACCAATGGGAAAAAGAACCTCTGCCATTAGCTATCAGCGACTCATCAAGTACTGACGTCAAAGTGTCAGATCTCAGGCCAAGAGAGGTTCCCAGCAAACAGACCTCCTAATAAGCTATGAGGGCCCCATCTGCTTCCATTCTCTGAGGCTGTGAGGATATTAAAGATATAAACTGTCCATATTTGTGGTCCTAGGATGGAGAAACCTAAAACCATATAAGGAATTTTATGAGTTGAAGCAAACTCTGGGAGATAGTGAAAGACAGGGAAGGCTGGCGTGTTGCAGTCCACGGAGTCGCGGAGTCAGACACAACTGAGCGACAGAACAACAAGGAAGGTTCATCTCTCCTTTACTGATTTCCGGGCCAGGCCCTGGGGACCACAAGGCCAGAGCAGACACCCCATCCAGCCAGCCCACCCTCTACAGGCTCAATCAGCTGGACCCTCGAGGTGGCCCCAGGGCTCCAACCTTCACTGGTTTGTTATCTTTCTTTTCCAAAGTTGCTAAAACATGTGAGTCGAAATTCTATGTCTGGTCAAAGCAGGACCTCTGATTTCACTGGAAACATTGATCCGAAGATGGCAGAGAGGAGGGTCAGAAGGCAAAGGCAAATTTTCCAGAAGCAATGGGTGCTCCTTACTATCAGGGCCTAATTACCTGGGAGTGATTAAACTTCCTATCTTAGATTTTCATCATGGGGATTAAAAGAGCAAACACAACCCACCTGTATCTGTTGCAAACCATGGTCACTTTTAAGCTACTTTTTCAGTATTAGATAACTTCCCTATTCCAGTTGTTGTTATTATTGTTTAGTCCCTAAGTTACCTCCGACTTTGCAACTTCACGGACTCAGGCTCCTCTGTTCATGGGATTCTCCAGGCGATAACACTGGAGTGGGTTGCCATTTCCTTCTCCAGGGGATCTTCCTAGACCCGGAAGGCAGGTGGATTCATTCCACTGAGCCACCAGGGAAGCCCTATCTGAGCTCATGTAGATGATTAATTCTCAGCCATGCTAATGAGAAGTTGGTATGAATATCCTTAGGCTCAGGGTAGAACTTGAATGCTGACTAGAGACTGGCAAACCAAGCAGTACACTTGTGGGTCAGTCAACTCAATCTAGTAAACACTAATGTTTGCATATGTGCTGTGGGAATTATAAATGTGCCAGTTGAGTTAGAGCTTAGAACAAGACTGGTGTTCTGGCATAAAACACATCCTAGTGAATTAATAATAATTTCTTGTTTCATTTATTTACAGAGGAACGAGAATTTAATAAGTCAAATAACCTACATAAAGGATCATTCTCAATTTTTATGCCTATTTCCCACAGACCATTTCAGTTGTTTGTCCACTTTTTAAAAATAGTATTATTACTTTGTAACTGGCCCTTACTGATTCTAATACATTTAACTTAATTTTCATAAACAGCTGTATGTGTTAAGATATAAGTTTGCCTGTTGTGTCAAATGTCAAAGTGACAGGGGTTTAAACAAGAAAGCACTTCTTTTTTCCCTCAGAGACAGCAGAGCACAGTGGTCCAGGGCTGACATGAGATCTCTGTAATGTTGAAGACCCAGGTTCTTTCCATCTTGTTGCTCCATGTTCTCAACATCACATAGGCATCCCGTGGTCTATGGGATGGAAGCAGAAGGCACTCCCTCTCCCTTTGAAATCACAACCTGTAAGTGGTATTTGAAACTTCCAAGCGCCTCCCACTGGTTGGAATGTAGTCACATGGTCATGTCTGGCTGCATGGGAGCCTAAGAAATGTAATTAAATTGCTGGTGGCCATCTTCCAGCTGGAACTTGAGATTCTTATTACCAAAGGAAAGAAAGTCAAGGATTTGGGGACAGCCAGTAGACTCTCCGACAATAATACTCCTTACTTCATCAGTTTATTATTATTTATCATTAAAATTATGCAATTACAGTAGTGACAACAACGGCTATTAAGAGATTTGAGAATGAACACACAACTCAGAATGCCGACGAACAGTGGAAGCTGTTATACCCTAGAGTAGAGGAGATAGACGTGTTCTGGAAAGGGCCAGAGAGCAAATATTTGGGCCCTGCTGGCCAGTCTGTATACACAGCTCTGCTTCACAGCATGAGGGCAACCACAGACAACCTGCAAACGGAAGAGCATGGGGTGTCCCAGGAAAATTTGATTTATAAAAACAGGCCACAGGTAGATTTGGCCTCAGGGCTTCACTATGATGACAAGGATCACTGATTAGCCCAGCGAGCCAACCAGGAACCATTCAAAGGACTTCTAGTCCAAGAACACCTTCCACTTATTGTGCACATACCAAATGCGAGGAACTACATGTTGTTGTCACTAAATCGTGTCTGACTCTGTGACCCCATGGAGTGTAGCCTGCCAGGCCCTTCTGTCAGTGGAATTCTCCAGGCAAAAATGCTGAAGTGGGTTACCATTTCCTCCTCCAGGGATCTTCCCAGCCCAGGGATCAAACCCCCATCTCTTGCCTCTTCTGCCTTGGGAGGCAGATTCTTTACCTCTGAGCCACCAGGGAAGCCCAGGAACTACATTAGGAGCTTGGTAACATTTTCTCTAATCCTCACAACTATCTGACAAGGTGGACTAAATGCCCCCATTTTCCAGATGAGAAGGGGACACAACCAAGAGCAGCAGCACTCAGGATCTAAACCCAGGTCTTTTCAGCTCCAACCCACCAGCCTCTCAAGCCTGTGGTTACCAAAACAGTCCTTTTGTTAATGAAATATAAGCACACAGTTTGTCATATTACTGGTTGAAGCTGGTGAATGCCAGATTTGACCTGTCAAGTATTACAGTGAGAAAAATTTCCTCCGATCTTAAAATAGTCCTTGTCCCAGAAGTTTATCCAGGTCTTAGCAAAAGGCATCTAACCTTCAGACTTTTCCCTAGGTGAAGCTGCTAAGCTTCAGAACCCTGGTATCTAATGGAGTGGAAAAGTCAAGGTGCCATAAATACCACTGAAAACTTTTAGGGTCTTTTAAAGCTTATCTAAATAAACAAAGATTAGACCCCAGCCCCTCCAACTCCAACCCCAACTCCTCACCCATGTGCAGTGGGCTTCATACACATAACCACTCTACCCTCCCCAAGTACAGCAGACCGTGCTAATTTGTCATCATACTCTTTCTAGAATCTTCCCAATGAGGCCTCAAAATCCCGTCAGAGCTCCAGGCCCCATTTCCAGTTTATATGAGTTGGCATCAGATAATTAAGTCATTTGCCACCAAACCCTCAACACTTATGGAACAAACCGCCTCCTATTTTCCCCTCTGCAGTGCCCAAAAAAGGAATTATATGTTTCTCCCTTTATTGTTGCTGCCAATGTCTGTTGTATCTTAGTTTACTGAGCAAATCTCTTCTTGTTTCAGCAAGCAAGTCAATTAAGTCTAGGTTTATAATCTATTGATGTGTGTATTCCTATGTCTCAAGTCTTCCTTCATACAAACAAACACACTTCTAAAAGGAAGTTTTCTTAGTATTACAAAGTGGGGAAACTATGACTATTTAGAATTCATATTCACTTTAATCACTTTGGAAGGAAAGTTATCTACTACTTATGTAATAAGTTACTCCAGAAACACTGAGTTAATTTCTTAGAGAAGAGAGCCACATTTAAACATACATATGCCACATAATGGGCTTCCCTGGTAGCTCAAACGGCAGGAACTACAATGCCGGAGACCTGGGTTCAACTTCTGGGTCGGGAAGATCCCCTGGAGAAGGGAATGGCAACCCACTCCAATACTGTTGCCTGGAGAATCCCATGGACAGAGGAGCCTGGAGGGTTATAGTCCATGAGGTTACAAAGAGCAGGATGCAACTGGATGACCAACACGTTCATGCCACATAATTAATGAGTTCTGCAGAGAATACTCCCAGTAGTAGATGCTAATAATTCCCCAAAACATAGAAACACATCTATAATCCCCTCATCTTCTCTGGGCTTCCCTGGTGGCTCAGTGGTAAAGAATCTGCCTGCCAATGCTGGAAACACGGGTTCGATCCCTGGGTCGGGAAGATCCCCAGGAGAAAGAAATAGCAACCCACTCCAGTATTCTTGCCTGGGAAATCCCATGGTCCGAGGAGCCTGGCGGGTTACAGTCCATGGGGTGGCAAAGAGTTGGATACGACCGAGTGACTAACAACAACAGTCACAACCTCTTCTCTGAAGACAGAGTCTATAGGCATGGTTTCTACAGGCATAATGTGAAAACGCTCTGACAGATGGGCTTTCTTTTAAAAAATAAAACACTTGCTTAGAGTTCAGCTAAAACACTGACCAGAAGATGTTCCTTCCTGAGTCACGGGATAATACCGGTGCATGGCTGCTCGTTCAGTTTCAGCGAGCAAAGAGGATGCATCTCGCTGGTAATTACAAGCTGACGCCTCTGATGCACCACCACAAGTGGGTGTCTGCCCAGCTCTGGGGAGCACCACCACAAGTGGGTGTCTGCCCAGCTCTGGGGAGCCAGTCTCCACCCTGGAAACACAGCAACCCATCATAAATCAGAGTTACAGAGAAGAGCAGGCAGGTGGGGGCCTCAGCCCTTCTCGCACCTCGTTCCATATCTCCCCTTCCAAGGAAGACCATGTGGGCTGGGGGCCCCTCTCCAGACACTGCTGAATCCACAGACTAGCATCTTTAGTAGCCCTCCATGGCACTGTGCCAGTGGGTGCCAATCACGCCCAGGGCAGGGCAACCCTGGAGAAATGAGGTTGTGATGTGGGGGTGGGGGTGGGTAGGGGAGCATGTTCTGACCGGAGGGCTCATGGGAGCCTCCTTCTAAGGGTCCCACGTGTGTCCTCCTTAGCACTGAGCTTCTGTGTGCCTTCTGAGAACAGCCAGGACACGCCCTACCCTACTGTTTCCCAACGTCTGCAACGGGACAGTGTGTGACCTAGATGTACTGCCATGCGTTGCTACATCCAGGATTTTGGCAGTTTGGGATGAAGAGGTGGGTGAGTACCATGAGTGAGAAAGTAGTTCCTGGGTTGAAGATACCAGGGAAAAGAGATTAGAGACAGAACAGATGCAGGAGAGGATGAGAGAGAAATTAGAAAAAAATGCAGGGAGGAACAGCTCAGGTAGAATTGTCCTAACTGATCATCTCTCTCACAAAACATGGGATGAGATGAGGTCACTCTGGCTGAAGAACCAGAAGCCAGGACTCCCCCAGGAGGTCGCTTTTATTTTCCTATTCAGAGTTCACTGGTGGTTTCACAAGAACAGCTGGAGAAACATCAACAGTTTTAACTCACTTCTGCCTGAAGGTCTTTCCTCTGACTTTGGGCTGGTTCTTATTATACACTCTTACTAGGCTGTGATGTGGCCAACCGGCCCCAGAAACCAACTGAAACTCCTTGATTTTATTTGAAAGAGCAACGTGATCCCTAAAGAAAACTTCTGATTTTCAAAGCAATCTTCGTTTAAAAGACTGTAAGCGGATGCCCTATTTTCTCAAACACAAAACTGAGGCACTGAATTTCTTTCCCCTTAACTTCAACCTATAACTGACCTTCTCCAGTACTGAATCCTTTTTGTCCCTTTGTCTAAAGTTTAAAACTGGGTGAGAGGCACACTTCATTTTCTGTTTCTTTATACATGTTGCTGTTGTTGTTGTGGCCGACTCTTTGCGACTCCATGAACTGCAGCACGCCAGGCTTCCCTGTCCTTTGTTATCTCCCGGAGTTTGCTCAAACTCGTCCACTGAGTCAGTGATGCCGTGCAACCGTCTCATCCTCTGTCATCCCCTTCTCCTGTCCTCAACCCTTCACAGCATCTTCGTCTGTGGCAGAGGCTGTTCCCTTGGCAATTACTTTATCTCACTCTGGTCCAGAAAGGATTTGAGGTCGCTTATAAAAAATACATAGTGAACAAGGGATAAATAAACAATTCAGGGAGCAGAGCCTGTTAGTCCACAGGCTGTATTTGTACAAAACAGTGCACCTTTTCCAGGAGATGAAGCGTCATTCCAGGGCACAGGGCTTGGGGGTGGAGCCCAGGATGGACTTCAGTGGCCCCCACCTCCACTGACTCTCTCAGCTGGATGCCTTGAATACAACCCCTGCAGCCATGGGGCCTGTGGCCCTACAGGGAAACAAGACTAAATCGCCTGATGGGAGAGGAAATAGAAGAACCCAGGGGAAGAAGAAGATATAGAAGTACATCTGGAGGGTCCCACATACCATCTAGAAGTGAGCTGTGATTTACCCCAAAATGGCTAAATCAGAGATGTAAATATGATTGTTTAGAAGAATCATGGTGCCCATAAGATTAAAGCAAACCACTTAGACAAGTGGGCTTGTCTGGTGGCTCAGGCCGCAAAGAATCTGCCTACAGCACAGGAGGCCTGGGTTCAATCCCTGGGTCAGGAAGATCCCCTGGAGGAGGGCATGGCAACTCACTCCAGTATTCTTGCCTGGAGAATCCCACGAAAGGAGGAATCTGGTGGCCTGCCGTCCAGGATAGCAAAGAGTCAGACACAACTGAGCGACTACCATACACACACTTAGACAAGGGACAACACGTGCACTGAACTCCCTCCTGTGGGCACTCAGTTCTCTGTTGGATGCACAGACATCCTCGTTCCCCCAAGAAAGAGTAAGTACTTTGACTCAACACAGGTCACTGGCGTGACACACTTGCTCACCTGGGTTACACCAATCCCACGAAGAATCAAACAATGTGGACTGAACACCCACCCCGTTGTGGCCCTATCTAATCCGACCGTCTCGAACAAACCAAACAGGAACGGGCCAATTCTGTACACACCCAAGGGTGAGTCCACCATCTAGAGTGGATGGATTACACACATTGAACACCCTCTGCATGGATCATGACCAGCAAGCAGAATATTCACAAAGATGAAACCACAGATGGTTGAGGTGTTTTCACTTAAAAGTGATCTATTCTATATTCCCTAAGGAAGTATATAACCTATGCAAGTATTATTATCATTAACTCTTTCTTGAGGGCTTACGATGAGCCACTTATAAAGCTAAATATTTAATGTGGATTACCATATTTCATCTATAAGACAAACTGATAAAGGAAGTATTATTAATCCCCATTTTAATGACAACAAAATGAAGTTCAAAGATGCCACTCAGCTAGTCATTGGTGAAGTTGGGATTTGCAGCCAGAACTGGAAACAGCTTTGCATCATCGCACAGACCATGTCTGCACTCTACAGAAGAGTTAAAATAGTTAAGTGTTTTTGTGTAAAAATGTGAGCATCAACAAACTAAGAAGTTATTCTATATAAAAAAGTCACCAAAAACCAGACCACTGGAGCATTCCTCTCTTAGATGTCACTAGCCTGCAATTGTTTTTAAAAGCTGAAGAGGGAGCCAGACTGTAATTTTTACCATCGATATCCTTTCAAATGACAACTGATAACATTTTATAAAAATCAATAGTAAGTTAACAAGTTTTCCCAGTCTACAAATTTTAAAATAAAACCCCCCAAATTCACTGACATTCTTCCCAAGGAAAACTGGGGTTCATGTCCTCTCCTTTCAAACTGGGATTGACTGCTTGACCAGCAGGACATGGTGGGAATGATACTCGGACAGTTTCTGGAACCAGGCCTTAGGAAACTGGCAGCTCAGACTTCTTAGCCTTAGATCTAAGCATTCCCCTGAGAAAAGTTAAAGTGGTATACCTTACTCCCACTTATATATGACAAAATAATCTTGAACAACAGAGTAATACTAATAAATGGGAGAAATTCAAAGGTGAGAGTATTAAAAAAGGTTCCCCAAATCTTTAATGCCATTGAGAGGTGCTTAGAAGAGGAAGAAGCAACATACAAAACTGTGTGTAAAATACATAATGATGTAACTTTGCCAAGAAAACCTGTCCAAGGAAGTACTAGAAAAGACAGAATATAACAATCCTCTTTTTTTTTTTTTTTTAGGGTAGTAAGATTATGATGGATCCTTTCTTACATTCTTTTTTGCATTCATTTTTCTCTAATACGATTTTGGTTTCCCCAAAGAACAGTCATAACATCTTTAGTGGGAAAACCTTGTGTATGAGTTTTGGTCCTCAGGCGAGCCTGTGCCCTCCCATGCCTTCTATGGGAATCCGATTTCTATAGTGAGGAGACACCGAGTGGCTCCAGACACAGATTTGCCCATGAAGAGACAAACAGCTGGGAGTAAGGGTGGCCTGAATGAGGGGACAGCCCCTCTGTCAGGGACAGCTTCTCGCAGCAGCCTGGGGACAGGCCTCTTGGTGGTCCGCCACACAACAGCTGCAGCCCTCCTCTGGCAATGGAAACCAAGGCCACCTTCATCACATTTTAAGGATTGCAGAGAATGAGTTACCCTGTGTTGATAAAACAGAAATGAGTTTCAACAGGGCTTGACTACCAGAAGCTTACTGGGGAGCCGTGAGGGTTTGGGAAGTTAACGGTTTGTTAACTGGTGAGTAAAGGTATCGCCACTAAACACACTCTTGCAACAAGGACTGATCACATTTTTCTCCAAGCTCTTAATCAGTTTCAAATATTAGCCCAGCTGGGTCAAAGCAGGATTTCGAAAATGCTAAACATTGTCTATGCCTGAGAGATATTTTCCACGACCGCATCAAAGGGTGGAAGGAAAATAAACCATTCATTCCTTTGACAAAGCTTTCCTGAATGTCTAGTATGCCTTGAGGATATATAAATGAAGATGGAGCAGTTTTTAATAGAATTAAAGGCTGGCTCTTGCACTACTGACTACTAGGGAAGGCTAAACTTGGGCTTCCCTCACAGCTCAGTTAGTAAAGAATCTGCCTGCAATGCAGGACCCCGGTTCCATTCCTGGGTTGGGAAGATCCCCTGGAGAAGGGATAGGGCACCCACTCCAGTATTCTTGGGCTGCCCTGGTGGCTCAGCTGGTAAAGAATCTGCCTGCAATGCAGGAGACCTGGCTTCGATCCCTGGGTTGGGAAGATCCCCTGGAGAAGGGAAAGGCCTGGAGAAGTCCATGGACTATGTAATCCAAGGGGTCACAAGGAGTCAGACATGACTGAGTGACTTTCACTCACTCCACGTGCACCACTTGTACATTGCGGCTGACCCTTGCAGGTTTGCAAGAACCAGTTTTTCCAATCTCCTTTGAACCCCACTTTCACTGACCACATGAGGGTGGTTTGAAATTGACCACAGTGGTTGTATTTACATCACAGGAATCAACAAATGCTAAAGAACAGAGAGCCGGTTGTTGAAAATTTACCAACACACCACTGACTACAAGGCCCGGTGAGAGGATCCTATACACCTCCCCCTCCCACCTCCAGCCACCCTTCTCCTTTCTCCGAGTGTGCTGACCACACTGCCCTTTCTAAGTGTCCAGCCCATGCTGTGGGTCACCACCATATAACTATGCATGTGTCTGACTGCACAGACTCAGGAGGCAGCTGTCTGCCTTCAAACAGCAACTCTTTCACTTAATGATGTGTGACCTTTATTTTTTAACTTCACCTCTCTGCGCTTATTTCAAAACCAAATGGCAGGCAGCACAAGGACTTTGGCAGGCTTGCGAACGCTGAAATATACTTGCTCAGGGAACCCATCTCAACACAAAGCTTGAGCTGTGTGTGGGGGGGGGGGCGTGTACTGGTCAGACTTCTTTGTGAGGCTTTTCTCATTCCAACTTATAAACTCAGATATGGTCTTAAAATGAGCATTTTTACCTTCCAAATCCATATTTCTATGAGAAATTAGAAACCATGTTAAGGTCCTGAGATCAATTCATGAAAGCATGTATCACCTCATGGCATCTCTCGAGTATTTAGGAGGCCCCCTCAGCCCCTTGTCTCAGACCCTTCCCTACCTTCTCATGCCCTTGAGGACCATCCAAGCCCCTGCCGAGGCCTAGGAGGTGCTGCAGACTTGGTAACCCTCTCTCCTAGTCACTGCTCTTTTCCGTCTTTCTGCTTCTAATGGGTGTCGGGCTTCCCACGTGGCTCAGAGGTAAAGAATTCACCTGCCAATGCAGGAGAGGCGGGTTCAGTCCCTGGGTCAGGAAGATCCTCTGGAGGAGGAAATGGCAACCCACTCTAGTTTTCTTGCCTGGGAAATCCCAGGGACAGAGGAACCTAGCCTTCTGCAGTCCATGGGGTTGCAAAGCGTCGGCCACGACTTAGCGCCTGAGCACACACACACTCAGCATCTTGACCCGAGCTGGGTCTCCTTCCTGGGGAACTTACACCTCCACGTGACCACCCCTTCACATCTCAGCCCCAAAAGGGCACTTCGTCAGACAGGCCTGCTTAAAGACTCTCTCACCCCACACGCCCACCAGGTCATCTCCCACAGGACCATTCTTATATTTTATTCTAACCCTTATTATCAGAAGTATTTTTTTAACTGATTTTTTTAAACTTGTGAAGTCAATCACCCCCATTCAGACTGTGTGCTCCATGAAAGCACAGGCTTAAACCATCACACCCGGCACAGCCATCAGCTTAGATGCAGCTTGATTAAACACGCCCCAAGTGAACCAGGGGATGCATTCCACAAGAATGATCTCTTGTGGAAGGGCTTCTGTGATAAAACACACTCGGAACTCAATCTGGTTGGCCTGGGGTCCACACCCTTCAAGACAGTTGCAACAGAAAAACAGAAAACCGGTTCTTCTGTCCACACGCGTCCCGCCCCACCCCCCACACACACCTCACTGGGCTACTGAAGACACCCCAGGGCCCGCCTGCTACCTTCAGGGGGGCCCCCAAATGAGGTGAGAGGTGGGATAAGGGACCACGCAGTGCCCAGCCCCCGGGGCAAGGAAGACTCTCCTGGCGTTCCTTGAGCCGGTGTGCCTCCGGCCATGGCCCTCCCTTCCTTCTCCTTTGGCACTGACGCCTGGCTTTCTGCCTTCCCACCCAGCATCGGAGTGGCCTTCTCTCACACCCTCTCCCCTCATCTCCTGACCTTGAAACTGGTGTGGAGTCTTTGGAGGTTCTTACCGAAAGGGCTTATGACTGGCGACGCAGTGAGATAAAGGGCCAGAAGGAGGGTCTCTCCTCTGCCTCCCCAGCCCCCCGGTGGCTGTGTTCACGTGAAATCCACTGGTGAATGTTCCACACTGCATCGGGCCTGCTGGACCACAGCCACACAGCAACCGCCTGTGTGGTGCCCTAAGCGTGCATCCGGATACCCTCATGAAGTCTCCCCTCGATTGCTTTCCACTAATGGAATTCAGGGTTAGCTCACTGCCAGCTACAGAGCCACTCAGCAAATTCCAAAATGGAACTAAAATAACATGAAGGAGCCCTAAATTTGGGACTCACCCAGAACCTGCCACAATCAAGCTCCAACAACACATTTTGTCAGCAAATTCGAGACTTACAATAGTTATTTCTCTTTCAGGAGTGATACCAAAGGGCATGTCCAATGACATTCCACCTCAAATTTAGCAAGAGTCAGGAAGCAACAGTTAGAACTGGACATGGAACAACAGACTGGTTCCAAATAGGAAAAGGAGTACATCAAGTCTGTATATTGTCACCCTGCTTATTTAACTTATATGCAGAGTACATCATGAGAAACGCTGGGCTGGAAGAAGCACAGGCTGGAATCAAGATAGCCGGAAGAAATATCAATAACCTCAGATATGCAGATGACACCACCCTTATGGCAGAAAGTGAAGAGGAACTAAAGAGCTTCTTGATGAAAGTGAAAGTAGAGAGTGAAAAAGTTGGCTTAAAGCTCAACATTCAGAAAACGAAGATCATGGCATCTGGTCTCATCACTTCAGGGGAAATAGATGGGGAAACAGTGGAAACAGTGTCAGACTTTATTTTTTGGGCTCCAAAATCACTGCAGATGGTGATTGCAGCCATGAAATTAAAAGACGCTTACTCCTTGGAAGAAAAGTTATGACCAACCTAGACAACATATTCAAAAGCAGAGACGTTACTTTGCCAACAAAGGTCTGTCTAGTCAAGGCTATGTTTTTTCCTGTGGTCATGTATGGATGTGAGAGTTGGACTGTGAAGAAGGCTGAGTGCCGAAGAATTGATGCTTTTGAACTGTGGTGTTGGAGAAGACTCTTGAGAGTCCCTTGGACTGTAGGGAGATCCAACCAGTCCATTCTGAAGGAGATCAGCCCTGGGATTTCTTTGGAAGGAATGATGCTAAAGCTGAAGCTCCAGTACTTTGGCCACCTCATGCGAAGAGTTGACTCATTGGAAAAGACTCTGATGCTGGGAGGGATTGGGGGCAGGAGGAGAAAGGGACGACAGAGGATGAGATGGCTGGATGGCCTCACTGACTCGACGGACGTGAGTCTGAGTGAACTCTGGGAGTTGGTGATGGACAGGGAGGCCTGGCGTGCTGCGACTCATGGGGTCTCAAAGAGTCGGGCACAACTGAGCGACTGAACTGAACTGAACTGAAAATTCCCTCTCGTGTAATATTTTACTTCTTGCCTGGCTCTAAACATCCCCTCTGTCTGGGGTGCCCTTTCTAACTCTCTTGCACAGATATGGTAGAAACAAACCGTACGAGGCAAAGCAAAGTATATTCTATAGAAACCATCGGCTGCTGAGAGGATGTCAGCAGAATAAACAAGGAGAGGCAGGGGCACATGACTTCAGAGCAGTGCGAGGCTGTTTTCCACTTTCCACAAGTTATTTTCTTTGGGAATAATTATTATTAATAGATATACATGCACTGTGTATACAGGGCTCCCATTCTTGCCTGTTTACCCTGTAACCAGTAAAACATTCTCAGAAAAAAACTTATGTTTGTTTAGTTTACATCATAAACTGCTAGCTCGAAGTATTTATAATTAGCCACAATTAATTATGATTTAATTTAATTGTGGGAATGTTACATTTCATTAAGGCAGTCTTTATTACATTTCTGCCAAGCCTCTCCCTTCAGTCTCTGAAATGGTCAGGCCCCCAAGATACTTCTTACAAGTGTTCAAATGGTTTATAAATACATTCCATTCACAAATATTTATTAAAAATGCCTGTTCTATGCAAAAATTTATGCAGTTGTTAGGAATGCCATGATGTAAAGTGAAAAAGGGAAAGTCCTGCGTTCAGAAATATTAAAATGTCATAAGGGGGACACGTACAATCCCGGTATCCCGGTAGATCACCCATCATCTCAAACCAAAACTGACATTTAAACGTCTCTGAAAATATTTTCTTAACTATTTAATCAATTAGTCTGTGTCCTAAATCTAGGCACATGTATGATTGCCATCTTCAAGCACTTGATTTGATGTCTCCTTTTATATAGAAATCTCTTTTAATAGGCAATTAAATGTGAATTTCATGTCCCTTCTTCAGGACGGGGAAGGAATCTGAAAGAAAATGGAAACTAGAAAACTAAAAACAAAAGCAGCTTTTAAGGACATGATTATAGCTATATTATAGTCCATACACACACACACACACACACACACACACACACACAATCATACAACTATGGCTGAAAAGGGATGCTCATACAATGACCAAAAAAATACTGTGTTACTCTTATTCCTAGAGATTTACCAGCTTCTGCTTTCTTTGACAATTGGTAATAATCTCTTGTCCTTTTTTAAAACAAGTTTCTTTCTACTTTTTCACATACGAATTTCAATGACCCGAATCAGAACTCCAATGACACCAATTCACACAGATTTTGTTAACAGTGCAGTGGGGCTAGAAATGGAAACCTTCAGTATGGACACAAGTTATGTTCATATTCATAGGAATAACTACCTGCTTCCTTTCCCATCTCTATACCCCTTCTTAGAGCCAGGTATTAATAAAATATTTGGTTAATGTCCTGTATATGGGGGCCCCAATGATCATATTTTCAAAGACAGACACTGCAGTTTTTTTTTTTAAAGTGTTTAATATAAAAATGGGTATATTGGTCTAGTAGTTAACTTTTAGAAATGTTCAACAAGTCTTTAAAATGCAAGCATTTTTGCAAAATGTTCACTAGCTTAAATTTCTAACAACTACCACATAAAGTTAAAAATGAAACATCAAAAAACCCCAAGTAGACTTAACAGGGTGTAGGTCGAAGCACTTTTTGATAATTTCAGGCTGTCCCTTCCTCGTTCAAGAAAAGCGCTTATTGGCATATGTTTCTAAGGGTATATTCTATTAATTTTAGGTTTCTCTCTTTGTGCTAAAGAAAATTCCCTTTCCTGGAATTAAAGGGTTTGCACTCCTTTTTAAATTTTAGTTTCAACTACATTTTAAATTAGTTATAATTTTTTAAGAAAAGATAACTAGCATAGGAAATAAACTCAAGGAAAAAGTACATACAGATCATTATTACCTTTTGCCTGGTTCAAAGTCTTCACCTTCAGGCATTTCTGCCCTTTAAAAATAATAACCAAGTGGAGAAAGCTGCAGCCCTTCTGTGCTATAGCAGTTTCTTCTCTGCACTGATGATAATTATCAGGAGGGGAAAAAAAAAACCCAGTAGTGAAGTTCTTTCCTTTTTGGAGAAAAGCACTCCTCCCCTACTCAGAAAGTAGGTGTTTACAAACTTCCGAAGCACCAGCCTGCCTTGAATGAAGCTGGGAGTCGGGTTATTAGGACTGTCCCCTTCTAAATATAAACCGGTCACCTCTTACTCTCGGGACCGTGACAGGCAGCTGGGAGCAAAGCGCTGCCTGGCTGCCCAGCATTTTCGCTCCAGTCCTGTGAGGAGGTGTCACCGCCCAGCTATTAACCTTTAGTGGGATGACTTCACCGAAGCCAGCCTACCCTTTCTTTTTCCTGTTTTTTTTTTTTTTTCCTGGCATTGACAAGGCACCCCTCCGAAGGGCGGCGTGGCCACCGGGGAAGCTTCACACTTCAGCCTGGGCTATCAGATCTCCAACTCACAGAAGGGGCTGGAGGGCGGAGAGCAGATGGGCAGGACTGTAAGAGCCAGAGGTTTGCTTGCTCTGGAAACAGCCACTCAGCAAAAAGATCACTTCTCACACACACACACACACACACACACACACACAAAAGGGTTGGGGTGGGGGTGGGGGGGAGATATTGATAAACAGTTGTGTTTGGAGCGATATTGTTTTGCAAGAAAATCTTCCTTTGGGTCATCTAGATTTCTCAACTCAGAAGTAAGCACACAAACATGAGCCTGTGAGTTCCTTTGGGCAACAAGGTTTCTTCTGAGGGACCTCCCTCTGTCATCGGGGAGCAGCCTGACACTGGAACGTGGCTGAGCTGTTGGCCTGAGATGTTTTGATAGCTTGGCCCCTCATCACGTGCACGTGTGCATGCCAAGTCGCTTCAGTTGTGTCTGACTCTGTGACCTACCTCATGGACTGCAGCCTGCCAGGCTGCTCTGTCCATGGGATTCTCCAGGCAAGAATACTGGAGAGGGTTGCCATTTCCTTCTCCAGGGGATCTTCCCGACCCAGGGATCGAACCCAGGTCTCCCGCATTGGAGGCAGACGCTTTAACCTCTGAGCCACCAGGGAAGCCAACAAAAATTACTTCGTCCTGCTTTCAAAAGAGCTGGGCAAAACGCTGAGATCCCTTTAGAAATGTACCCTGAACGCTTTGCACAGAAACTTGAAACCATTTCTGTTCCTGGTTGGCAAAGTAAGACCACAAGTAAGATCTAATTATTAAGAAACAATATATTTTCGTTAGATGAATGCACCCCAGTGTTCACTGCAGCACTGTTTACAATAGCCATGTAAACAACCACATTTAGGACATGACCTCACTGTCATCTGCAGATGAATGAGTAAAGTAGATGTGGTACATACATGCAATGGAGTATTACTCAGCCATACAAAATAATGAAATAATGCCACTTGCAGCAAGACGGATGGACCTAAAGATTGTCAGAGTGAGTGAAGTACGTCAGAGAAAGACAAGTATCATACGATATCACTTATATATGAAATCTAAAAAAATTGTACAAGTGAACTTATTCACAAAACAGAAATAGTCACAGATGTAGAAAACAAGCTGTAGTTACCAAAGGGGAAGGGGGGAGGGATAAACTGGGGAGATTAGGACTGACATATACACAGTGTGCGCGTGTGCGTGCGTGCTAAGTCACTTCAGGTGTGTCTGACTCTGTGAGACTATGGACTGTAGCCCGCCAGGCTCCTCTGTCCATAGGATTCTCCAGGCAAGAATACTGAAGCGGGTTGCTGTGCCCTCCTCCAGGGCATCTTCCCAACCCAGGAATCAAACCCACATCTCTTTCGTCTTCGGTTCTTTACCACAAGCACCACCTGGGAAGCCCAATATACACACTACTATATGTAAAATAGATAGCTAATAAAACCCACTGCATAGCACAGGGAACTCAACTCAATACTTTGTAATGACCTATATAGGAAAATAATCTAAAAAAGAGTGGATATATGTATAACTGATTCACCTTGCTGTACCCCTGAAACTAACATAACATTGCAAACCAACCATATTCCAATAAAAACTAATTTTAAAAATAAAAACAAAATGGTACACTTTTTTTAGTATTTATTTTTAAAATTAATTAATTTATTCTAATTGGAAGCTAATTACCCCACAATATTGTGGTGGTCTCTGCCATACACTGACATGAGTCAGCCACGGGTGTACATGTGTCTACCATCCTGAACCTCTTTCCCACCTCCCTCCCCATCCCATCCCTCTGGGTTGTCCCAGTGCACTAGCTTTGAGTGGCCTGTTTCATGCTTCGAACTTGGACTGGTGATCTATTTCACATATGGTAATATACATGTTTCAATGCTATTCTCTCAAATCACCCCACCCTCGCATTCTCCCACAGAGTCCAAAAGTCTGTTCTTTATATCGGTGTCTCTTTTGCTGTCTCACATACAGGGTCGTCATTACCGTCTTTCTAAATTCCATATATATGCATTAATACACTATACTGGTGCTCTTCTTTTCTGACTTACTTCACTCTGTATAATAGGCTCCAGTTTCATCCGCCTCATTAGAACTGATTCAAATGAATTTTTAAAACAGCTGAGTAATATTCCACTGTGTATACGTAAAACGGTACACTTTTTAAAATGTGTTCCATTGTCACAGGATTAGTCATAGCTAATCCCTGCAATATCTCTATATTCAATGTACACTTAATAGTCACAAGTCTCTGAAGTGATTTCTAGAGTATAATGAAGAGTGGAAACAAATATTGTCTACTTTCTTTTAGGAGTATTAGCTATTTTGTGACACAAGCATGTTGCAATTCGAGACAATCCTTTAGTATTCCACACAAGACCTAAAGTTTTAGACTTCAAAGGCTAAGAGTAAGTTGCTGCAGTTACTCAAATACATAACTCAAATACTGTTGACCTTGGAAGAAAACAGTCATAAGCAGAGTTCTGAAGATCAGCGTATGCCCGAGCCTCCCAAGATTGGAGCAATGTGTTGTGTTAAAAATTCCAGGTCTAATGAAGTGAAAACTTCATGAGAATATTATCCATGCAACTATTTCCCTTGATCAACCACAATGCTAATTCTATGTTCTAATTCTCTTAAAATTCTATCTCATTAATTGTTTTACCTTTTTAAAATTCTTATAAGTTCCTCTTGTACTAATTTCTTGAATATCTATGTATAGCTGTTGCTGAACTCAGCTGTGGATGACTACAGAACTGACCACTAGATCCCTGAAACCAGTCTCACAGTTTTAAAGGACAATTAACTGATCGGTGTGAGAAGTGAATCACTCATCACTACCATAAAATATCTTCTTTAATTTCCTTTAACATTACCTCCTTTAAGCACGCCTTCGTGCATTTTTGAATTTCTTGCTCCAACTGTAAACTCCCCTTTCAGCATATTTGTGTTAATTTCTGAAATTCACAGGAGTGAGGAGGGAGAGAGTAATGGCACAGATAACAAACTCCAGGGTGCAGGACACATGGCAAGGCTTCCTCGCCCCAAAAGACACCTGTGGTCCTGCAGGGGATTAGGATGCCCAGGGTCCCCTCGTCATTACCAATTCAAAATCTACTGGGCACCTGAGTTTAAGGTCTCACAGAATACAGACATGGGAAAGACCCCGAAGGGCCACAAAAGCCATCCAAGACTTTCAGATGCTGGAACTGGGGCCCAGCAGTGAGGTGAGCTGCTGGGGTCAGAGCCAGCAACAGCCTCCAGTCCTGAGGGCTCTTCTCATTCCTCCGGCTGAACAGATGGCAGAGCCTCTCATTCCGGCAAAAGGGCACCCAGACGGCCAGACACGTGTACAGTTCAAGTTCTCTTATACCCATACTCTTTTGAAATTCGTATGCGTTTAATTTTAGTAGTATATTTTAAGCGAACATTTCCACTTTTTCTTGCTGTTTAATCACACAGTATTATGGCCTAAGAAAATAAATGCCATTTCAAAGCTAAATGTCCACTTTTCTTTTTTAAAAAAATTAAAAAAAATTTTTTTTTTAAATTTCGGCTGCACTGTGTCCCTATTATGGTGTTTGGGCTTCTCTAGCTTCTGCACTTGGCCTTAGTTGCTTTGCGGCACGTTGGAATTTAGCTCCCTGCTGCTGCTGCTAAGTCGCTTCAGTCATGTCTGACTGTGTGCGACCCCATAGACGGCAGCCCACCCGGCTCCCCCGTGCCTGGGATTCTCCAGGCAAGAACACTGGAGTGGGTTGCCATTTCCTTCTCCAATGCGTGAAAGTGAAATCTCTCAGTCGTGTCCGACTCTTAGCGACCCCATGGACTGGAGCCTACCAGGCTCCTCCGTCCATGGGATTTTCCAGGCAAGAATACTGGAGTGGGGTGCCTTCTCTGTTAGCTCTCTGACCAGGGATCAAATGGGTGTCCCTGATTACAAGGCAGATTCTTAACCAGTGTACCACCAGGGAAGTCCCTTTCCACTTTGCTTAATGCACTTTTTCTCTCCACACAATCACTGGTCTGAGAGCTTTGTTTTCCCCATCATTCCTACAGTGGTGTGGACTGAGACTCTGGAACTTTCAGAATCAAGAGGAGGGACCCTCCCTCTCCTGGAAGTTACTGGGCAATATCAGGATGAATGGCTAAGAAATGGTGGTGGTGGTGGTGGTGGTGGTGGTGGGAGGAGGTGGTTGTCACTGGTAGAGAGAAAATTACTAAGAGGGGTGGGTTGCCTCTTTGCTGAACTGACCTAACAAAATTCTTGCTGAAGGCTGGCCAGGTGATGAGACGTGAGGGATTTGGTTAGGTATTGGTAGGTGGTTTAGTCGTTAAGTCGTGTCCAATTCTTGCGACCCCATGGACTGTAGCCCTCCAGGCTCCTCTGTCCATGGGATTCTCCAGGTGAGAATACTGGAGTGGGTTGCCATGCCCTCCTCCAGGGGATCTTCCTGACCCAGGGACTGAACCTGTGTCTCTTCTGTCTCCTGCATTGGTAGCCAGGTTCTTTACCATTAGTGCCTCCTGGGACAATACATTACATGAGACAGTCAACACTTTGTTATAAAATAGGCTTTGTGTTAGATGACGTTGGGCTTCCCTGGTGCCTTAGGTGGTAAAGGATCTGCCTGCAATACAAGAGACCAGGGTTCAATTCCTCAATTGGGACGATCCCCTGGAGGAGGACATGGCAACCCACTCCAGTATTCTTGTCTGGAGAATTCCAGGGACAGAGAAGCCTGGCAGGCGACGGTCCATGGGGGTTGCCAAGAATCGGACATGACTGAGCGACTACTGTTTTATTTTTATTTTTTAGATGATGTTGCCCAATTGTAGGCTCATGGAAGTGTTCTGAGCAGATATAAGACTGGCTCGGCTAAACTGCAATGTTCAGTAGGGTAGGTGTATTAATGCATTTTTGACTTACAACATTTTCAACTCACAATGGGTTTATCAGGACATAACCCTATCATAACCTGAGGAAGCTTTGAGTCCTGTCACCCACTAGCTGTGATGCACCAAAGCTGCTTCTGATCTGCTCATGAAAACTCTTACCATTTCTTACCACCCCACATTCAGTGCTGTGAAGGAGGTAGCTTGCATTAGCCATGGCATGGATACTGGCAAATGCTGCATATCAGCTGCTATTCCCTACTGACAGTTGCTAGAAACGTACCCACACAAAACTGCCTACTAGACATCTGAATCTGTGTTAAATTAATTAAATAGGGACGCCATCAGATCCAGGTGGTTCTAAGGCCTTAGAAGCCTACGTAATACAATCATACCCTGAGCCTACAAATGTTGCGAGGTTAAGAAACATAAGAACTGCTAATCACATACATCCAGCCAGGATTTCCCAAATAAGGGCAACCACTTAGTTCAGTTCAGTCACTCAGTCGTGTCCGACTCCTTTCGAACCCACGGACTGCAGCGCACCAGGCTTCTCTGTCCATCACCAACCAACTCCTGAAGCTTGCTCAAACTGATGTTCATTGAGTCAGTGATACCATCCAACCATCTCATCCTGTCTTTGCTTCTCCTCCTGCCTTCAATCTTTCCCAGCATCAAGGTCTTTTCCAGTGAGTCAGTTCCTTGCATCAGATGGCCAAAGTACTGGAGTTTCAGCTTCAGCATCCATCCTTCCAATGAATATTCAGGACTGATTTCCTTTAGGATTGACTGGTTGGATCTCCTTGCAGTCTAAGGGACTCTCAAGAGTCTTCTCCAACACCACAGTTCAGAAGCATCAATTCTTCGGTGCTCAGCTTTCTTTATAGTCCAACTCTCATATCCATACATGACCACTGGAAAAACCACAGCTTTGACTAGAAAGACCTTTGTCAGCAACCACTTAGGCTAAAGCCAATCAGATGATTTCCTCTCTCTGCTTCTGTGTCTTCTCTATAAAAGACTCATTTGTCCCCAGTTCCCGCCAATGGAGCATCCTAACCACTTCTGGTTTGGTGCTGCCAGGTTCAAATTGATTTTTTTGTCAAATAAACTCTTTAAATGCTTAATATGCCTCAGTGTATCTTTTAATACCTGGAATTCCCACAAACATCTCTAAAAACAAGTCCAGAGAGGACCCACCATCTCTCAGCAACCGGCTCTGCCTTATCCTTTCCTGTTTCTCCTCTTCTTTTTCTTTCTTTCTTTAGAAAAATCATTTCCCATATCATTCTCAATCTTATTTTTATGATGCATTTTCTTCATAGAATTTAGCAACATCTCCATGGATCTTCGCTGCTTGTTGACATGCCAGTTATCTGAATCCCTCCCTCCCAACTAGCAGATACCCTGGGATCTCAGCCTCTTGTTCATTATTGTTTCTCAACAATAGTACAGAGTGTGGCAGACTTAGCTCCTAGAACAGCACAGACCATATTATCTTAGGGTGATAGTTAGTATTAGCTACATCAGTACATGAAGAAATGTTCCAAATGGTCAACTAAGACAAAAACATGGGGATTATATTCATTCTTCCCTCTCTGTCACCAGCCAGGGGAGACTTCTCACTAAGTACTATCTACTCTAACAAGTGAGCTGTATTTGTAACCACCCTGGAGGCTATGCCTGCTGTGCTTATTGTCCTACTTCAGTCCAGCGTCATCTGTTGTTTTGGCTAGAGCCCACCAAATGTTTGTGATCAAGCACCCCTAGCAGGACACACTCTCCAAATCCATGGTGACTTCATCTTCATATATATTTTGATATACATACATGACTTGCAAATACTTTATGTATTTCATACATCATATATAAAATAAAAACACATAGAGATAAAATAAATACAGGCATTCTTTATAATTGCAACCCCCCCCCAAAAAAAAAACAACCTGGAGGCTTATCAGCAAGGGGTTAATTATATTTCAGTGCAATGAAATCTTATGATAAAAAGGATGAGATTATGAAAATCTTTCCATAATATAGTCAGCTTTAAAAAGAGACTAGAAAACAAAATGTATAGCCTCCCATTGATGTAAAAATATACAGTTATATATTGATGAAAATATCTGAACAAAGATATGAATGAAGAAAGGGAAACTAGGAGACAAGGGGAAGAGGAGGGGGGAGGGGAGAGAAAGGAAAAATGTTTCAAAGGACCTATACTGAGCTATTAATTGTGGGTTTTTTTTTTCCAGCTTAAGAAAACAATAAATTTTCACTTGTATTCTTTTTGCCTGTTTTTCAGCAACAAATACAAATGGTTCATCTGATAAGAAAATGTTCTTAAAATAGGAAAAAGAAAAAAAGGTTACTTTTAAGTGGAAGGGAAAAAATTTTCTGTGGTTTCCTGTCACTAAAGGAAAAAAAAAAATCTATATTCTTTCAGTTGAGAAACAAGGCCTCAGAACTTTTTCCCACAAGCCAGACCAGAAAGAGTTCCCGTCTATAAGCAGCTGGCTGTTCAGAAAAAGATCCGTGCTGACTGAAAGAACGAGAGAAAGAAAACAGAAGCAAGCCCTCCCTCCACCCACTGACTTGAGAGGACAAGAATTCCCCTTCTCCACCTTCTTCATGCGTGCATGTTAAGTCGCTTCAGTTGTGTCCGACTCTTTGTGATCCCATGGACTGTAGCCCAGTAACCTGCCAGGCTCCTCTGTCCATGGGATCCTCCAGGCAAGAACACTGGAGTGGGTTTGCCATGCCCTCCTCTTCCCGACCCAGGGATCAAACCTGTGTCTCTCACGTCTCCTGTATTGGCAGGCGGATTCTTTACCACTAGCACCACCTGGGAATCCCACTAAAGACTTTCAATGCATATTCTTCATAGAAGAAGGTGGTGTCGCCAACACAGAAACTGTTTCCCATGAGAAGTCAGCGTATACATCATGCACGTTGCAAAACTGGAATAAGGATGTCAATTAGCATCAAAGCCAACGCATTTCTGGAACAAAGTGGAAAAGGACATCTTTTTCCTCTTAGATTAAAAAGAAATAAAAGGCTCAAATGACTATACATGTATACCATGTGAATAATGTCATCCAGTAGTGATGATCTGATGAACAGTCATAACATCTTACACTGAGAGATGGTACCTGTCTCTTGCTTTCTGGTTGGTGGAGTCATACTGAGACTTGTCCTAGATCTGTGGCTTTCCAAGTGAAAAAAAAAAAAAAAAAAACAGAAAAAACTCTATTTTCCCTAAATGCTGTTATGACAAAACTTAGTGTATAAAAGATACAACAACCCAAAAGAGTGATTCAGGATTAACTGGGGGCAGGGCACTGAGAGGCAGACTCAATTCTGCACAAAGGCAGCCCCTGAACTGAGTCCTTGGAAATCCAGAGTTGCATGACATGCAGATGGAAAACTGTGACCAGGATCATCTGGACAGCCAGGAAGAGAAAATGGGAATCTTTATTTCTCAGTTGCTTCTTATAATAATTAGGACAGAATCAACCCAGTTGACTGGATAAAGAAGGCTGAGCGCAGAAAAAAAATGATGCTTTCAACCTGTGGTGTTGGAGAAGACTCCCGAGAGGCCCTTGGACAGCAAGGAGATCAAACCAGTCAATCCTAAAGAAAATCAACTCTGAATATTCATTGGAAGGACTGATGCTGAAGCTGAAGCTCTAATACTTTGGCCACCTGATGTGAAGAGTCAACTCATTGGAAAGGACCCTGATGCTGGGAAAGACTGAAGGCAAAAGGAGAAGGGGGTGACAGAGGATGAGATGGTTAGATAGCATCACCCACTCAGTGGACATGAATCTGAGCAAACTCAGGGAGACAGTGGAGAACAGAGGAACCTGGGGTGCACGGGGGTCACAGAGTCAGACACAACTTAGCAATTGAACAACAACTCAGTTACCCATTTTATTTTTTTTTAAGCTTAAAGTTATGAAGCATTTTCCTCAAATTTCTTTTCATCCAAACATAGCTGGTACTCTGTAACCAACACATGGAACCTCTGAGGTCCTGTCCTCCAGCTTTCTGGTCAACCTCCTCCTTCCTTTTGCTGGAGGTACCACTGTAGTCATCCTATTTCCTGGCATGGGACAGTCCTCATTTTCACCTCTTGTCCTGATATAATCAATAACAGACCCCTTGCACTGTCATCAGTGTCCCTGTTTAGGTCACCAGTTGTAGGATAACCCAACATGTTACCACATTCTTACTTATTAGAACTTCCATGCCGCTAATTTGTGCTCAATTTTTGTTTTTATTACCGCATAATTTGTTACTATCTCAACAGGGATGCCCCTCAACTGGAGCCAAGTCTGTGCCACAGATCATTCAGTTTAGCTAGGGAATGCCTCTCACACCTTTCCAGCCTGGTCCATACCACATGCATCTTCTGACTTGTCATCGCTGACTGAACTGCGTCCTTTCCTTAAAAAGATACTGCTGGAGCGAAGCTGTCTGGAAACTGTGGTTTGGACGTTTGTGGATGCAGCTGCCTCAGGGATGAAGGAGGAGCCAGCACTCAGGAGTGGAAGGATCAAACTATGGGAGAAGAATCAGTGAATGGCTGAAGGGAAAAGGGGGTGAAGGAGTAGAGAGAAGTTTCGGGGTAGGGAAAAGGGAGGAAGCACAGTGAAAGACCCAACAGCCCCCAAGAGGTGAGTCTTATGCCAGTGCCTCTTGCTCATGCTGATCTCTGTGGGGCTGTATCTGATGCTCTGAAGTTTAAATCAAAGTCTTTTTATTGATGTATATTTGATTTACCATGTTGTGTTAGTTTCAGATGTACAGCAAAGTGATTCAGTTATATATATATATATATATAATACATATATACACATCTGTATATATACATATATATAACGTTCTTGTCTAGATTCTTTTGCATTAGAGGTTATTACAAGATTCTGAATATAGTTCACTGTGCTATACAGTAAGTACATCCTTGCTTCTTGTTGTTGTTGCTCAATCACGAAGTCGTGTCCACATCTCTGCCACCCCATGGACTGCAGCATGCCAGGCACCCTTGTCCTTCACTCTCTCCAGAAGTTTGCTCAGACTCATGTCGACTGAGTCAATGATGCCATCCAGTCATCTCATTCTCTGTCATTCCCTTCTTTTGCTTTCAGTCTTTCCCAGCATCAGGGTCTCTTCCAATGAGTCAGCTCTTTGCATTAGGTAGCCAAACCTTCAGCTTCAGCATCAGTCCTT
The DNA here is from genome assembly GCF_014754425.2 of Oryx dammah. Taxonomy (NCBI): domain Eukaryota; kingdom Metazoa; phylum Chordata; class Mammalia; order Artiodactyla; family Bovidae; genus Oryx; species Oryx dammah. The sequence goes on from NW_024070204.1 coordinate 15,100,407, forward strand.
CCAATGAATGTTCAGGGGTTGATTCCCTTTAGGATTGACTGGTTTGATCGCCCTGCAGTCTGGTTTGATCTCCTCCAACACAATTCAAAATCATCAATTCTTTGGTGCTTAGCCAGAATCTTTATCATCAGGCTCCCACATCCATACGTGGAAGCTAGAAAAACCATTGCTTTGGCTTATGTGTTTCTTAATAAAAGTTCATTATGTGTTATTAAATTTTAAATTGTGATATTTAGGAGTGAATGACCATTTGAACCTATGAAGGAAAGTGTAAACAACACAAGTAACCATTTGCCGATTCATTCGGCAGATTCACGGTGGGGTGATGGCAGTTGGGGAGGAGCAAGAAAGGGATGGTGAATTCGGGGCACAGGAGTAGCCTCAGGAGACTGGAAAGGAAGAGGAGGCTGCCTGGCAACTGCTTAAGGAAGAGCAAGGAGAAGAGGGCTCCGGGAAACCAGCCAGGTGCTGGGACCTCGTGAGTCACGTCACCCTGTCTCACTGGCCTGGGTTGTGTGTCTGTGTGTCATTTCAGTTCAGTTCAGTTTAGTCTCTCAGTCATGTCCGACTCTTTGCGACCCCACGAACTGCAGCATGCCAGGCCTCCCTGTCCATCACCAACTCCTGGAGTCCACCCAAACTTATGTCCATTGAGTTGGTGATGCCATCCAACCATCTTGTCCTCTGTCATCCCCTTCTCCTCCTGACCTCAATCTTTCCCAGCATCAGGGTCTTTGCAAATGAGTCAGCTCTTTGCATCAGGTGGCCAATGTATTGGAGTTTCAGCTTCAACATCAGTCCTTCCAATGAACACCCAGGACTGATCTCCTTTAGGATGGACTGGTAGGATCTCCTTGCAGTCTAAGTGACTCTCAAGAGTCTTCTCCAACACCACAGTTCAAAAGCATCAATTCTTCAGCCCTCAGCTTTCTTTATAGTCCAACTCACATCCATACATGATTACTGGTGTATCATTTACTGAGACCCATTTCAATGCACTTAACAGGGTCTCTCCAAAGTCCTATTTGTGACTGCTTCTCCAAGGACCTGTTGTCAATGGTGACTGGTTTCATTCCCACTTACTTCCTCATGCCTTCTTTAGAACATTGGTGATGCTCTTCTCTGTTAGAGGGGTTATTTCTTTATCTCTTCTCCCTCCCATCCTTTTCGAACTCCTCCACTCCCAATTGTATAAAACTCCAGCAGGAGTACAGACATGGTAGAAATCAAATTCCCAAGGCTTGCAATGCCACTATTGGTTCAAGCTTCCCTTCACAGAATAGTCCAGAAGAATAACAATCCTGTTTCTGCATAATCTTGTGTGCTTATTGAAAGCTCCTTTCTCAGGCTTTATGTTTATTTCAGGGGTTAAAAGTCCTTGACAGAGAATCTTTGGTTCCAAGAAAGTTAGGACAAATAGCAGTAAGAGAGAAAGAACTCTGGCAGGTCTTACTGCTCTTAGTAAACATAAGGAAATGGAAAATTTCTAAAGCCACAAATCGTAGAGACAGAGGTCTTTGTGGATGGTAAAGCCTGGAGTGACTCAAACAAGAGTGGCACACAGCTCAAGCCAAAACTTATCTCTTGCACTTAAAAATACATTGTAGAGAGCACCGGGTTGAGCTCCCTGGGTCATACAGCAAATTCCCACTGACTATCCATTTTACATATGGTAATGAGCATATTAAAAAGCAGAGACATAACTTTGCCAACAAAGGTCCATATAGTCAAAGCTGTGGCTTTTCCAGTAGTCGTGTATGGATGAGAGTTGGACTGTAAAGAAAGCTGAGCACCGGAGAACTGATACTTTTGAACTGTGGTGCTGGAGAAGACTTTTGAGAGTCCCTTGGACAGCAAGGAGATCAAAACAATCAATCCTAAAGGAAATCAGTCCTGAATATTCACTGGAAGGACTGATGCTGAAGCTGAAGCTCCAATACTTTGGTCACCTGATGTGAAGAACTGACTCACGGGAAAAGACCCTGATGCTGGGAAAGATTGAAAGCAGAAGAAGGGGACGACAGAGGATGAGATGGTTGGATGGCATCACCGACTCAATGGACATGAGTTTGAGCAAGCTTCAGGAGTTGGTGATGGACAGGAAAGCCTGGCGTGCTGCAGTCCATGGGGTCACAAAGAGTCAGACACGACTGGGCCACTGAACTGAACATATCCGTTTCCACGCTCCTCTCTCAGTTCATCCCGTTCTCTCCTTCCCCACTGTGTCCACAAGTCTGTTCTCTACATCTGCATCTGACCCAATTAAAAATAAATTAATTAATTTAAAAAAACACAATGAAAAACAGAGGGTAATGACAACCTATGTTTAACCAAGGATTATGTAACACTTTCATCTGTTAATCTTCCTTATCACATGTTGCTAAGTCAGTGTTAAAAAGTAGTTTTCATTCCTTAAATAGCACCTGATAAGATGCTTCTTGGTTGTACATTTACCCAGTATTTGGTGGAGAAGCCAAACTGAAATGGAGACTATCCAGCTCCATAGCCTTGTACTAGTTAATCATTATTAGCTTTGAGGGTATGGGCCGGGGACCAAAGAATCCCTTTCAAGTCCCATTTCACCACGCATCAACTGACACCCTTGTGGCCTTGGCTGGATGAGTTCCACCAGCTGCCCCAGCCTTGGGGAAGGCTGAAAGATCTCAGACACTGAAAGAACCTCCCCTCCAGGTAACTGCGTTTCAGGGAATGTTCTCCAGGCCTGGCTAGCATCCGATGGCCTCCAGGCATTTCTGGAGGTGAATCAGTCCCTTTAGAAATGCTTGCTACAAAAAAAGCTGGGTATCTGCTGGTCTTGTTCAGTCGCTCAGTCGTGTCTCACTCTGCAACCCTATGAACTGCAGTACGCCAGGGTTCCCTGTCCTTTGCTATCACCTGGAGTTTGCTCAAATTCATGTCCTTTCAGTCGGTGATGCCATCCAAACATCTCATCCTCTGTCGTCCCCTTCTCCTCCTGCCTTCAATCTTTCCCAGCATCAGGGTCTTTTTCAATGAGTCAGTCATTCAAATTGGAGAAGGAAATGGCAACCCACTCCAGTGTTCTTGCCTGGAGAATCCCAGGGACGGGGGAGCCTGGTGGGCTGCTGTCCATTGGGTCGCACATAGTCGGACACGACTGAAGTGACTTAGCAGCAGTCATTCAAATCAGGTGGCCCAAGTATTGAGGCCTCAGCTTCAGCATCAGTCCTTCCAAAGAACATTCAGGGCTGACTTCTTTTAGGATGGACTAGCTTGATCTCCTTACTGTCTCAAGAGTCTTCTTCAACACCACAGTTGGAAAGCATCAATTCCTCGACACTCAGCCTTCTTTATGGTCCAACTCTCACATCTGTACATAACTACTGGAAAAACGACAACTTTGACTAAACAGACTTTGGTCTCTTGCTGGTCTTGATCAGTGAAGAGAGCCTTCACTAACAGATCGCCAGTCCAGGTTCGATGCATAAGACTGGGCTGGTGCTCAGGGCTGGTGCACTGGGATGACCCAGAGGGATGGGATGGGGAGGGAGGTGGAAGGGAGGTTCAGGATGGAGAACACATATACACCCATCGCTGATTCATGTCAATGTATGGCAAAAACCACCACAATATTGTAAAGTAATTAGCCTCCAATTAAAATAAATAAAGGGCTTCCCTGGTGGTGCAGAGGTTAAAGCATCTGCCTGCAATGTGGGAGACCTGGGTTCGATCCCTGGGTTGGGAAGATCCCCTGGAGAAGGAAATGGCAACCCACTCCAGTATTCTTGCCTGGAGAATCCCATGGACAGAGGAGCCTGGTGGGCTACAGTCCATGGGTCGCAAAGAGTCGGACATGATTGAGCGACTTCACTTTCACTTTAAAATAAATAGTTTTTTTTTTTTTTTAAAGACAGAGTCTTCACTGCAGAGACCCATATCTGCTTCTCATGGCAGGGTGGCTCCCTCCAGTAAACTATAGGACCAGCATCTCCTTATCACCTCAGCCACTGTCTGCCCGCCTGATAATAAACCTGACCTCTCAGAAACGCAGTATCTCTTCTTCCGACCACCTCAAGGTTCCAGCTAAGGCAGCCCTGAGTGAGTTCATTTCTAGCAGGCGTGAGTAAAGCCCTCTCAATGACTGGCAAAAAGCAATGCGTTTTAAAAACCAAATGAAACAAATCCAAACGGTGGACCTGAAGGAAGCCTTAGCAGAGAAACTGGGTCCATTGAGCCTGACAGGGTAGGGACTTCCCCGGTCATCCAGTGGTTAAGCCTTCGCCCTACAAGGCTGGGGGTGTGGATTCTATCCCAGGTTGGGGAGCTAAGATTCCACATGCTTCATGGCCCAAATACCAAAACATAAAACAGAAGCAACACTGTAAGGAATTCAATAAAGACTTTAAAAAAATGGTCCGCATTAAAAAAAAAAAAAAACCCAAAACTGACAGGGTTCATCTCTGATCTCCAGCCTCTACAATGATTCCCCATGAGGGGCTTCCCCCAGGACCCAGCCCCTCACTCCTATAAGCATAACAAACGTGTTTTATTGTAATAACCTTTTCATTTGGGAAAGATTTGAGATTTACAGAAGAGCTGCGAAGATAGTACCCAGAGCACCTGCCCACCCCCCTCACTTAGATTCCCGTGGGTTAACATCTTATGTTACCACGGCACATCCATCAGAACTACATGCCAGCATCAGTAGATGACTATGAACACCAGATTTTATTTTTAGTTTCTTCCACTAATGTCCTTTTTCTGTTCCAGGATCCCATCGGGGCATCACAGTACATTCAGTCATGATACCCCCTGAGCTTCTGTGGTCGAGGAGCTGCTCCTCTTCCCTTGGTTTCCTACCTAGACACATTTCTTTTTTTTTTATGACCACCCTGCATGGCAAGTGGAACTTCCCCAACTAGGGACCAAACCGGGGCCTCCTGCCGTGGAAGCACAGGGTCTTGACCGCTGAGCCATCAGGGAAGTCCCTTTACCTTGACAGTTGTGAGGAGTACTTCGTAGCTATCAGATAATTTTGTAGGATGCCCTCAGTTTGGATCTTTCTGATATTTGTCTTGTGAGTCAACTGAGGTTATGGATTTCCCTGGTGGCTCAGCTGGTAAAGAATCCGCCTGCAATGTGGGAGACCAGGGTTCGATCCCTGGTCGAACGTTGGGAAAATCCCCTGGAGAAGGGAAAGGCTACCCACTCCAGTATTCTGGCCTGGAGAATTCCAAGGACTGTATAGTTCATGAGGTCACAGAGAGTCAGACACGACTGAATGACTTTCACTATGGATTTGGGGGCAAGACGACGCCGGAGGAGAAGGGCCCTTCCCATCACACTGGGGCTTTCCTGATGTCCATATGACTTCTCCCTGGTGACAGTCACTTAATCACTGAGATTACACAGCGTGTCTGCCAGGTTTCCCCATTGCAAAGTTATCGCTTTTCCCTTTCCATACTCTGGTCTTGGAAAGCAAATCCAAGTCCCACCCACATTCAGGGGGAGGGAGGTGGTGCCCAAGAGACACAGCTCACCCCCTGAAGGCAGGGGGAGCAACTTCAACTCTTCAGAATTCTTCTGGAAGGAAGACTTGCCTTTCCTCCTTCCCTCGCTGACTCATCTATTCAGGTATATCAATCAGGGCGGACTCATGAGCACTCAGAGTGTGTATGTGTATGTATGTCAGTAGCTCAGTCAAGTCTGACTGTGACCCCATGGACTGTAGCCAGTCAGGCTCTTCTGTCCACGGAATTCTCCAGGCAGGAATACTGGAGTGGGTTGCCGTTCCCTTCTCCAGGGGATCTTCCTGAACCCGGGATTCAGCCCTAGGTCTCCTGCGTTGCACGCAAACTCTTTTACCATTTGAGCCACCAGGGACACCATAAGCCAGTGCTGTATGATGGACTTTTTGTTATGCAAACTGTTCAGCTGCCAACCCTGCCACCCTGCCCTCTTCCACGACTCCTCCTCCAGCCCCTTAAGAGACCTAGAGAGGCCACCTCTTTGCTCCCCCCTTGATTGGCCCAACTCCAGCCCTCACTCTCCAGCTGGGCTTAGGATCAACCACAGTGCACCTGAAGCCCCCCAACATCATCTTGCTTCCTTCCCACTCAGTGTAAGCACCAGCCAAGGGACAATACGGAGACTGAACTCAGAAGTCAGAGGTGGGCAGACATGGGAGCAAAAGCCTGTGCTCCACACGTGCATGACCATTTCCACAGACATGGGTGAGGTGGGGGCGCTGTGTGTGCCCCCCTGGGGGGTAACACCGGCCGTGAACGGTGTCCTCGGAGGTGAGCCATCTGCACACCAGCGTGTTCTTACGAAACCATGACCACCTGCTATTTTTTCCTTACTCTCATAAAACGTCCAGGTCTGTAACTAAGTTCAGATTTCCTTTCCACGTGTGCCATGCGTCCCGCGTTTCATGTGTCTTTCCTATTTTGAGTACAGAGGAAGTCCACAGTTTAAAAATGGAAAGGAGACTTGGCTTCTTCACCTGTGCCTACTTTTAGCATCAAAACCATGGCAACTTCATACACATAGTTCATCATACGTTTTCACAGCAGATTTATTCTGCCAGGGACAGCTTTCTGATCTGCTTATTTAAAACCAATGCGAATTTTATATCAGACTTGACTTTACACATGACAAGGAAATCCTACACTGTACTGAAAGCTGGAGAGGCCCATGAGAGGTGAAGACGCCCCCTGAAGAAGCTTCTGTGTTCATCAAGAGCAATAAGAGTGTACACACCGCCTTGGTCCTAAGTCAGCAAAGAGCGAGGGATGGGCAGTGTCTGGGGCTGGAACAGAAGTCAGGAAGCAACATGTCTTCCGACACCAGCCTCGATGGGTGTGTGAGCAGGGACACCACATTTCCACGTGTCTTCCAGGGTGAGCGGGGGGTCCACTTCTCCCATCAAGTGCAGCTGCTGTCACAGAAGGGGTTCACAGGGAGGCGCCCCAACAATGAGAAACAGCTGTTCCTGGGGTCTCTGTGATGATATTAAACCCGAAGGGCAAAACAGGTTCCTTTAGGGGCGTCAGCCTGAAAAGTAGGCTTCACTGGATGCATGCCCACAGGCCCCCAAACAGGCACAGTTCTTTAAAACATGCTTTGCTGCATTGTGCTAGAAATTATCCCTCTAAAAGATTATTTCAAGCTGGAGAAGATTCTTGAGAGTCCCTTGGACTTCAAGGAGATCAAGCCAGTCCATCCTAAAGAAAACCCTGAATTTTCTTTGGAAGGACTGATGCTGAAGCTGAAGGTCCAATCCTTTGGCCACCTGATGTGAAGAACTGACTCATTGGAAAAGACCCTGATGCTGGAAAAGATTGAAGGCAGGAGGAGAAGGGGTGACAGAGGATGAGATGATTGGATGGCATCATTGACTCAAAGGGCATGAGTTTGAGCAAGCACCGGGAGATGGTGAGGGACAGGGAAGCCAGGCATGCTACAGTCCATGGGGTCACAAAGAGTCAGACATGACTTGGCGACTGAACAACAACAACAAATCCCTCCAAACAAGGAGCTGTCACATGTCTGTAATCTGTCAGAGACCAGGGTTGTGCATTCAACTTTAAAATTTTGAATAGAAAAGCACTAGGAGAGGAAGAATGACTGAAATGACATCAATCAATGCTGGTTTGGGAAGCTTTTAGATGTCACAGCGGTTGCTTGATTGATAGGGTGGGTAAAAATAATAATCACACTAATTAAAGAGGTGGGTAAAAAATAACACAAATTAAAGAGAAAGACATTTATCACAGATTTCTTAATTATTTTGGGGTGTGCAACTTCACAGCTTAAGCGGCTGTGTTATCATTAATATAAGGTTAGCAAAAATTTCTCCAAAAAGCAATATCCTAGCACATGGATCTCTGTTCAATGTTATATGGCAGCCTGGATGGGAAGGGAGTTTGGAGAGGAATGGATACATGCATATGTGTCGCTGAGTCCCTTTGCTGTCCAGCTGAAACTATCACAATATTGTTAATCAGCTATACCCCAATACAAAATAAAAAGTTTTAAGAAAATTACTAAGTATTCATGTGCCAAAGATGGAGCCATGCGGTTCTCCAGAGATGGGGGTTGTGGGAAGGGAATTGGGTGAAGGTGGACAAAAGGTACAAACTTTCAGTTTTAAGATAAACAAGTCCTGGGGATGTAACAACATATAGCACGGTCATTATAGTTAATTACACTATATCGTATATTTGAAAGTTGCTGAGAGAGTAAACCTTAACAATTCTCGTCACACACACAAAAAAAGAGTAACTGGGGGCTGCCCTGGTAGTCCAGTGTTTAAGACTTTGTGCTCCCAGTGCAAGGGGCCCAGGTTCGATCCCTGGCCAGGGAAGTTGATCCCACATGCCGCAACTAAGAGTTCACATGGCGAAACTAAAGATCTCCAGTGCCACAACTAAGACTTGGTGCAGCCAAACAAATAAGTGATGAACGAATATTTAAAAAAAAAAAAAAAACTGCAACTGTACGGTTGCTGTCGTTTAGTCGCTAAATCGTGTCCGACTCTTTTGTGACCCTATGACCTACAGCCCGCCAGACTCCTATCAGTAGGATTCTCCAGGCAAGAACATGGGAGGGTTGCCATTTCCTCCTCCAAGAGATCTTCCCAACTCAGGGGCTGAACCTGAGTCTCCTCCTTGACAGGCAGATTCTTTACCACTGAGCCATCAGGGAAGTCCAACTGTATGGCAATGGATGTTAACTTTGTTTTGTAATATGTATTTGTACTCAATAATTACCTTATACACCTGAAACTTATACAAAGTTGTATGGTAATTATATCTCAATAAAACGGGAGGGGGAGGGATAAAAATAGAGTGAAAAAGTGACTGACTGAAATAGCTGTTTATAGCTTGGATCAATTTCTGTGACTTTAGTCCTCTATCACAACTCAGGAAAGAAAATAACTTGTCCTGGAAAACGTGTTAAGGCCAAAAAGTGGCCCTCGTTCTAATAAAATTGACGTGAGGAGAAGAGGAAAAACAGCATTTTGAAACTAAATATGCATAAATGTTATTTTGATTTTATATCTATCAACACAGTGAGCTAACAGTGATTTCACAATTACTACAAGTCAAAAACTGGACTCTTTCTATTTACATTCCAGGAAGCTGACGTAGGCAAAGTGGCCTAAAACTTTTCCTGGATCTTGGCGATGGAACAGAGAGCCAACACACATTCAAGGTGCCCTTATGTTGTGTATGAATTGTATTCTGAATGGAAGGAGAAATCATCAAAATAGTCCTGGCTGCTGCATGAAGACCCCTCTTCAGGGTTAAGAGGAAGTGTGGGGGTCAGTCAGGGGTAAGATCTGGCCCAGGTCAAAGGGGATGACAGAGTGGGGCTTGGGGGTCTAGGTCACATTCTGGAGATAGAGCCAAGCAGGTTTCCTTATGGACTAAAGTTGTGAAATATGAATAAGGTGAAACCACATATGACTTCAGTGTATACACCTGACCCCCATGAAGTCCTTAAAAGCACGTCTTTGAAAAATAGCTAATGGCCTAGGATACCCAACATATTAAAAAAGCCTGGAGAACTTTTCTGCAAAATGGCCCCATACTAAACATTTTCATATCTGTGGGCCATATAGTCTCTATCACACAGCTAATCAACTCCACTACTGTAGCTCAGTTTTCCAGTAGTCATGTATGAATGTGAGAGCTGGACCATAAAGAAGGCTGAGCATTGAAGAATTGATGCTTTCCAACTGTGGTGCTGGAGAAGCTCCTTGGGAGTTCCTTGGACATCGAGGAGATCAGAGCAGTCAATCCTAAAGGAAATCAACCCTGAATATTCACTGGATGGACTGATGCTGAAGCTGAGGCTCCAACACTTTGGCCACCTGATTTGAAGAGTTGACTCACTGGAAAAGACCCTGATGCTGGGAAAGACTGAAGGCAAATGGAGAAGGGGATGGCAAAGGATGAGATGGTTAAATAGCATCACAAACTCAATGGACATGAATTCGAGCAAACTTGGGGAGATAGTGAAGGACAGGGAAGCCTAGTGTGCTGCAGTTCATGGGGTCGCAAAGAGTCAAATACGACTTAATGACTAAACAACTGTAGCTCAGACAATATGTAAAGGAATGAATGTAGGCCACAGTTGGCAAACCTCTGTTATTTAAACACACCCCCACCACCAGTTAGAGTATGTGGTATTTTTAATTGATTAAAGAAAACCAACAGGAAGGAACTGTTAAAAGGAACCCAATATTTATAGCAATCATCTCTACGGTTTCTATTTTCTTTTGTGATTTTCAAGTATTTTCAAAAAGTTCCCCACATGGATATATGTAGTCAGATAAAAATCTACCCCCCAAAAGTGTGAAATTCTACCTTTACAAATCTACAAAGAAAAAACAAAGTCAGGATACTGTATTTTGGTGTCCTGTCATTGATCACACTTTCAAACAGAGATTTTTTTTTTAATATAAAAATACTTATGGAAAAGGTCATCAGTAAATAAATTCTAAATCTGTAGATGACAAGAAAATAACCTGTCATGCTTCCTAGAACTGGAGAGAGCCTGTGTGAGGAACAAGGAAGGCTGTTTTTCACTGCATTGGCTGAGTCCCTGGAAAAGATTGCATCTTGACTTAGCAGCTGGATGGTGTGCAGTCCAGGTAAATATTGTGTTGCTATGACCGAAATCGTCCTGCCATGTGGGTCACCCTGTCATATAATTAGTCTCTTATCATATCAGGTGCAAATCAAAGCCGTAGCAGTCGCTGTTAATGTGGTAACTGAACAAACCAGAAACTCTCTCTTCCTGGATCCGCCTCTGGTTTGAACCAGCCCACTCTGGTGGCTCAGATGGTAAAGAATCTGCCTGCAGTGCAGAAGACCCAGGTTCAGTCCCTGGTTCGGGAAGGTCTCCTGGAGAAGGAAATGGAAACCCACTCCAGTATTCTTGCCTGGAAAATTTCATGAAAAGAGCAGCCTGGTGGGCTACAATTCACAGGATGACAAACTGAGTAGACATGGACACAACTGAGTGACTAACACTTCAGCCCACCGAAGACCACAGAAAGGCCGTCTGGCGGCATTTTTCAGTAGCAAGAGGAACCTCAGAGAATATGGACCGTCTCGAGGACCCCCAGCTGTCTCACTGCTTTCATTTTTCATGTCCTTCACTGCACACAGTGGCAAATCTGTGTGCATCCACCCATGGAACTGGGCAGAGGGTGAAATTTAACCTTGAAGTTCATGGATACTGTCCTCAGCCTCTCCCATTCACCTCATCCTGCACACAGTCAGGTTCATGGTCTCCCATCATCTGATACTGTCCTCCCCGCCCAGAAGGCTGGGCCAAGTGGCAGCTCCACTTCCTCCCTGCCCCCTTTCCCCTGCCGCACCCCCCCCATCCCAGGTCTTGATCCAGACAACCGTGCTGTGGCTCATCTCCATCCCCCAGTCCACTTCCAGGAAACCCACCCCGGCCATCAACCTCTCCTCTGTTGCTGAATGTTCTTTACTTCCAATGCCATTGTGAGTCCTCACCCCCAGCAGTAAACCTGCTGGTGTCTGGTCCCTTCGCTGTGCTGGGCACACGGCATGTTCCTTGGGCAGTAGTACCCAGTGACCCCCGCAGGCAGCCCGCCTGGGTCCTGATGCAGCTCCATCACCCACCAGCGGGGTGAGCTCGAGCAAGCGACTCGACCTTTCCTCATCTGTGCAATGGGGATCATAAAAGTACTGGTAACAGGGGCTACAAAGACTTAAGGCACACGTAAATGTTGTAAGTGGATTAGACTGAGCGTGTAAGATTAAACGAGATACTGTCATATGCAAAACATAGAGGACAGCGCGGGGGTTCTGACTGTCCTACGTGTTGGCTTTAAAAACACACACGAGAGACAGAGATTCAGTCTCACGTTTTCCATGGTGCTCTCTCCAATCACAACGATCTTTCCTTCATCTAACTCTCAGTGGAATATCAATATAAGAAATGAATGACTGACTCGATGGACATGAGTTTGAGCAAGCTTCGGGGGTTGGTGATGGACAGGGAGGCCCGGCGTGCTGCAATCCATGGGGTCACCAAGAGTCAAACACAACTGAGTGATGGAACTGATGTTTAGGTTTCCTATTCTATCATTTTTTAATGTTTTTTATATTTTGTTATTTTTTAATTGGAGGATAATGACTCCACAATATTGTGATGGCTTTTGCCATACATCAACACGAATCAGCCAGAGGTATCCTTGTGTCCCCTCCCTCTTGAGTGCCCCTCTCCACTTCTCCCCCCTCCCCACCTCTCTCCCCAGCCCCCGGACCCTCTAGTTGTCACAGAGCACTGGATTCAGCTCCCCGTGTCATACATCAAATTCCCACTGGTCATCTATTTTACATATGGTAATATTTATGCTTCCACGCTAGCCCCTCAAATCATCCTACCCTGAGGAAACTATAACTGAAAAAGACACACGGACCCCAACGTTCACTGCAGCACTATTTAAAATAGTTAGGACATGGAAGCAACCTAGACGTCCATCACAGATGAACGGATAAGGAAGTTGTGGTACACAATGGACTATTACTTAGCTATATAAAAAGGAATGCATTTAATTCAGTTCTAATGAGGTGGTTGAACCTAGAGACTATTCTAAAGCGTGAAGTAAGGCAGAAAGAGAAAGACAAATATTGTACATTCTTTCATTTTTGATCCTTCATTACTGCTGGCCAATCCTCCTCTTGATAATAATAACAGCACCAGGGACTGCTTACTAATGGATCAAGGGCTTTATGTCTGTTATTTCATGTAATCCTTGGAAAATCTTAGGGAAGGTGTTGTTCCAATCCCCTTTCACAGAGGAAGGAAGAGACAGAGAGCTGCAGCATCTTGCTCAAGGCCGCAGGAGGGACGTGGAAACGGGCTGAGCCAGGGCTCTGTTTCTTCTGCTGAATCACTCGTTGCTCACAGCGCCATTCTAGACTCATCTGAGTTGCTTATTAATTCTATCGTTCGGCTACATGACTGATTCATCTAATAAGTGTTTATTGATGGCAATTATAGGCCAGACAGCAGGAGGGCAAAGATTAGGAAAGCTCCCTGTTATCACCAAGTCTGTCTGGTGGGGAAGACAACACAAATCAAGGGGCAATTACAAAGTAATGTGCTGTCAGGACAGGTCAAGGACAGGGTGATACAGAGAGGCACACGATGAGCACAGAAGGGGGCGGGCTAGAGAGGAATGCAGGGGAGGAGGGTGGGGAACGAGATCCCCCAGGCATTAACCAGGATTTCTCCCAACAAACGAGGCAGTGGACAGCCTGCGTCAGGCTTTCCCTGGAGCACGTGTGGCCAGCAACCTGGTTAGGGAGGTCTGTGCTCCTCCTCCCGCTGCCCGGTTCCTTTCCAACATGAGGAAGCGGCATCCTTGGGAACCATCGGCCCTTCCAAGCCCTGCCGCACTGTTAAAGGACTTAGACCACTAGGCTGGAGGGAATAGGCCACGTCCTCCTTGGCCTTAGAAGCTGTCCTTTAAAAACAGACACTGGAAGGCAGACACTGATATCTCAGTGGAGCTAGAGGTAAAGAACCTGCCTGCCGGTGCAGGAGACATAAGAGACATGGGTTCGATCCCTGGGTGGAGAAGATCCCCTGGAGGAGGGCATGGCAACCCACTCCACTATTCTTGCCTGGAGAATCCCATGCACAGAGCTACCTGGCAGCCTATTGTCCAAAGGGTCGCAAAGAATCGGACACAAATAAAGCAGCTCAGCACACATGCCCAGCGTCCAATGGAAACCCAGTGACACGGAATATCAGTAGCCTATCTGTCACTCACGTCTGTGGGTATCAGGGTAGTGATGCAGTTTCCCAGGACATCAGAGGTTTCATCTTAATTGACTCATTAGTGTTCAAAATGTTTTTCCTTTTTCATGTTTTTTTTTTTTTCTTTCAGTTCCCTCATGCTGGGTCTCCATGCAGATGATAAAGGGAACACCTAAAGCAATTACCTAAATTAAAACATGCTTGCTCCTTGGAAGAAAAACTATGACCAACCTAGACAGCATATTAAAAAGCAGAGTCATTATTTTGTCAACAAAGGTTCGTCTAATTAAAGTTATGGTCTGCCAATAGTCATGTATGGATGTGAGAGTTGGACTATAAAGAGAGCTGAGCGCCAAAGAACTGATGCTTTTGAACTGTGGTGTTGGAGAAGACTCTTGAGAGTCCCTTGGACAGCAAGATCAACCCAGTTCATCCTAAAGAAAATTGGTCCTGAATATTCATTGGAAGGAATGATGCTGAAGCTCCAATACTTTGGTCACCTGATGGGAAGAGCTGACTCTCTAGAAAAGACCCTAATGTTGGGAAAGATTGAAGGCAGGAGAAGGGAATGACAGAGGATGAGCTGGTTGGATGGCATCACTGACTCAATGGACATGAGTTTGAACAAGCTCCAGGAGTAGGTGATGTACAGGGAAGCCTGGTGTGCTGCAGTTCACGGGGTCACAAACAGGTGGACACGACTGAGCAACTGAACTGAACTGAACTGAACTGAACTGAAAGCAATTACCTAGATGCGATTTTTAAAGCATTTTTGCCAAGTGTAAAATCTGCATATTACACTGAATTATCTGCATATTTGTGAAGAAATGTTTACTGATTATCTGAACAAGAAGATAATGGCATGAATTCTTTGCCTGAAGTGATAAGCCAGAAAATTCTCCTTCAGGGCAAAGGTCTGGGCAATCAAAATGAATGACACATTTTCTCTACACCCACTGACTTACAACAATGAGCATGTTATCAACAACGAAAAACCCCAGCATTAGAGTATGTGTTCCGAGTAACCGAGGTTCTGACTGTGAGAAGTGTGTTGTCTACACACACTCTAAGACACGAGACACGAGGTCCCCGCTGGTGTGATGCCGTGTGATGGGATGCTCCCCTAGGTTACTGTGTGAAGTGCAGGGTGCCCCACGCTTGCCCGGCCCCGCTGCAGAGTGCAGACGTATAGAGCGGGTGGAGAGGAGAGGCTGCTCTGCTTATTTCAGCCAACCTTATCAACGCCAAGACCATCAGGTGATAATGTGTGAATGAATCAGAAGGGGTGGCCCGGGGATTTCTGCACTCACAGCAACCTTCACACTTCACTCCTGGCCAGCTCGCATTTTCCTCTGCTGAGCGCTTACCAGCCGCTTTTCACAGGAGACTCAGAACACCCATCTTACTAATTTGTTCAGGGCAGAAGCCCCGTTAGAATTATACTCTGTCGCAGAGATCGCTGAATTGCTACAATATCCCTGCCAAACTCCCACAAGGCGGTGTCTCCTGCTGTCATTTTTCTTCTGGAAACGACGGCCTCTGGTCACTCATTCACTCATCAAGTGTTTTTAGGGAGCACGTATTAAGGGCCAGGCACTGTGCTAGGCCCTGGGGGGCGGGGGTCACAGGGGCAGATCCAGGAGACACAATCTCCATTTCATAGAGCTCCCAGGGTAGTAGAGAAGTCATGGAGCTCCCAGGGTAGTAGAGAAGCTGAATTTGAAGCAACCGAAGACAAAGACCAACATGTGTGTTCATGCTAAGTCACTTCAGTCATGTCTAACTCTTTAAGACCCCATGGACTGTAGCTGGCCAGGCTCCTCTGTCCATGGGATTCTCTAGGTAAGAATACTGGAGTGGGTTACCATGCCCTCCTCCAGCGATTCTTCCCAACTCAGGGGTCAGACCTGGGTCTCCTGAGGTTCCTGCATTGCAGGTGGATTCTTTACCACTGAGCCAATGGGGAAGCCCACAGACCAACACATAAAGGCCCATTTGGTTAAGAGCTAAGACCATTTGGTTCAAAGCTAAGCTCTGGGTCCTAACAACGAAGGATTTAAAGCAGACCACCCATGTTTTTCTCTTTTCTCCACCTCCAAATGTGTACAAGCATGTTTGCAGGTGGCATGAGTCCTCAGGAGATCTGAGCGCTTGGTCGATTTCAGAGGCACCAAGGGAGGGAGCGGTCTCCAAGCTGGCAGGAGCTATAGAATAGGTGTGGGAAGCACCCTGTACTGGGTCAGCAGAGCTGTCTGCCACGCCTCAGTGCCTGATTTAAAATCACACAAAGGGACTTCGCTGGTGGTCTGCTGGCTAAGACTCCACGCTCCCAATGCAGAGAGCTTGGGTTCCATCCCTGGTCAGGGAACTAGATCGCATATGCCATAGCTAAGAGTTCCTGGAGTGGGAAATGACAACCCACGCCAGTATTCATGCCTGGAGAATCCCACGGACAGAGGAGCCCAGCAGGGTACAATCCATGGGGTTGCATAGAGTCAGACACAACTGAAGCGACTTAGCACTTAGCAAAAGAATTCACAGGCTGCAACTAAGACCCCGTGCAGCCAAATAAACAAATAAATATCTTTTTGAAAAAGCCACACAGGAGCACATGAGAGCTTTTGAGTCCTTTTCTCTTCTTTGCAGCCCACCTCCTGTGCCCAACCATTTTCTTGTCTCTTGCTCGGAACGGACCACCCAAATGCTGGGATTGATGACAATTTTCTGACCAGTTTTCACCAACGAAGAAGCCTGCCTTTTCCCAGGGGTGGCCTTGAAGTCCATGAGCCTTCTTATTCATCCCCAGAGAGAAGATCTCACAAACTGCCCTGAAGCTGATTAGTGTCGATAAAACCCAAACTCACTCCTTTGTGTCTCTGAATGGGAGGAATCTGACAGCAACAAGGATTATAAGTCAACCCAATCAGAGTCTGGAAGAGAATGGATACATGTATATGTATAGCTGAGTCCCTCCCACTGTTCACCTGAAACTACCAGAACATTGTTAATCGGCTATGTGCGTGAGCGCTAAGTCGCTTCAGTTGTCGACTCTGCGACCCCATGGACTGTAGCCTACCAGGTTCCTCTGACCGTGGGATTCTCCAGGCAAGAATACTGGAGTGGGCTAAACTGGCTATACCTCAATACAAAATAAAAAGTTTAAAGTTAAAAAAAAATAACAATAACAAAATATCAGAGTTGGAAGATTTTACCAATAATGAGGCTTCCAAGTTCATCTGAGACACCTAGGGGAGGAGTTTGGCCAGAAGACCAGAGGAAGGCTTTTCAAATACGGACTTGCTTGAGGGTGCCCCCAGGATGAGCTGTCAGGGTGAGGAGGGCATATCCACAGAAACAGGGCCCCAAGATGGCAAGAGGTCCCATCTCAGCCAACAGTCCTTCTGGACCCCTGCCTGCTCTCCCCTTGACCGTCACCCACCCATCCCACTCTCCCTCGAGGGGCCTACCCTCCGACCCTGGACGGTGGCACAAGTCAGAGAACCGCCCTTGTTCCTGGAGCCCCTACTGGGAAGAGCCAAGCCCTTGGCAGGGTTCCATGGCTTCTACCCTCATCATGACCCCTGCATTAACTAGCATTTCCCATGTATCAAAAGTGAAGAAACGAGGGGCTTCCCTGGTGGTCTAAGGTTAAGACTCTGTGCTTCCACTGCAAGAGCCCTGGGTTCCACCCCTGGTCGGGGAACTAAGATCTCTTAGGCTGCATGCTGTGGCCAAAAAAAAATGAGGAATTGAGGCTTTGAGGTTTTGGAACTTGCCCAGAGCCAGGTGCCTAGGAAAGAGAGCTGGGCTGCAACCCCAGGTGGTGAGCCTCAGAGCCCGTTCTGTAAATGCTGCCCCTGTTCTGCTTGGATATCTGCCAGCTGCCAGCATCTGCAGCGGCTCAACTGTGGGGTGGGGCTTGGGCGTAGGTCCTACATGGTGTATGGCTATGACCACAGATGAAACCAAGGCTCTGGTTTGTCAAAGGGAAAAAAACAGCATGAGGCATGGGTGTGGGCAGCCATGGGGTGACTTCAGGTCCCAGGGGCCCCTCATCTGCCAAGGGGAGTGTGAGGACTCTGCCCCGGGCTGCAGGCAGGGGTGCTGCTGTGGGAGTAGATGGCAAGCAGATCAAATTCAGGAATTCTCCGCCCCCGATATAGTCACAGAATACGGAGGAACTCAGCACTCGTGTGTATTCAAGGATCTTCACAGGGAGGACTTAGCTCCTTTTACTGATATCTGTGGCTGTGCTTAGTCTGTGATATCTGATATCTTAGGCTGTGTGACCCCATGGACTGTAGCCCACCAGGCTCCTCTGTCCATGGGGATTCTCCAGGCAAGAATACTGCAGTTGCCATGCCCTCCTCCAGGGATATCTGTGGTGACTAACAGAGAGTTCCAGCAGGACCCAAGTCAGAGCAAGACATACAGAGCCCGGCCCCCGGAGAGGATTTGAAAAGTTAACCCCCCACCACTCTGGGAGAGGTGACCCCGGCTCTAGATTGCTCTGAATGAAGGGAACCTGAGGGGTGACCGCTTACTGCACCCCCTGGCTCCCTGTGGAGGCTTGTTCTGAGCAGGGCGGCAGCTTTAGATCAGCAGTTCCTCTCAGGCGTGTGCTCAGGCCTTCAGTCCTGTAGACTCCTTACGACTCCACAGACTGCAGCCCTCCAGGCTCCTCTGTCCGTGCGATTCTCCAGGCGGGGATACCGGAGCGGGTTGCCGTTTCCTTCTCCAGGGGATCTCCCAACCCAGGGATCAAACCTGCGTCTCTTGCATTGGTAGGTGGACTCTCTACCGCTGAGCCACTTGGGAAGCCTCAGGGGCTCCTCTACGTCTCGTGAAAATGATTCCCAAGTAACAACAGCCGTGGCAGCTGTTCTGCCATGTTTTGTTCAACACAAAACAGCATGTTCTGTTTGATGCTATACATACAGGATCTCCATCAAGCCTTCCCAGAGGTCTGGGAGGGGAAGTCTATCACTATACCCATTTTAAAGATGAGCACAATGAGGTCAGGAGATGTCTGAACTCAAGTCTGTCGTAACCAGGACTCTGCCTCTTGGCATGACCTCTGGCCTCCTAGAACACCCTGCATTCTGTCCTCGGTGTCCCCAACCCCGAGAACTGAAAAGGGGTGGCAGTGCTCTTCTCCAAAAGAAAGCTGAGGTCGGCTTGTAAGAAGCTGTTACAGACTCGTTTGTATTTCAAAAATTTTCAGAAATGACTGAAATCATCTCTTCAGATATCAAGTTGGAAATGTCCCTACATGCAGCTCAAAAATCTCTGCTTTGGGGGTATTCCCCGGGAAGGGCCCCGCACTTCACGTCCACGTGGCTGGGGACATTCACAAAGGGGACACAGAGGCAGGGAGGCCTTGACTTGGCGGTCTGTTACAAGGAGCCTGGAGGAAATAAACAAGTTATTTTGTTCCTGCGCTCACGTGCTCTGTCCCATCGCCAGCGGGAAGAGTCCTCAGAATTCAGCGACTAATCAGATGATGGGCTGTAAAACACACCCCTGAATGTCATCAGAGCCCAGGCATTTGCACCAGGAATCCAGAAATAAGCTGTCACCGCAGGGATGTGTGCCGGCTGGAAATAATTTCCAGAACATGTTTCGTAATCTAGGGCTGGGACTCAGCGAGCCAGACAGGAAAGGTCAAGACCAGCCTCTCGTCCTGCCAGCCCGGCCTCCTCTCCTGTCCTGTCTCCGGGGCCCCTGCTTGCTGCCCGGCCCTGGGCCCCCAGGTCCCGTCCCCACAATTGCCAGCAGAGCCAACTGTCCTGGTACCATGTCTCACCATGTCACTTCACTCTCACTGAAAGCAGATCTCATTGTTTCCTTGACTCGTCTTAAACATGTTTTGAGTAATTGTCAAAATTTGAATTGTCAAGTGATTACTTCTATCAGATTCTTTACTTATCCAATACACCCAAATTGAAAGACATGTTTTAAAATAACTTTTCTTTTCCAAGTCAGCTTTGCTCAGAGTAGAAAATGTGAATGACACATTTCAATGAACAGATAAGAACTCTGCTGGAGGAAAGTGCACATTCAAATAATTATTCTAACGTAGAATATCTAAGTTATCTTCTTTAGATTCTTGACTGCTTTTTTGGTTAGGACAAAGGATGTGGCTGCTGAAAAGAAAATAGACATTCAGTGAGCAGATTTATGAAAACTGGTTCTTTGGGAATACTTCTTGATGTGGATCTAAGCGCCAAAGAATTGATGCTTTTGAACTATGGGGTTGCAGAAGACTCTTGAGAGTCTCTTGGACTGCAAGGAGATCCAACCAACCAATCAACCCTGAATATTCACTGCAAGGACTAAAAGGATCAACCTAAAGGAAATCAACCCTGAATATGTATTGCAAGGACTGATGCAGAAGCTGAAGCTCCAACACTTTGTCCACCTGATGCAAAGATCCAACTCACTGGAAAAGACCCTGATGCTGGGAAAGATTGAGGGCAGGAGGAGAAGGGGGTGACAGAGGATGAGATGGTTGGATGGCATCACTGACTCAATGGACCTGAGTTTGAGTAAACTCTGGGAGTTGGTGATGGACGGGGAGGCATGGCGTACTGCAGCCCATGGGGGTCGCAAAGTCGGAAATGACTGAGCAACTGAACAACAACAAAAAAAGTGAGCCAAAGTCCAGAGCTTTCTTGATGCAAGCTGGATCTCCCAACTGAAAACAACCAACACCTGCAGTTTCAGCTTCCAGGGCACTGGCCTCTACCCTACTGATGCCTTTTAAGCACCTGTAAATTTCTTAAGAACAAATCAGTGATCTCATTATGCTTGTTTATGATCACAGTCATTTGTGAAGTCAATCACTGATAAAACTTGGGAGGACAAAGTGTACCAGCCTAAAGGGGAGAGAGAGACAGTGGGATCTGATGAGGCTGGACTCAGGATTCATGCTTCTGTCACACAGAAGCTCCTGTCTCTGCAGACACAGGCCGGAGCTAAAGAATGAGCTCACCTCTACCACAGATTCAATTATGAGCGACAGGATCTTAAACACTGAGAATCTGAAACCCTTTGGTTCTGATCCCTTTAGGAAATCCACATACCTGTAAATGATTCACTTGGTCGCTGTAGGAAAATCAAATCTGAGAAAGATTTAGGCTGGTAAATGAGTAACGTGGAGCTGACTGATGATTACATAACAAGGGAAGGGAAGGAGAGGGGTATCAGGGCCCTGTGCCCAACAAGCAGGGGTGCTGGGCACTCATGTCCATCAGTGCCCCCGGGATCCAGGGAACCAAACAGAAATGACCTTTCTGAGCACAGAACTGGTGACGCAAAGCGACTGGGAAGACATTCGTCATGGCTGGCTGATACGTCCTGTGTGTGTTTTGTGGGGATCAGGGAAACAGCAGTTGTGTAAAAGGATGATTCACCACAACTAAAGCAGAAAAAAAAAGCATCAATTCTGTCAAGTGACAAGTAAACAGGAAACATTTATCATGTGGTATCATTGTGCTTGGGAGATTCCAGGACAAGCATCACCTTTGACCCTGCCCTGGCCCAGGGCTTGCTTGTCTGAGAAGACATGATTATACGCATCACTTTCTCTCCTGTTCCATTAGCTAAAACAAATGGCTGCAGTTTCACACTTGACTTTGTCCTTAGAAACACAGACGTAAAGGAAGAGCATCCAAGTTTCACAATAAAATCTAATGTACCTGCCTATGCTTTCTTGTTCCAAGAAATACCAAGGGAGGCAAAAATATTATTATCTTATTAAAACATAATCAGACTGTGTGTGGAGGGGCCGTTATATTCTAGAGTTGAGAGCTGAGGGCAGACAAGGTACGGAGTTCTAACAACTTGGGACTTCTCTGGTGATCCACTGGTTAAGAATCCGCCTTGCCAATGTGGGGGCTGCTGCTGCTGCTGCTAAGTCACTTCAGTCATTTCTGACTCTGTGCGACCCCATAGACGGCAGCCCACCAGGCTCCCCCGTCCCTGGTATTCTCCAGGCAAGAACACTGGAGTGTGTTGCCATTTCCTTCTCCAGTGCATGAAAGTGAAACGTGAAAGTGAAGTCGTTCAGTCGTACCCGACTCTTAGCAACCCCATGGGTTGCAGCCCACCAGGCTCCTCCATCTATGGGATTTTGCAGGCAAGAGTACTGGAGTGGGGTGCCATTGCCTTCTCCGGCCAATGCGGGGGACACAGGTTCAATCCCTGGTCTGGGAAGATCCCGTGTGCACTAAAGGCTGCCCCTCGAGAGCCCATGTGCCGCAACAAGAGTAACCCCCACTCAGCCTGCGTGTAGCAGAGGAGACCCAGCACAGCCAAAGATAAAAATAAAATACAACCTTAATAACAACTTCATGGGGATAAAATTTCAGAGAATAAACTGCATGCGTTTAAAGCATAAGACTTCCTTGGTGGCTCAGACGGTAAAGTGTCTGCCTACAATGCGGGAGACCCAGATTCAATCCCTGGGTCAGGAAAATCCCCTGGAGACGGAAATGGCAACCCACTCCAGTATTCCTGCCTGGAAAATCCCATGGATGGAGGAGACTGGTGAGCAACAGTCCATGAGGTCGCAAAGAGTCAGACACGACTGAGCGACTTCACTTTCACTTTTCAAAGCATAAAATTGGGTGAGTTTTGACAGATGACTGCACCCGTGGAACCACCACCAGAAGCAAGATACAGAACAGTTCCAACACTCTCCTACTGAACACCTACCTACCCTGCCCTGGTAGCCACTGGTCGGTTTCCATCACTGCCCAGGAGCAATGGTGCCAGGGAGGAGCGCTCCACCTGACTCCTGCCCGAGGGCTTTGTGTGTGTGTGCACGGGGGTGTTAAAGCACAAGCATACTTTATTTTGCTCCACTATGTACAATGCTAGCAGGGGACAGGGCTTTATAAAGACAGGGCGGGGGTGGGGGAGTGTCCCAGAGTTGGTAGAACCTATAAGTGAAAGTGTTAGTTGCTCAGCAGTGTTTGACTATTTGAGACCCCATGGACTGTAACTCTCTAGGCTCCTCGGTCCATGGGAATTCTCCAGGCAGGAATACTGGAGTGGGTGGTGATTTCCTCTTCCAGGGGATTTTCCTGCCCCAGGGATCAAACCTGGGTCTCCTGCACTGCAGGCAGATTCTTTACTGTCTGAGCCACCAGGGAAACCCTGGCGTCCTCCAAACACCCAGCCCTCTTTGGTGGTGGTCTTCCATGAAGGGCAAACGAGAAGACTGAGACCCACAGCCCAGCGAACTCAGCTCAGAACTCAGGTCTATGCTGTCCATCTCTGCACGGTGCCTCCAGAAAGCATCTCTTTTTGTTTTTGAAAGTATGACACATTGTTTTCATAAGTCAAAGGGCTGCTTAATTGTTTCCACTAAAAGAAATGCATGCCACACAGCACATGTGAAGGGACATCTCAGCCACATGGAAGGGTGTGGGAACTAGCTTTGGGATTACCTGGAGAAAACTTCAGAAAATTCTGATTACCTGGAGAAAACTTCAGAAAATTCCTGCCAGGATTTTAGAACTGTCCTGTTGTGTTGGACTGCAAGGAGATCAAACCAGTGCATCCTAACGGAAATCAGTCCTGAAAATTCATTGGAAGGACTGATGCTGAAGCTGAAACTCCAATACTTTGGCCACCTGATGCGAAGAACTGACTCACTGGAAAAGACCCTGAGGCTGGGAAAGATTGAAGGCAGGAGGAGAAGGTGACAACAGAGGACGAGATGGTTGGACAAGCATCACCTTTGACCCTGCCCTGGCCCAGGGCTTGCTTGTCTGAGGAGACATGATTACGCATCACTTTTATATACAGCTGTACATAGTCTGACGTTCATTCCATCTATATGAATGTGAGGACACGACAACTGCCACTGCTCTGCATCCTCATAAAACAGGGTAAACTCAGTCCTTTTTAAAGAAAAAAATGGCCATTCTGGGAATTAACTGGCATTCCAATGGTTCAGATTCCTCGCTTTCACTGCCAGGGGCCCAGGTTCAGTCCCTGGTTGGGGAACTAAGAAACCACAAGCTTTGCAGTGTGGTACAGAATAGAACAGAAGAAAATAAAATACCGTTTGTCCATTCAAATTGGTATGGGGGTGTCTCACTGTGGTTTTAATTTGCAGTTCTAGTGACTAATGATGGTGAGCATCTTTTCATGTATCTTTGTTGACATATCTGTTTAAACCCTTTGGACCTCTTTTATTGGGATATTTATTAAGTTTTAGTTCTTTATAGACTCTGGGTATGATTTTTTTGGCAGCTATATGACTTACAAAACTCACCCCCATCTGTGCCTTGACTTTTCATTCCCTCAACAGTCCAGTTAAAGAACAAAGGTTTTTTTAATCCTGATGGAGCCCACTTTGTCATTTTACTTCTTTTATGGGTCATGCCTACAGCATTTTATCCAACAAACCTCTTCTTGACCCAGGATGATGGAGAGTTCCCTGATTTCTCTTCTGGAAGTTTGATAGATGTAGGTTTACACTTAGGCCTGTGTTTCAACGCCCTTTTAAGTTATTTTTTGTGTGTATTGTATAAGGTGTAGATCAGAGTTTATGATTTTGCATTTGGATATTCAATTTTTTAAGCACTATTTGTTAGAAGCCATCCTTTAGTTTATGATTTTGTACATGGATATTCAACTTTTTAAGCACTATTTGTTAAATGCCATCCCAGGTGCCACTAGCGGTAAAGAATCCGCCTGCCAATGATGGAGAGATGTAGAGATGCAGATGTGACCCCAGGGTCGGGAAGATCCTCTGGAGGAGGGCAGGGCAACCCACTCCAGTATTCTTGCCTGGAGAATCCCATGGACAGAGAAGCCTGATGATCTACAGTCCATGGGGTCACAAACAGTCGGACACGACTGAGCTACTTCGACTTTCACTTTCATCCTTTCTCCACTGAACTGCCTCTGAATCTTTGTTGAGAATTAGTTGTCATATATGTGTGAGTCTATCTCTGGACTCTACTCTGCCTAGATTAGCACAAGTTTTTAACGAAAAGATAATTCAAAAATCACTTTATTTTTATTTTTTTGGAGCCACACCGTGAGGCTTGTGGGAATCCTAGTTCCCCAGTGAAGGACTGAACCCATGTCCCCTGCAGTGGAAGCATGTGTCTTAACCCCTGGACCACCAGGGAAGTCCCAGCATAGCTTTAAAAGAAGCCTGCTCACTTGGTTTAGCTGGTAAAGAAACTGAGGCCCAAGAGTCGACTTTGTTTGCTCAAAGTCCAAACTGTCTTCCATTGGCGACACATCATCTCTTAAGATTCAATTCTTTTACATGCAAGGAGAAAGTCTATGCCAAGAAAAAATTCATTGAAATGACAGAAATCAACATATTTTTATTAAAATACAGTCTCATTTCTGTTTACAACTATGAACAATCAGCTTTTAACAAAAGCAAAGAAATATATAAATATATTTCAGTCACAAAGAAAGCACAACTCTAAATTTTAGAGACCTCCTTCCCATCTCATTGGTTTCCCTGGTGGCTCAGACAGTAAAGAATCCGCCTGCAATGCAGGTGATCCAGGTTCGATCCCTGGATCAGGACAATCCTCTGGAGAAGGGAATGGCTACCCACTCCAATATTCTTGCCAGGAGAACCCCATGGACAGTGCAGCCTGGTGGGCTACAGTCCATGGGGTCGCAAAGAGTTGGACAGGACTGAGCATCTAACACTTTCACTTTCCCACCCCACTGCCCCACTCAGGGCTCCACCTAGCTCAAGTGTCCCCAAGGCCTCTGAGCATCTCTAATCCTTGCACAATAATGCCACCAACATTCCATTCATTTCTTCACTGCTGGCCAGTGAGGTGGTGAAAACATTTTAGACTCTTAACTATACCTTAATTTGCCTATACACTGTTTAAGAAGCTATGCTCTGGGAAGACTTCCCTGGTGGCCCAGCGGTTAAAAATTCTTCTTGCAATGCAAGGGACTCGGGTTCAATCCCTGGTCAGGAAACTAAGCTCCCACACGCCTTGGAGCATGCTCCACAACCAAGGAGCCCTCCTCCTCTCGGAGCCCTCCTCCTCTCGGAGCCCTCCTCCTCTGGAGCGCGTGCGTCACAAGGAAAGATCAGCACAATGCAACGAAAATTTTGTGTACTGCCGCTAAGACCTGATGAAGCCAAATAAGTGAATTTTGAAAAAGAGAAGCAGCAGCAGCAGCTATACCCTGGAAAAGGAAATAGAAGCAGTTTGGTAAGAGATGCAGTAAAACGCAGAGGTAAACCCAGCCCTTCGGAGGTGGACGTGAGTCGATGTCTTCCCTCCATCACTTTAATCAAGTTCACCAAGCTGTGGTTTCCTTGTGGCATTCTTTTACATGGGGCCAGCACTTCCTGCCCCATGAACTGTCAGGCAGGTAAATCAGGTAAAGCTGAAAGTGTAATATTTAGCACATGTGTGCATGCTCAAGGGCTTCAGTCGTGTCTGACTCTTTGTGACCCTATGGGCGGTAGCCCTCCAGGCTCCTCTGTCCATAGGGTTCTCCAGGCAAGAATACTGGAGTGGGTTGCCATGCCCTCCTCCAGAGGATCTTCCCAACCCAGGAATCAAACCTGTGTCTCCAGCATTGCAGGCGGATTCTTTACCCACTGAGCCACCTGGGAGACTTTGCGAGTCCATAGACTATACAGTCCATGGAATTCTCCAGGCTAGAATACTGGAGTGGGTACCCTTTCCCTTCTCCAGGGGATCTTCCCAACCCAGGGATCGAACCCAGGTCTCCCACACTGCAGGTGGCTTCTTTACCAGCTGAGCCACCAGGGAAGCCCATATTTAGCACAGCGCCTGGCATATGTTTGGCACTAACAGATGATGGTTCTTCACAAGTTACCATCATGTTCATCCCAGGCCTTCCCCTTCTGTGAGTGTCCCTCAGACTCCCGGGGCGCCTTCTAGTAGTTTCTGTTCCAGTCACTTTCCAGCTTCTGTTTCCTTACGTTTCAGACTCTCAGCCTTCATGTGATACTGAGTCCAAATAATAACCTCTCCTTCTTGAATGCTGGATGGAGGGGTTTCTGTCTGTTGTTATCATAGACACTTCCTTGGGAAGCCATGTGAATTAGCATCTCCCTGAGTGTGGTTCTCATGGTCCATCTCACTCCCCTGGGTCATGTGGAGACACTGTTTCTCCATGGGGCCCAGGAAGAGTGCTGGGCTGGGGGCACCACTGGCTTCTGATGAAATGCATCATACACGTGGTAAGCTAAAGACTTTTATCCCTCAGCATCTAAACAAGTCTGGTCTTCACAGGTCATAAAAAGCAAAGCTTTGAGATTCAGATAACTGAAATGCCAAGATAAAAAAAAAAAAAAGCATGAAAAAAATTTCTTTTGGTACCTCTGTTTTCCACAGAAGAAATCTTGAAATTTCAGATTCCTGGTAAAGAAACATTTGACATTTCAAAAGAGGTGCACTGTTGGAAGCAACGTGTTACTTCGAAGATGCTATTATGGTTTAAATGAGATATAATAGGTGATTGGAAAACAGGAATAAGATAGGGTGAGGATTCAATACACACAGAACTTAATGCCACATTAATCAACGTGTACAAGATAAACCTGGTGGACTTCTTCAAGTACCCCTCCCTTCCTTTTTTCTTACTTTCTCTCGAAATTACCATTTCAAAAAGCAAAACTGAGTCAACCTAAATATAACTGCAGACTTCCTCCCCTCAAGACACAAAGTACCAATGAAAACTTTTCCTGATGATGTAATACAGCTATTTTCATTTGGGTGCCACTGGCTCTCTCCCTTTAGGAAGAGCAAGCAGCAACAGACTCTCTTTAAAATTATTTAAAAGTGAACTGACAGCTTCAGCCCAATTCTGACAATGCACAACTCTCTTATTATTTGTACCCCTTCTCTGATGTCTGAGAACTTTACCCCTTGTGCCAACATCAAGGGAAATACAATCAGCTCTTGACAGAACATGAGGGGCCATGCCAGGCGTCCAGTGGAGTGCCTTATACACAGCAGGCATCTGTGTGCTTAATTTTGGAAGAATGGAGCTGCTGATTCAAGCTCAAGACACCAACAGGGCAAGTGGCCCCAGAGTTTAAGCAGGAATCCAAAATAGCAGCTCTGTAGAGACTGAAGGTGACCATGGACACCGTCACCTCCCCTTCTCCATTCACGACCCAAGAGATCGACATTTGTAAAGTGTTTCATCCCATTGCAGAGATCACAAGAAGTTCAACTGCAGAATTTCAAAGTCAGGCCCAAGATGAAAGAGATTTTAAGGGAGGAAAAGCACAGAGGGTTAACCATCTCCTCAGCAGATCACAGGAGACCTGGGTTTCCTCGGAACAAAAGGAACGGTTTTAATGCATCCCACGTCCACTTCCCACCACCCTCTTGCAGAGTCGAGCGCATAGCTGGCTTTCTGCTGTCTTGCGTTAAATAATAACCATGAGCATGTTACCAACAATGGAGACCGTTTATGGTCCCCAAACAGTAACTCTTGCTTCAGCAGGATGAATTCTGGCTACAGAAATAGTTGGATGGTTTGGCCAAAGAATATCTCTGGTTCTTCCAAGTTCTCTTTTCAATGTGTACAATGCAACCTTTCCATAAACACAAAGGTATATAATACCTTCAGTTCTGTTAACAGTTGGTTTTACAAAACCCTTCAGCTGTGTCTGGAAGAATATATACAAAATATGGCATCGTCATGTCAAAAGTCCCAACAATTTCATATCCTAAAATCATGCGACTCCAGGGTTGGGGAGAGGAGGATGACTAGGGTTGACAGTCAGCTCTGCCCATGATATTGTCTTGACGCTAGGTATCCCCGCCATGTGATGCACTCCTACCCTCAGTGCCTACCACAGAATTAGTGGCTATAAAGTTATCTTCCAAAGGAGTCCAGATTTAGGGACTTCCCTTGTGGTTCAGTGGCCAGGACTCCACGCTCCCTATGCAGGGGGCCCAGGTTCAAAGATCCCGAGTGCCACCCTGAAGACTTGTTGCAGACAAATAAGCAAGTAAATAAACAAATATGTAGTTTTTATAAAGAAAGGTGTCAAAATATAAATGATTGAAGGCAGTATGTGACTGAAAATGGCTTAGTCCCCTGCGGTCCACACTGAAATATCTACCACGTCCCTTAAAATAACCCTTGTAATTCGAGAGTACGAGAGCTAATTTGTAATAGGCAGGAAAGAGAGTCTGTAAAGAATATGAAAAGGAGTGTTTCTCCTTTGTATCTCAGGGGGTCATGAGATGCTAGAACAATTTAACCAAGGGTAGCCACCTGTGTGTGCTTAGTTGACTCTTTGCAACCCCATAGACTGTACCCACCAGGCTCCTCTACCCATGAAATTTTCCAGGCAAGAATTCTGGAGTGATTACCATTTCCTTCTCCCAGGGATCTTCCCCACCCAGGGATCGAACCCAGGTCTTTTTCATCTCCTGCATTGGCAGGCACGTTCTTTACCAGCTGAGCCACCGGGGAATCCATTTAACCAAAACTGACTATGAAATAATCCCTTCTGTAGGAATCTGAGTGCTGGACAGATTATCTTTATAACTTTGTTTCATTAAAATCTTTCTCGGAGGCTTGGATTACCTGTAGCTTCATCTTACTCTGTAATTCTGCCTTCTTTATGAATTGTATCAACCATTTCATTTCCCTTTCTTACCCTCATTATTAAATTCAAAAGGGTAAAATGGAGGAGATGGGCAGGAAGAGAATCTGAGGCCAGGAGGTCACACAAAGTCTAAGTAATGAGCTCAGGCAACATCCAGCCTCACTCAATTCTCATTGGCCTCTCTCTCTCTCTCAAAATCACATGCTTAGCAGAGGAAAGTTGCTTTTTTCTTTTAATTCTAGAAATCAACTGGCAGTATTAAAAGGAAAAGCTTTCTCTAGGATTTTACAAATAGCTATCTGTTATTGATTAAATTATTAGCCCCACATTTTAATGAGCAGGATATAATTCATTTATTGTAAGCCTTGCATTCTTTCACCGTTGGAGGACTTCTGTGCCTCAAACAAGGGACAAAGACAAACTTATAAGTCAGTCTCAAGCTTTCTCTGTGCCCTACACAAAGAGCACAGACAAATTCCTCAAACTAGGGTCACTTCCCTCCTTCCCTGCATGTGTGCGTGCTCAGTTCATTCAGTCGTGCCAGTTCTTTTCGATTCTATGGGCTGTAGCCCGCCAAGCTCCTCTGTCCATGGGATTCTCTAAGCAAGAATACTGGAGCAGGTAGCCATACCCTCCTCCAAGAGATCCTCTCGATCCAGGGATCAAACCCGAGTCTCCTGCATTGCTGGCAGATTTTTTACCACTGAGCACCCCCTTCCATGAGAGAAGCAGAAGTGATCCAACCCAGTCATCTCTGTATTCATGGAACAGCTTATCTATGGGCAGGAGTGTGGAGAAAGGCAGTCTTTCCAAGTTCAGTTTACTGAAGACCTAGACTTGGGACAGTCCTGCTGTGACCACAAATCAATTTCAGATCCAGCTCTCAATTTTAAAATACAAATTTCTTTTTCATTTAAAGATCATCTCAATTACGGAGTTTTCATTACATATTCCAAGCCTAGTGCATCTGTTAAAAGCTCTATAAAGGAAGATGATTTCACTCCAACTCACCCCCAGGAAAAATAAATGTATTTAAGAGTGTAACTCATTCAAAATAAACATCCATTTCTGACTTGGGGATGTTCAGCTTGATAAGCTTCAGAATTCAGTTAGTTCTCTTTCCAGAGCTGGTGACTCCTGAGTCATGACTGAAAATATCATTCATTTTAATAAAGATAACAACAACATCTGAGCCCACCTTCCCCCCAAAAAACCCCAAACATCATGGAAAGGTGTTTTCAGCAGAAGCAAAAATCCTATTTAAAATCAAAAACTTGCACTTGGCCAGAAATGGATACTGAAAGCACTTCTTGTGCTTTAAATGACATTAGAGGGCTTTGAAAGTTAAGAGTTTAAAAATACTCTCTAAGAATACAAGCCAAATGACTGCAGGATTATAAGTTCTCTTCCAGTTGTTCAGGTATTAAAAACAGGCACAAGTAAGAATAGCCTTCAAAAAAAACCTAAAACAGCACATGAGTAATGCAATCTACCCCAATAAGGGGACGGCACCAGGGCCCTCTTCCTTCTTTTATGAAGTACCTCTAAGTCATAATGCTGTCCCCTCCCACTCCCCAATTGCACAGTCCCCTCCTCTTTCAAAGAAAAATTAAAAAGGACACATGACTAAAATGACAAGTGAAGGGCACATTCTTGGATGCCTCCTTCAGAAGCAATGCTCTCATTGCCGGAGGCACGCAGCCTGCCTAGAATTCAGCTTCCCCAGCAGGCGTTCCGGCATTTGCTGAGTTATCTCACACTATCTTCAATGCTCCAGAAGAGATTTATGGGTGAAAAGCAATGCCAATCACGTGCCTAGGTCCACCTCTCCCCCAGACATCATCCTGCCCCACGAGTGACTCTCCCTGCAAGTTCTACGCCAGCGACCAGGCAGCCTGGACCACAAGTACGGCATCTTCAAGACTCTTTTGGTCCATCTTGACCTTGTGTTTCCTTTCCAAGCTCTCCAATACCTACTTGCCAGTGGGAACATTCTCCCCGGCCATCCTGGGTTCCCTGTCCTTTCTTGGAGCTGCATCACCTTGCCTGGCATCACTCGAGGCCTCCTGGTTTCAGGAGGTGCTTCTCCCACATGCTGGGGTCAGACAGCATCTTCTTCGGGGGATGGATATGTGAGTCGGTAAACCTACCCTGAACCTTTTCAAACAAAGCTGGTTCTTTCTCATCATAAGGAACACTGTAGAGTTTCCCATTGCCGCTATACAAGTTACCAAATTAGTAGCTTAAAGCCACACAGATTTATCATCGTACAGTTCTGGGGACCAGAGTCTAACATGGGTCTGCTGGTCTACCTTCCTCCTAGAGGCTCTAGGGAAGGATCTGGTTCCTGAGCTCTTCCAGCTTCTAGAGGCTGCCTGCCCTTGGCTCGAGGCCCCACGCTCCATCTCCAAGCCCAGCAGCATCTCTTCTCCTCTCTGCCTGCCTGCCTCCCTCTCCATGTGGATGATCCAGGATCATCTCCCATCGTAAAGACCCTCAGCGTCATCACACCTGCCAAGTCCCTTTGCCATGTTAGGAATAAATTCACAGGTTCTGGGCATTGCATATGGGCATCTTTAGGTGGGTGCTGGGGCGTGACTTGGTCTAGGACACATCTCAGCAGCCCCTTCCTTTCTTTCGCACGTTTCCAACAAGCAGGGACCTTTGTCCTCAGTATTTCACAGATCAGTTGCTCAACAACTGACCGGAAGTTGTTCTGATCAACTTGTTGTTCAACTCAGAAGAAGCCCTCTCTTCATCAAACTGCAAATTAAGCCATTTTCTGGGATTCTTGATCCAAGGTTATTTACAGCTCTGGGGGAGGGAGGGGTGGACATTTCCCTGGAGGCTCAGTGGTAAAGAATCTGCTTGCCACTTCAGGAGATGCCGGTTCAATCCCTGGGTCAGGATGATCCCCTGGAGAAGCGAATGGCAACCCATTCCAGTATTCTTGCCTGGAGAATTTCATGGACAGAGAAGCCTGGTGGGCTACAGTCCATGGGATCACAAAGAGTCGGACACAACTTAGCAACTAAACAGCAACAACAGAGCTCTGTGGGAAGTTCTTCATTTCCAAGAGAGGAAAAAGTACTAAGTGAGGGAAGGAGACTTTGGAAATCACATAATAGAGAACATTCAGAAGATTTCTTAAAACACTGGATAGAAATACGTAGGAACAGGGTGATACACTCAAAACACTATTGAGTCCTTAGAGGCTTTGAACATCAGCTTGTTTCTCATCTGAGAAGAGTCATCTGTCATTGTTTTGGGTCATCTGTATGTGAGTTTCCTCTGCACCCAATCTGTCTTATTCTTCTCTGATGCTACTCTTCATCCTTATTCATTTCAGAGGATGAGATGGTTGGATGGCATCACTGACTCAATGGATATGAGTTTGAGCAAACTCAGGGAGATAGTGAAGGACAGGGAAGCCTGGTGTGCTGCAGTCCATGGGGTGGCAGAGAGTCGTTATGGTGTGACTTAACGACTGAACTAACTAACACTAAACTGTGGGTTTAACCTGGCATAGACGTGTGCAGATACAGATGTGACTTTTAATTGTATTTTCTTGCTGTAACTGGAGCGATACGGATGTTTTCGCCCTGCTGAAATGTGCACTACTAAAAACACTGGTGCCACAGGTCTAGGTTTCAACAGCAGTCACCTTATTCTAAGCTTCTGCAACACGCTGATGGCCCAGGTCTCCTATGCCCTCTAGTGGTGGCCAGCACTAGAACACTGCCAAGAATCCAAGAGAGTAAGGCAATCGTCATTCTACTAAAACAGCTGTCTGAGCCAAAGAAATGACAAAGACTTTACACAAGCTTTCAAATTACAGTATTCTGGCCTAGAAAACCATTCACTTTGTGTGCTAAGTATTTGCCTTTCCCCGTTTTCTGAGCTTTGGTACTGTCATACAGTAAACTCAGAAAGTGACAGAAGCAGTGGACAGTCTGGTAAAAAATGTCCCAAAGTCCAATGAAAGAGAGCATATAAATCAATTGTGGTATAACTACAGAGTGGAATATTATAACAAAAGGAAGGACCCACAGCCACACACAGCTGCGTGGATTCATCTTTTTGAAAAAGGTTTAGTGTTAAGACACTGGTTCTAGAAGACGACGTAATTACAGTACCATTTTTAATAGACTTCAAAAGTGGCGCAGTGGTAAAGCATCTGCCTGCCGACCAGGAAACAGAAGAGATGTGGGTTTGATCCCAGGGTCAGGAAGATTCCCTGGAGTAGGAAATGTAAACCCACTTCAGTACTCTTGCCTGAAAATTCCACGGACAGAGGAGACTGGAGGGCTATAGTCCATGGGGTCACAAAGAGTCAGACACGACTGAGCAACTAACACTTACATCCATACATGCTAGCGGAAAAGCTACATTCTTCAACATATCGAATACAATCATTAAAAGATAATTAAGGAATATGCAAAGGTATAGACTATGCACCCTAACTAGGTTGTATAGACAGAGATGACAGATAGAAAGACAGACAGGACTGGCCTATATAACCCAGAGATGGGGTATTCAGAAGAGAACACAATGGCTTCTCAGGTTCATTCTTGTTTGAATTGTCCCAAGACTGCAGTTTGGAGCATAAGGATTGAGACATAAATAAGATATAAATCTTATCTGGAAGATACAAAGAGTTTCCAAATTTTACTGCGATAAGCTTTCCAGAAGCGTCTGAGTCAGGAAGCTACACACTAGGGCCTTTCACCTGTGCCTGCCACCGAGCCTCAGAAAGGAGGAAGCACTTTCATCCCACCCTCCAATACCATCTGACCTTGGAAATTCACCATTTTAACTTATCACTTAATCACACATTAATCATTTTCTTTACCCCAATCCTCGGAGGCTTAGTATCAAGCAACACTTGGGCTGCTCAGTGCCCCCTGTGATGCCTCTGATGTATCCCTGAGGCTCCGGCCTCTCCTCTGAGCCCCGCTGCATCTCTGGACTTCAGCCCTGACCTGTCTCCAAGGCCTGGGCTGTGCCATCCTGATAACCAGAGCCCCGTTTCTGAACACCAGCTCGCAGGCCGGAGCCCTCACGTGAACTGAGTACCTGAAGCGATGTGTCACCTCCCAGGCCCACAGTCACAGGCCTCACCTGCCTGGTGGGACGCTCTCCTCTCTGAGTACCTGTCATCTCTCTTAGGTTACAGGCTGTGCATGCTCATTATAGGGGGAAAAATGTGATAAGGTAAACAAATCAAGAAACTAAAGACTACTTGTTTTCCCCTCACCCAGAGCTTCTAGACATGTACCAGCATATAGCTGTAATGTACCATGTATGATATCACCCTACAATACCTTAAATCTACAAATTTTTTTACAATTAGCAGTAAATGATACATTTTCACATCCCATATTCCATCATCATACTCTTTACAAAGTATGAAATTAACTTCATGAAACACAATGAAATATGATCTTAATCAGATACATAATATTCCATTTATTCTAGTTACAATAGTTGCATTTAAAAAATAAAAGTAATGATGTAAAACAAAAATCACCCTCACATACAACTCCTGCCCCACGGTCTTTGCACTTGCTGATTCCTTTGCCTAGAAGCTCTTCAACCAGACATGACTCACAGCCTCACCTCTTCCAAGTCATCACTCAAAAATAATCTTGCTGAGGACTTTAATACAACTCAACCCTCACTTCCCACCTTCACCCTCCCTAATCTCCTCTCCTGCTTCAGTTTCCCTTAAACATGGCTCACCACTTAACATTATATATTGTAGCAGTTTATTTATTTTCTGGCTTCACTCACTAGAATGTGACCTCCAGAAGGAGAGAGTTGTTTGTCTGTCATTGTTTTTATTTAATTCCACAAATGCCTAGAAGTACTGGCAACAAAGGCACTCAATAAATAGTTGTTGAAAGGGATGAATGAACAAATGGGCGTCCCACGTGGCTCAGTGGTAAAGAATCCACCTGCCAATTCAGGAGATATAGGTTTGATCCCTGGGCCAGGAATATCCCCTGTGGCAGGAAATGGCAACCCAACCCAGTATTCTTGCCTGGGAAATCCCATGGACAGAGGAGCCTGGTGGGCTATAGTCCATTGGGTTGAAAAAGAGTTGGACACAACTAAGCAACTAAACACCTAAAAACAACAAAAACAACAAGTACATTCATAAAAAGACTGGAAAAGCATAAAATTGAAAATGAGTTTAATTTCTAGGTGACAGTTTATAAGGTTTGTTTTCTTTTTTTTATCATCAGTTCATTTCAGCTGCTAAGTCGGGTCAGACTCTTTGCCACTCCATGGTCTGAAGCACAGCAGGCCTCCCTATCTATCACCAACTCCCGGAGCTTGCTCAAATTTATGTCCATCAACTTGGTGATGCCATCCAACCATCTCATCCTCTGTCGTCCCCTTCTCCTCCTGCCTTCAATTTTCCCCAGCATCAGGGTCTGTTCCAAGGAGTTAGTTCTTCACATCCGGTGGCCAAAGTATTGGAGTTTCAGCTTCAGCATCAGTCCTTCAAATGAATATGCAGGGCTGATCTCCTTTAGAATGGACTGGTTGGATCTCCTTGCAGTCCAAGGGACTCGCAAGAGTCTTCTCCAACACCACAGTTCAAAAGCATCAATTCTTTGGTGCTCAGCTTTCTTAATAGTCCAACTCTCACATCCATACATGACTACTGGAAAAACCATAGCTTTGACTAGATGGACCTTTGTTGGCAAAGTAATATCTCTGCTTTTTAATATGCTGTCTAGGTTGGTCATAGCTTTTCTTCCAAGGAGCTTTTCTTTTATT
The DNA here is from genome assembly GCF_014754425.2 of Oryx dammah. NCBI lineage: Eukaryota > Metazoa > Chordata > Mammalia > Artiodactyla > Bovidae > Oryx > Oryx dammah. The sequence goes on from NW_024070204.1 coordinate 15,136,609, forward strand.
TTTTTTATCATAAGTTTCTCACATTTTCAGTTTTCTAAGTTAGCAAGTATTACTTTTTAAAATCAGGAAAAATTGTTTTAAACGCTACTAGAAAATATGACTATAAATATTGTTTCAGAACAATAGAGAAAGACAAAGAGGACAGAGAAAGAGACAAAGACAAGCAGAGAACAGAAACCTTCAACTACCTGTGAAATTTTAATTTATGTTCAAATAATCACAACAAAGGTCAGGGCAAGTTAAGATAAATATTATTAACTACTGATCATTCTTCCTTCTCTGGTAATTTACATTTATTAAAGCAAGACTGCTATTAGGTAACAATTAGTCTAGCCTAAGTATTTTATATATTTATAAGTGAACTGTATTCTCAAATCCTTAATAACACAGGGAAAAAATGTAGTGAAAGTGTTAGTCATTCAGTCATGTCCGACTCTTTGCGACCCCATGGACTATAACCCACCAGGATCCTCTGTCCGTGGAATTCTCCAGGCACGAATATTGGAATGGGTAGCCATTCACTTCTGCAGGGGATCTTCCTGACCCAGGGATCCAACCCGTGTCTCCTGCATGGCAGGCAGATTCTTTACTGTCTGAGCCACCAGGGAAACCCAATACACAGGGTCCAGTAGCAAATCAAACCTAATAAGCTAGGAGGCTAAGAGAATCTGAAAACATGAGTTAAAATGATCAAAGCTAGAACTTTCATTTCTTATCAAGTGGCTGTAGACACCTGTGGTGTGGCCACAGGACACAGTGATGGACACACAGCTTGAATCATGCAGAAATGGAGTATCTCTAAAATAATGGGGGGGAAACTAATTGGACTCATTAAATCAGATTATCAAATTTAACGAATGGCCCAAATTATAAAAGCCAAAAACTATAAATTATTATAAAATATAATATCGAATGTTTTTCACTTAGGAGCCCTGAGTATTAAGTAAGGGGCCGCTGCTTCCAGATTCAACAAGAGCCTGGCCTGGGGTTTTCCACCCACATTCTGACTTTGATGAATCTGCTTGAATATAAGGAGAATATATTACTCATGAAAGGACTATACAGCCGGAAACAGGTCTAGCAATTTATCTCCCTTGTCAATGAAACGTACTTCCTGTTTCATTTTCTTCATTTTATTGAGGTGTAGTTGATGTGTAAAGTTGAATAAGTTACAGGTACACAGCACAGTGATTCATAATTTTTAAAATTATATTCCACTTACAGTTATTAGAAAATATTGGCTCTATTCCCTGCTTTGTACAATATATCCTTGTAGCTCATTTATACATAACAGTTTGTACTTCCTGTTTCATTTTATTTTTAATGCCTAAGAAATAGATCAGTTTGCAATTGTGCAGATGCACGTCAGTTTCAAGTAGGGTTTTTAGCTTGATGGGCTCCTGAGGAGGGGGGGAAATGCCCTTGAATGTCTAGCATGAGGCTTTTTCAGGAAGTCAATGCTCTTTATGTAGAGACCCCACTGATGGTGAAGAGACAGGAAGCAAGCAGAATTAGCCCTCTTGTTCTCAAACAGCTTTAAGAACAGCTTGCAGGAAAAAAAAATTTTTTAATAAAATTTTTAAATTTTTAAGTAGGAAAATAAAATGTAAAAAAAAATTTTTTTAACTTTTCCTTTTTTTTTTCCCAAAAAAGAGGACTTCCCTGGTGGTCTAGTGGTTAAGACTCCATGCTTCCAATGCAGTGAGAGCAGGTTTGATTCATGGTCAGGGAACTAAGATTCCCACAAGCCATGAGTGGCATGGTCCAAAAAACAAAAAAGAAAAAACTTGGCTTGTCCTTTGCTCTGTACTTGTCTTCAGCTGGTCTGACTGTCAAAGCACGACTTTGAGAAATGAACACAACAGACTGGAATCTGGATGAAGAATTCTGAGAAACGTTCACACGGCGGCAGCGCTGCCTAGGAGCTGGCCGTCTTTCAGTCACTGAATGGGTCTCTTCTTCCCCAAGAGAGGGGAATAAAAGGACTTCAGCCCTCCATGCTACAATAAATGACTACAGAGTTGTGCTCAGTTATGATTTTTGAAAAAAGGAATAAAAGGCCTATTCGCATTTTTTGTGTTGGCAGGGTAGAGACTTTCAAGGCGGCGCTCTGCCTGCAGGCTGGCCAGACATCTGCAGCCTGAGATGCCACAGGCTCAGATACGCTTGTGCTAAAATCCAGCAGGTTCTGAATTGAAGTGAGTATTTTTCTTCTGAGGAAAATAATTTTTTCATTCATTCCAAGTAAATGTATCCTTCATATCTAGATTTTCTTTTAAAACTCATGGAGATATGGCTCCCTAACTCTAGTCCTGGCTGAAGTTAAAAAATACAGCTTCAAAACAGGATGCCTTATGAAAAAAGGTAATACAAGTTACGAGGTGATTTTAGACACTTTTGAAAATACTAAAAACTGTGAAATCTAGTAATTTCAGTGCATGAGTCCAGAATTCCTGCTGTGCCAGCCTTGAGGGCTGCAGTCCATGGGGCACAAAGAGCTGGACACAACTGAGCGACTAACACACACACACACTAATAGCAAAGAAGACACTTTTTAAGCTACCATGTGACCTGTTAATTCTTTTTACTTGGTAATTCATCCTGGCTGTGGAATTTTGACAAGTAATGATGATTCATAAATAAGAAAACGCAGTTTTCACACTGAATGCTATTCCTCAAAGGAGACAATTTAGTAAATGCTAGATGACTCTTCACTTTCAACCAAGGCGTGAGTTTGTGCTCCAGGGTTTAATTAATTAGACAGCCCTCACGTTAATGCTTTACTTGGTTCTGGATCTATGAGCTGGGGCCAGCTCAGGACTGGGGTTTACGACCAATAATTCTTGGCTCCTTTTCCTTGGGAAAAAAAAAAAAATCAGAATCAGCTAGAATGCTTTGACTGGCAATGATCTGGAAGCTGACAAGACAAAAGGGCATTTCACTCCACAAAGTGAGGCCACAGAACTGCTTCTCCTGAGAGCAGGAGCAGGGCGGGGGGAGAGAGAGAGAGAGCACGAGAGCAAGCTCAGAGGAGTCCTGGGATTTGACCGAACTGGAGGTAAAAAGCCCACAACTCTAGCTAATCCCAGCTGGCTCTAGAAAGGCAGTATCTGCTAATTCTCTGCTGTGCCCAAGAGTCAGCTCGAGGTCAGGCACAGTAGACCTGGCCCTCATTACACCCCTGGACAGCCACTCCCCACTTTCTGTGAAAGACAACAGCCAAGGTGTCAGGGTTCCAGGGATGTCTGTAAGAAAACCCCAGGGTTCTCAGCCATAACTCCCCAAATCTGTAACATTAATGAAAAAAACATTTTCTGTAAACTGACACTGAACTGTAAAACAGGGTTTGTGATGAAAATAACTCTTTAATCTGGGTTATAACTCTTTAATCTGGGAAATTTTAAATGATCAGTATATATGTAAGTAAAAGTACTTCTTTCTGATTTATACTTACTTAGAAAAATCAGGCCAAACTGAAACCAATTTTATGTTTTTAAAGGTAATGGGGACAATTTCTCCTATGTTAGCAGGGGTTTTATTCAGTCACAGCCATGGTCACACGAGAATTAAGAGCGATGATACCCCAGGTCAGCTTTCATGTTACTAGAAATGAGCCACAGAAAATGTTAATTTGGTTCAGTTGACAGACCACTCCGTACAAATCCTGTTCAGAATGCAGAGCTGGGCCTTATGTTTATTAAAGAATAAGGTCAAGCACAAGCTTTCCTCAGGACTTACCCACTGAGAATCATATTTGCACAAAATGAACTTTCCAGGTACAGAAACTGGTGTGTGAATGGCATCTGATTAAAATGATCCAATTTTTATTGTTGGTAACATCAGACGTTTGATGCTGGCTTTACTGTTATTTACTAGTTCAGTGTAACACATTATACTTGAGAACATCCTTCATGTACAGAGGCTTCCCAGATGGTGCAGGGGTGAAGAATCCACCTGCCAATGCACGAGACACAGGAGACATGGGTTCAATCCCTGGGTAGGGAAGATAACCTGGAGAAGGAAATGGCAACCCACTCCAGTGCTCTTGCCTGGGAAATCCCATGGACAGAGGAGTCTGGTGTGCTACAGTTCATGGGGTTGCAAAGAGTAGACACGAATGAGCATGCACGAACATGCACGCACAGAGATGTCATTATCTTTGTGCTAAATTTTGGAAGAAGTACTTTAAGCTTAGCTGACAAAGCAAATTTTCTCAGACTCTATGGAAATAAGCCATTAGGACTGTAGGAAGGAGAAATTACTTTTCTTTCCAGTTTTATTGAGATATGATTGACGTGCAACATTACACAAGTTTAAGTGTACAATGGTGATCTGACAGATGTACCTGTTGCAAAATGATGACCACAGCGGGTAGTTTACACATTCTTTACCTCACATTATTATCACTTTGTCATGGTGGCGGTGGAAGCATTTAAGATCTACTGTCAGCAACCTTCAAGTAAACAATGTGGTACTGTTAACTACTGTCCCCATGCTGCATGTTAGGTCCCCAGAACTCACCCATCTCATGATCGGAAGTTTGTACCCTTTGACCAACAGCTTCTCACTTCCACTCCCCAGCTCCTGGCAACTACCATTCTACTCTCTTTTTTTTTTTTTTAATGAGTAACTTTTTTAGTTTCCACATGTGAGATCACACAGTATTTGTCTTTCTCTGTCTGATGTATTTCACTTAGCATATGCCCTCCAGGTTCATTCACGTTGTCACGAATAACAGAATTTCCTTCTTTTTTTAGTGGCTGAATAATATTCCATTGTGTACATATACCAGTGTTCTCTGTCGGTTCATCCATTGGTGGACACTGAGTTGTTTCTGCGTCTTGACTACTGTGAATAATACTGCAGTGATCATGGAGCATAAACACCTCTTCAGGGCAGTGATGTCGTTCCCTTCAGATCTAGAGCTGGGCGTGCAATTACTGGACCACCATCAGAATGGCTTATTTTTAATTTTTTTGAGCAACCTCTATACTATTTTCCGTAGCGGCTGTGCCAATCTACATTCCTAGCAAGAGCACACAACAGTTCCCTTTTCGAGGAGCTCTTTATTAATGGAAAAACTCTACAATGGCATCATGAAGGTAAAGTGGTCCACTGTTTTTTTTTAAATTGGGGTATAGCTGCTTTACAATGTTGTGTTACCTTCTGTTGTACCGCGAAATGTATACATATATCCCCTCTTTTTTTTGATTTCCTTCCCACTTAGGTCATCACAGAGCATTAAGGATAGTTCCTTGTGCTATACAGCAGGTCCTCATTAGTGATCTATTTTACACATATTAGTATATATAAGTCAATCGCAATCTCCCAGTTCACCTCACCCTTAGTGTCTCACCTTCCTCGCTGAGTGTCCATACATTTGTTCTCTACTTCGGTGTCTCCATTTTTGCCTTGCAAACAGGTTCATCTATACCATTTTTCTCGATTCCACATATATGCGTTAATATATGATATTTGTTTTTCTCTGACTTACTTCACTCTGTATGACTGACCCAGCAATCCCACTATTGGGCATAGACCCTGAGAAAACCCAAGTTAATAAAACACATGCACCCCAGTGTTCACGGCGGCACTGTTCACAGTAGCCAGGACATGGAAGCAGCCTAGACGCCCATCATCAGATGAACGGATAAACAGATGTGGTATATATATACAACACAATATTACTAAGCCATAAAAAGGAACGAAATTGAGCCATTTGAAGAGACATGGGTGGACCCAGAGGCTGTCATACAGAATGGTCCATCATTCCATCCACCTTTGAACAGTGAACTTCATGGCCCGTAAACGCAGCCCTCAGAGAAGAGGCTGGGTTCATTCTGGGACCAAGCACAAACCACTAGTGCCAAGCTGGGGTGAGGAAGAATAAAGCTAGGCTGACAGACCTGGGAATCCAGCTGTATGGGCTGTAATGGGAGAGGGGAAGGAGAAATGTTGATGTCTAACTACAGCCAAAGGGAGGGAGAGACTTCTGAGCTCAACACCGCAGACCTTGCAAGTGGAAAGACCCTCATCCGACCTGCCTCACAGGAGCAAAACCCCACCCCCTTCTGCCTGCAAAGATCCTCCTACTCATCACTGCACTTTATTCTTAAAATAAGATGGTTTTGAATGTTTCAATGCTCAGCATGGTGCTCTGTGATGACCTAGAGAGATGGGATGGGGGATAGGTGGGAGGGAGGTTCAAGAGGGAGGGTATATATGTATACTTATAGCTGATTCATGTTGTCATACCACAGAGACTAACACAACATTGTAAAGCAATTATCTGCCCAAAAAAAACAAACAAACTATGATAAACCATCTGGAAAAAAATACTTTAAAAAGAACGCGCGCGTGTGTGTGTGTGTGTGTGTGTAAAACCAAATCACTATGCTGTAAAACAGGAATTAATAACATTGTAAATCAACTACTTGGGCAGGTGTGCAAAGTCGCTTCAGTTGTGTCTGACTCTTTGTGATCCTGTGGGCTATGGCCTGCCAGCCTCCTCTGTCCATGGGATTTTCCAGGCAGGAATACTGGAGTGGGTTGCCATGCCCTTCTCCAGGGAATCTTCCTGGCCCAGGGATCGAACCAGTGTCTCCTGGATTTCCCGCACCTGCAGGTAGGTTCTTTACCACTAGCACCACCTGGGAAGTCCAAACAACTATACTTCAATAAAAATAAGTAAGAAAAAAACCCACTGTACTAGCCAGTACCAGATACTAAGAATCACTGTAAAGAATAAATCAAACCATTGAAGAAATGAGAGAAATCCACATTTTAACTTCACATCTCCAGTGTGATGAACAGAAAATAGAATGCAATTATACAGTGGAAAATGCAGTAAGAAAATTGGGGGAAGTATCCTTCTAGTGGTGACTGCAGCCATGAAATTAAAAGACGCTTACTCCTTGGAAGAAAAGTTATGACCAACCTAGATAGCATATTGAAAAGCAGAGACATTACTTTGCCAACAAAGGTCTGTCTAGTCAAGGCTATGGTTTTTCCAGTGGTCATGTATGGATGTGAGAGTTGGACTGTGAAGAAAGCTGAGCACTGAAAAATTGATGGTTTTGAACTGTGGTGTTGGAGAAGACTCTTGAGAGTCCCTTGCACTGCAAGGAGATCCAACCAGTCCATTCTGAAGGAGATCAGCCCTGGGATTTCTTTGGAGGGAATGATGCTAAAGCTGAAACTCCAGTACTTTGGCCACCTCATGCGAAGAGTTGACTCATTGGAAAAGACTCTGATGCTGGGAGGGATTAGGGGCAGGAGGAGAAGGGGACGACAGAGGATGAGACGGCTGGATGGCATCACTGACTCGATGGACATGAGTCTGAGTGAACTCCAGGAGTTGGTGATGGACAGGGAGGCCTGGTGTGCTGTGATTCATGAGGTCGCAAAGAGTCGGACACGACTGAGCAACTGAACTGAACTGAACTGATCCTTCTAGTGAGAATTAAATCACTTTGAAAGAGGCACTGGCCAAACAGAAAGGTAAAAGGGTAACAATCTGAAAGGAACACTGCATGCATACATGTACTCGCTCAGTCATGTCCGACTCTTTGTGGCCCCATGGACTGTGGCCCTCCAGGCTCCACTGTCTGTGGTATTTTCCAGGCAAGAATACTAGAGTAGGTTGCCATTTCCTACTCCTGGGAAGCTGAAAGTGACACTAATCCCCTTGAATCACGTCGCAGACTTTTTAGGGCTGGAATGAATATTCGAGATGATTCTCTCTTTTACCTCTCACTTTCCAGATGAGAAAACTGAGGCCGAGAGAGCAGTAAACTTGGCAAGACCACTAGGAGCAGGGTTAGGACCAGTATGGAAAATTAGTTGCACTTGAATATCCAATCGGGTGACTTTGAAGTAAAAGAGACCTCGCTAGAAAGGACTATTTCCATGAGCATGGCTTCTCTGGGGGCACACAAGCACTTCCCCAAAGGAGTAAAATGTTACAAGTCTTTAAAAAGCCACATTGTAAGGAGCTAACCTGATACTGGCCAAGTGAGATCCTTGGTCATGCCCGGCTCACCAACAGCTAAGGTTTTTCTCCAAACCCTTATCAAATACTCTAATTTCCACGCTAAGAGAAAGCGTGCCATGGAAACTCTCCCAGGCACCTTGCAGCTACTTCACAGGGCTGTGGAGGGCAAGGGCTATAGTAAAGATAGGCAATGCCTTAACCCGTCTGAGTAGATATCCCACCGAAGAGCTTTTAAAATTCCTTTGAAATTACACCCGCTGACTTGGTCAGATCTTCCCCCAGCCAAAATCAGGGAGCATGCTCAAGTTCTCCACCTGACATTTGGGGACACATCTGCAGACACTTATTCCAGGAGGCTCAGTGTGTCAGCAGGGACAAGACAGAACCCAGGCCCTAGACAGCCAGGCTGGGGTGAGTCTGTGCCCGGAAGATCACATTTCCCTTCTTAGAGCCAACGTCTCCTTCTGCTGAGTCTCTTGGCAAGTTTACATCCCCCACCCCAACCCCCCTTGAAAATACGGGCTCCAAAATGAAGAAGCACACAGATGTCAGCTGGTCATAAAATTGGCCTTTACACCTAAAATAAACACACAGCTTTTAAGGGTATGTTATATACCAGGTTATGGGGGGTTTTTTCCATGGATTTTTATAGGCATTACCCTGTCTCCTTTTTGAGCCTTCACTGCACACAGTCCACTTGGATGTAAGTTGAGCACTCAACCCTCTCTTTCACTCATACGCGAATACTTTGAAGGCAAAACTTAAAAAAATAAATAACTACAAAAATTCGTTTTACTGGGGTGTTAACCCTTACATCTTCTTTACTTTCCCACTTCTCATATATGCAGTTCGTGATACTGATTACTTTCCCCGCATAACCTGCCCCAGCTCTCTCCTTCTCCACACAGCAGAGCACCTTTACTTCCGAGTGGAGCACCTTTACTTCCGAGTGGAGCACCTTTACTTCCGGGTGGACCACCTTTACTTCCGGGTGGAGCACGCTGGATGAAAACGCAACTACTTCGCCTGCGGCTGCACCAGGAGCCCAGAGGCCAATGGACACTCGCTACCTCGTCATGCTTAAATGAACCTCCCACTCCTCCTCGCTGTTCCCAAACCCAGGGCTCTATGAACCAACAGCTCTCTCCTGGTTAACCTTCAGGAACGTTCCAGCAGAGTTTCAGGCCTTGAGGTCACCTTGTTTTTCAGCCACCTCAACAGTGATGCTCACACCCCAAAATGAGATTGGAGAGGAAATCCCCAATGAAACCCATCCCCCAACTCTTCCCTCTCCCTACTCCTTCACACACTGTGACTCTCAAGCATGCTTGTAGCACAATATTACAGCAGTATGCGAGCTACTTCCAAGAGCTAGTCCCAATTTTATCCTCATCCTCAGTTCAGCTGTATTTTTATTTTCCCACTCTTGTAGATTACTTTTTTCATTCTTGTTGCTAAACTATGATTTCAGAGGTGCATCTCGGTGGCCCAGTCACCTCCCCCACCAGCCCTTCATCAGTGGTAATGTTGAAAGCAAGTTCCCTACCTTTCACTGAGGCTCCTCCACAACTGTGCACCTGCAATAGAAGTAAATGTGAAACGTTAGTGGAGGTATTTTCCTCTTAAGGTATTTATCAACTTAGAAAGATTCTGGGCTATTTAAAATGGAATGCTTGGATCTTTAAACTCTAGAAACTCTCAAATCACACACTGTCTACCTCTGGTACCATAACTCATTCAGGAAAATTGTCCACAAATATCCATTGAGATTCTAATATATGCAAAACCGTTGGAGAGGTAACAGGAGAGATGGAACGCAGAGAACACATGGTCCTGCCTGGAGGACTGTACTGTCGCATGGGGCAGACCGAACCTGCACTCAAGTGAACATGAACCAAGGTAGGGGATGTAGGAACTTTACAAGAAACGTAAGCCATGAGAGTTCAGGGAGGACAGAAAAATGTGGCTGGTCATGAAAGCACCAATGACAGAGGTGGTATTTGAGGTGAACTCTGAAATGGTACTGACAAAGGGACAATTATTATTTGAGAAAGGAGATTTTTATCCATTCTTTAAGTGTTTTGACTGTGTATCTAGGCTCAAATGAAATCAACATTAATATATATATACATGTATATATGTATAAACATACACCTAGATCTCATTTGCTTTCTTAATTCTCCAATGACTTTCTTCATTAGACTATGTCTTGATACTGTGTTCCCAGATACCAGCTTTAATGAAGTTCAAGACAAGAAACGGCCATGTGGCAGTTTCTGCTTTTTTTTCCATCAAATAAAGATGTTGTCCCTCTTGTATCACTGCATGCTTTTGTGTGCTCGGTCACTTCAGTTGTATCCAAATCTTTGCAACCCTATGGACTATAGCCCTCCAGGCTCCTCTGTCCACAGAATTTTTCAGGCAAGAATACTGGAGTGGGTTGCCACTTCTTCCTCCAGGGGATCTTCCCAACCAGGGATCGAACCAGCATCTCCTGCATTGGCAGGCGAGTTCTTCACCACTGAGCCACCTGGGAAGCCCCTCTCAAAGATCTATGTGGTAAAGTCTTCTTAGAATTCAGCCCCAGGAAGATTCTCAAAATTGCTTACATCTTTTTATCAGATTATTAGAACTGTATAATTGATCTGGGTTCCCTTTCACCTAGATGAACAAATAAAGAAGATGCAGTGTAACATCTTATGGAAAAACTCAAATGAGCTTTTTGGCCAACCCAATATACATATATAGCGGAGTATTACTTGGTCATGAAAAAAGAATGAAATCTTGCCATTTGCAGCAATGTGGAAGGACTTGAGAGTATTATGCTAAGTGAAATGAGTCAGAAAGAAATTCCACATGATTTCACTTACATGTGGAACGAAAAAACAAAACAAATGAAGAAACAGAACAGAAACAAATTCATAGATACAGAGAACAAACTGCTGATGGTTGCCAAAGGGGAGAGGGGTCAGGGAGATAGACAAAATAGGTGAAGGGGACTAAGAGGTACAAACTTCTAGCTATAAAATAAATAAATCATGGGAATGCAATGCACACACAGAGAATATAATTAATAATATTGTAACAACTTTGTGTGGTGACATGATGGATGGTAACTAGTCTTACTGCAGTTATCAGTTCATAATGTATAAAAGAGGGCTTCCCTAAGCACTCAGTTGGTAAAGAATCCATCTTCAATGAAGGAGACCCCAGTTCAATGGTTCAATTCTTAGGTTGGGAAGATCTTCTGGAGAAGGGATAGGCTACCCACTCCAATATTCTTGGGCATCCCTTGTGGCTCAGCTGGTAAAGAATCTGCCTGCAACGCAGGAGACCTGGGTATGATCCCTGGGTTGGGAAGATCCCCTGCAGAAGGGAAAGGCTATCCATTCCAGTATTCTGGCCTGAAGAATTCCATGAACTGTGTAGTCCATGGGGTTGCAAAGAGTTGGACTGAGTGACTTTCACTTTCAATGTGTAAAATATTTTCACTATGCTATACACCTGAAGCTTATATTGTATGTTAATTATAACCAAAAAAAAAAAAAAAAGGAAAAATGGTTCCTGCCTAAGGGAGCAAGAAAATTAGGATGATGAAGACAGCAGCACCACCATCACTGAACGTAGACTAGGCTGTGGCTGCTCAGGGCTGAGGATGGGCAGTGGTGAGAGGCTGAGCAGGAGAACACTTGAACTGGGGGCACAGAACTGGTTCAATGGTAGTGAGGCTGAACAGAAGGAAGCACCCTCCAGCCTTGGCAGGGGTTGGAGACAGCACTTCCAAAGGCTGAGGTCCAAGATGCGATGACAGTCTAGGGGACCAAATCCAGGCCTTCACACAAGCCATGAAGGCACAAGCTGGAATGACAGCACAGAGTGAGCACAAACACCTACAGTTCATAGGCCATGATTCCAGGTGGGTCCATGTTCTGTATCAAATGGATCGTGTAGATTTGGCAGGAGAAAAGGCATAAAGGGACGGTGGTTGGCCATGCTCCACAGGGAGCATGTGGGGCTCTGCTGAGTGAGCCCTCCTCCACTGCCCAGGGAAGTAGGTGAAGAGCATCTCAAGACAGTGAGGGGCAGGTGGAGCAGAGTGTGGAGATGACTGGTTCTTTAGTAAAGAGAGAGAAGATGGTGATAGAGAAGTTGAAAGGTGAAGGAGGAGTTTCCCACACTACAGATGCCTGCCCAGGAACGAGACTAAGGAGTTAATGCTGGGAGCAGGCACTTGGGCACAAAAAGCAAGACAGAAATCTATCACAGCCAGGGGGCATCCACACTAGTGACTCAGAAACCAGAGACATGGGGCGTCATGGGTTTTACAGTGATTAAGTTCCAAGGCAGTACAGCCACACTTTTGCTCATCTATTTCATATTAAGTGTCTGAGTTGGTGTTAAAGATACAATGAAGGGAAAGGAGGGATACAATTAAATTCTTAACAAGAGGATTTTCGTTAATATCTGTAGCCAGAAATGCTGTGGGAAGCAGGAAAGTTTGGGGAGAGATGAGGAGACAGATGAGTCGGGGGTCCTTTCTTCACCACTCCTGCTGGGGGGCCAGGGTGTCTCATGAGAGCCCAGCAGCTCTAAAGGAAGCCAATTCCCATTTCTGGGTCCAACTTCAAGCCAATTCTGTGCCTCCTGGAGACCAATTCATCACCACAGGGCCCTAGGCTGAAGGCCTGTAAGACCAGGCTCCTGCCAACCACACATGGGATTCAATGGGCCTTTGTTCTAAAAGACTGGATCAGAAAGGATGAAGCAGGCACCAGGGCTTCTTCAGCCACAGAGAGGGAGTCCTGGGAATGCATGGGGATGAATCTTGTTTCTCCTTTTCTCCTCATGCAGCAGAAACGCTGTATTGAGAGCAATGTCCCCCAGTGAAAACTCGGACAGAAAGATTGGTCCATTCCAAATTCTGGCCCTACAGGCAGAAGCGTGAGAGCTGGACTTGGTCAGAGAGGCACTCACAACAGGACCTGGCTAGAGGAAGGCCCTCGATATGGACAAACTGATGGGTGCCCAAACCCGTGATATTCAGGTGATGGGCTGGAAGCTGAACAGAGGGGCCCATACTAATGTAGGTACTTCTTTTTTAATGCTCTTGTCTGACCTCTACACAACTCGGTGGTATAAGAAGGATTTTTCATCATAGGATAAAGAGGTTCCGATTACGTAAGAGGATGAATAACGGCCCAAAAAACTATCAGGCCTTAATCCCTGAATCCTGCAAAATGTTACTTTATGTGGAAAATATTATGTGTGCACATTCAGTCGTGCCTGACTCTTTGTGACCCGATAGACTATAGCCCACCAGGCTCCTCTGTCCCTGAGAATTCTCCAGGCAAGAATACTGGAGTGGGAGCCATTTCCTCTTCCAGGGGGTCTTCCCGACCCAGGGATCAAACCCCTGTCTCCTGGAGCTCCTGCACTGCAGGCAGAGTCTTTACCACTGTGCCACCTGGAAGCCCTCAGATATGGAAAATGGTATTAACCAAATGTGACAAAGTTTTGGGCCATGAGATGGAGACACTGTCCCAGATTATCCACATGGGGCCCAAATGGAATCACCAGTGTTCCTGTAAGACGAGGAAGGCAGAGGAGGATTTGACTCAGGCAGAGAAGGAGGTGTCAGGACCACAAAGCAGAAATTGGAGGGATGTCCTACAAGCGAAGGACACCAAGAACCGGCAGAAGGCAGGTCAGACAAGGGATCCTTCCCGAGAGCCTCTGGAGGGAGCATGGCCCTGCCCACACCTTGATTTGGGCCCAGGAATACTGATTTTGAAAGTGAAGATATTTCTGTTGTACTGAAGAACCAAACTTGTGGTAATTTGTCACTGCAGCCAGAGGAAGCCAATAGTCTATGAAGAGGCCTCTCCACTGCTAAGAAATGGTGCCTTCTAGCTCTAGGAGGTTGGTGTGTTTCCCACCTTACCACCTTAATACTTTAAAGAATTGAATTTTTGCATTGGAGAGCGTTCCTGCAATTCTTTTTTTTCTCTTTCTTTTCTTTCTTTTTTTTTTGAGACCCATAGACGGCAGCCCACCAGGCTCCCCCGTCCCTGGGATTTTCCAGGCAAGAACACTGGAGTGGGGTGCCATTTCCTTCTCCAATGCAGGAAAGGGAAAAGTGAAAGGGAAGTTGCTCAGTTGTGTCCGACTCTTAGCGACCCCATGGACTGCAGCCCACCAGGCTCCTCCATCCATGGGATTTTCCAGGCAAGAGTACTGGAGTGGGGTGCCAGTGCCTTCTCCATAGCTTGCAATTCTTGATATGAAAGTTCCACATGTGCAACAGCATCAAGCTGGTGAGTTAACACAGGGAACGGTCCTTGTAAGAGTGAGAAAAGGAACAGTTACTAAGTCGAATTTCCACTTCATCCTTGGCCTCCCCATTTGTCTGTTCTTTATAACTTGTGCCTGGCCTTGGACCAGATCTGTATACCAATGCAAACATTGAGATGCTCAGCTTGTTGTGAGTCCACTTGCCCTATCGAGCTAAAATGACTGCAGGTAAAATAGGTAAGTGGTTATTTTCTTTCTTCTAAGAAAGAATATAATCTTTCCTCTAACATTCCCTTGAGGGAGCTTCTGGAGGGTGAAGATGTTACCAAGCCTATTTGAGAGAAACAGACTCTTCTCTATTAGTTATAACCCAGGCAGAAACACAGGTATCACCATGGGTTGTTCCCACCCACCCGAGTACAAAGCTCTACAGCATGGAGATGCCCCAACTCTGTGCTGTGCTTAGTCACTCGGTCATGTCCGACTCTTTGTGACCCCAATGGACTGTAGCCCACCAGGCTCCTCTGTCCATGGGGATTCTCCAGGCAAGAATACTGGAGTGGGTTGCCATATTCTCCTCCAGGGGATCTTCCCAAGCCAAGGATCGAACCAAGATCTTCTGCATTGCAGGCAAATTCTTTACCATCTGAGCCACAAGGGAAGCCCCAACTCTAGGCAGAATTAGTATTTCTAGGGCGAACAGAGGGGCTTCCCGAAAGGCTCAGCGGTAAAGAATCTGCCTGTAATGCAAAAGACGTGGGTTTGATCCCTGAGTCAGGAAGATCCCCTGGAAGAGCAAATGGCAACCCACTCCAGTAATCGTGCCTAGAAAATTCTAGGCATAGAGAGCCTGGCGGGCTACAGTCCAAAGGGTCACAAAGAGTTGAACACAACTGAGCATGCACACATGTGTTAGGGTGAACAGAAAGCACCGGGTGCCCGGTTAGGGTTAGAAGGGAGACAGTTAGGAGCCTATTCTCTGAAACAGAAAAGAGGGGCATGGGGAGGAGGGAGACAGAGCAAGAAGGAAGAATACGTCCAAGAATATAAACCAACCTGTACAGATTTGAGAAAAGTGGTAACTGGACAAAACCAAATCTGTTCAGAACAGGGACCTCCAAACCTTGGAGGTATCACCTCCAAGGAATCACCTCCAAACCTTGAAACACGGCCATGTGAAACAATCTTTCTAAATGGTTTACACATGAGTTAATTTAAGAACCATATAGACTTAAAATATAAACCGGATTTAAAGTGAACTATAGAGCACTGTGGCTTCCCTGGTGGGTCAGAGGTTAAAGCATCGGCCTGCAATGCAGGAGACCTGGGCTCGATCCCTGGGTCAGGAAGATCCCCTGGAGAAGGAAATGGCAACCCACTCCAGTGTTCTTGCCCGAAGAATCCCAGGGACGGGGGAGCCTGGTGGGCTGCCATCTATGGGGTCGCACAGAGTCGGACACAACTGAATCAACTTAGCAGCAGCAGCAGCAGTCCATTTTCCAATGGCTCAGTTTCGTCATGTGGGATGTAATAAATATTTAACTGTCATCCTCACTGCGGCCTACTTGAATATCAAAATGGTATTTAGAATAACAGCGCTCAGAGCCAAAAGAGAAACCAGCACACACAAACCATTTGCCCAGCAGCAGCAGTATGACTAAGGACACATCTGTTCAATAAATGATAAATACCTAAATAAATTTAATAAATTTAAAAGTAACACCTAACAAAGATTTAAACTAAAAAAGCCAGTGCCTATACAATCTGTTATTTTGTTCCTTTTCAAAGACCACTTAGTTAAAATGTCTACACAAAGGTCAGACATTCAGGGTCTAGAAAATTAAATGCCAAAAAGTGAATTCAAAGTTTTCTTACCTCTAGTTCTAGACAAAATCATATCCTTTATTATCTGCATAATAACACGTGTAAGGATCATGACGGAAATCAGGTGATACACTCTCCATGGAGTCAGTGCAAGGAACCTATAACAGCAAAAAACAGACAAATCATTGTTTCTATTTGAGGATTTAACCTTTTTTAAACAATCAGGTTTACTTTCTGCCACAGAAACATAAAACAGATTCAATAAATGATTTCACTTGTCAAAAGCACCCACAACGTGACCATATGAAAGTTACTTGGGACTTCCCTGGTGGGCCAGTGGTTAAGAATCTACCTGCCAATGCAGGGGACACAGGTTCGATCTCTGGTTCAGGAAGATCCCACATGTCTGGGGGCAACTAAGCCTGTGCACCACAGCTGCTGAGCTCGTGATCTAGAGCCCACGAGGTGAAACAACTAAATCCTGTGTACCTACAGCCCATGCTATGCAACAAGAAAAGCCACCACAATGAGAAGCCCGAGCACCGCAACTAGAGAACAGCTTCCACTCGCCGCAACCAGAGAAAGCCTGTGCAAAGCAACCAAGACCCAGAGGAGCCAAAAATTAAAGAAGAAAGAAAGTTACTTAATAGGCATTAGAGACAATGAAATAAGAGCACCTGAGCCATGTGCACTTTTGTGCCATGCTTTTCTGCTCTAACTGCCCATCTGGGCAAAGGATTTGCGATCTTGGGTATGGCCCAAATAGCACTTTGCTAGATGGAATAGAATTGACCTGGAGCAGAATCATTATAACAAAGCCAGAGCTGCCGGGTATTCTTAGGCACAGTCAGTCAGGCAGTTCAGTTGCTCAGTCGTGTCCGACCTTTTGCAACCCCATGGACTGCAGCATGCCAGGCCACCCTGTCCATCACCAACTCTTGCAGTATACTCAAATTCACGTCCATTGAGTCGGTGATGCCATGCAACCATCTCATCCTCTGTCGTCCCCTTCAATCTTTGTCCCCTCCTGCCTTCAATCTTTGCCAGCAACAGGGTCTTTTCAAATGAGTTAGTTCTTTGCATCAGATGGCCAAAGTATTGGAGTTTCACCTTCAGCATTAGTCCTTCCAATGAACATTCAGGACTGATTTCCTTTATTTTTTTTAATTTAAATTTATTTTAATTGGAGGCTAATTACAATATTGTATTGGTTTTGCCATACATCAACATGAATCTGCCACAGGTATACACGTGTTCCCCATCCTGAAACCCCCTCCCACCTCCCTCCCTGTACATCCCTCTGGGTCATCCCAGTGCACCAGCCCCAAGCATCCTGTATCCTGCATTGAACCTGGACTGGCGATTCATTTCTTATGATATTATACATGTTTCAATGCCATTCTCCCAAATCATCCCACCCTCTCCCTCTCCCACAGAGTCCAAAGGACTGTTCTATACATCTGTGTCTCTTTTGCTGTCTCGCATACAGGGTTAGCATTACCATCTTTCTAAATTCCATATATATGCGTTCAGTTCAGTTCAGTTCAGTTCAGTCACTCAGCCATGTCCGACTCTTTGTGACCCCATGAATCGCAGCACGCCAGGCCTCCCTGTCCATCACCAACTCCCAGAGTTTACTCAAACTCACGTCCATCAAGTTGGTGATGCCATCCAGCCGTCTCATCCTCTGTCGTCCCCTTCTCCTCCTGCCCCTAATCCCTCCCAGCATCAGGGTCTTTTCCAATGAGTCAACTCTTCGCATCAGGTCGCCAAAGTATTGGCGTTTCAGCTTCAGCATCATTCTTTCCAAAGAACATCCAGGGCTGATCCCCTTTAAAATGGACTGGTTGGATCTCCTTGCAGTCCAAGGGACTCTCAGGAGTCTTCTCCAACACCACAGTTCAAAACCATCAATTCTTTGGCACTCAGCTTTCTTCACAGTCCAACTCTCATATTCATACATGACCACTGGAAAAACCATAGCCTTGACTAGATGGACCTTTGTTGGCAAAGTAATGTCTCCACTTTTCAATATGCTATCTAGGTTGGCCATGACTTTTCTTCCAAGGAGTAAGTGTCTTTTAATTTCATGGCTGCAATCACCATCTGCAGTGATTTTGCAGCCCCCAAAAATAAAGTCTGACACTGTTTCCACTGTTTCCCCATCTATTTCCCATGAAGTGATGACATGATCTTCATTTTCTGAATGTTGAGTTTTAAGCCAACTTTTTCACTCTCCTCTTTCAATTTCATTGCATTAGTATACTGTATTGGTGTTTTTCTTTCTGGCTTACTTCACTCTGTATAATAGGTTCCAGTTTCATCCACCTCATTAGAACTGATTCAAATGTATCCTTTTTAATGGCTGAGTAATACTCCATTGTGTATATGTATCACAGCTTTCTTATCCATTCATCTGCTGATGGACATCTAGGTTGCTTCCATGTCCTGACTATTATAAACAGTGCTGTGATGAACATTGGGGTACACGTGTCTCTTTCAATTCTGGTTTCCTCGGTGTGTATGCCCAGCAGTGAGGTTGCTGAGTCATAAGGCAGTTCTATTTCCAGTTTTTTAAGGAATCTCCACACTGTTCTCCATAGTGACTGTACTAGTTTGCATTGCCACCAACAGTGTAAGAGGGTTCCCTTTTCTCCACACCCTCTCCAGCATTTATTGCTTGTAGACTTTTGGATCACAGCCATTCTGACTGGTGTGAAATGCTACCTCACTGTGGTTTTGATTTGCACTTCTCTGATAATGAGTGATGTTGAGCATCTTTTCATGTGTTTGTTAGCCATCTGTATGTCTTCTTTGGAGAAATGTCTATTTAGTTCTTTGGCCCACTTTTTGATTGGGTCATTTATTTTTCTGGAATTGAGCTGCAGGAGTTGCTTATATATTTTTGAGATTAGTTGTTTGTCAGTTGCTTCGTTTGCTATCATTTTCTCCCATTCGGAAGGCTGTCTTTTCACCTTGCTTATAGTTTCCCGAATAGCCAAAGCAATCTTGAGAAGAAGAATGGAACTGGAGGAATTAACCTGCCTGACTTCAGGCTCTACTACAAAGCCACAGTCATCAAGACAGTATAGTACTGTCACAAAGATAGAAATATAGATCAATGGAACAAAATAGAAAGCCCAGGGATAAATCCACACACCTATGGACACCTTATTTTTGACAAAGGAGGAAAGAATATACAACGGAGAAAAGACACTCTCTTTAACAAGTGGTGCTGGGAAAACTGGTCAACCACTTGTAAAAGAATGAAACTAGAACACTTTCTAACATCATACATAAAAATAAACTCAAAATGGATTAAAGATCTAAATGTAAGACCAGAAACTATAAAACTCCTAGAGGAGAACATAGGCAAAACACTCTCTGACATAAATCACAGCAGGATCCTCTATGACCCACCTCCCAGAATATTGGAAATAAAAGCAAAAATAAACAAATGGAACCTAATTAAAATTAAAAGCTTCTGCACAACAAAGGAAACTATAAGCAAGGTGATTTCCTTTAGAGTTGACTGGTTTGATCTCCTTGCAGTCCAAGGGACTCTCAAGAATCTTTTCCAACACCACAGTTCAAAAGCATCAATTCTTTGGCATTCAGGTTTCTTTATAGTCCAACTCTCACATCTGTACATGACTACCGAAAAAACTATAGCTTTGACTAGACAGACCTTTGTTGGTAAAGTAATGTCTATGCTTTTTAATATGCTGTCTCTGTTCAGTTCAGTTCAGTCGCTCAGTCATGTCCAACTCTTTGCGACACCATGAACCGCAGCACACCAGGCCTCCCTGTCCATCGCCAACTCCCGGAGTTCACCCAAATCCATGTCCATTGAGTCGGTGATGCCATCCAACCATCTCATCCTCTGTCGTCCCCTTCTCCTCCTGCCCCTAATCCCTCCCAGCATCAGGGTCTTTTCCAGTGAGTCAGCTCTTCGCATCAGGTGGCCAAAGTACTGGAGTTTCAGCTTCAACATCAGTCCTTCCAATGAATACCCAGAACTGATCTCCTTTTGGATGGACTGGTTGGATCTCCTTGCAGTCCAAGGCACTCTCAAGAGTCTTCTCCAACACCACAGTTCAAAAGCATCAATTCTTTGGAACTCAGCTTTCTTCACAGTCCAACTCTCATATCCATACATGACCACAGGAAAAACCATAGCCTTAACTAGACAGACCTTTGTTGGCAAAGTAATATCTCTGCTTTTTAATATGCTATCTAGGTTGGTCATAACTTTCCTTCCCAGGAGTAAGCATCTTTTAATTTCATGGCTGCAATCATCATTTGCAGTGATTTTGGAACCCAGAAAAATAAAATGAGCCACTGTTTCCCCATCTATTTCCCATGAAGTGATGGGACCGGATGCCATGATCTTCGTTTTCTGAATGTTAAGCTTTAAGTCAACTTTTTCACTCTCCTCTTTCATTTTCATCAAGAGGCTCTTTAGTTCTTCTTCACTTTCTGCCATAAGGGTGGTGTCATCTGCATATATGAGTTTATTGATATTTCTTCTCCCGGCAATATTGATTCCAGCTTGTGCTTCATCCAGCCCAGCATTTCTCATGATGTACTCTGCATATAAGTTAAACAAGGGTGACAATATACAGCCTTGACGTACTCCTTTCCTGATTTGAAGTCTGTTGTTCCATGTCCAGTTCTAACTGTTGCTTCCTGACCTGCATATAGGTTTCTCAAGAGGCAGGTCAGGTTGTCTAGTATTCCCATCTCTTTCAGAATTTTCCACAGTTTATTGTGATCCACACAGTCAACGGCTTTAGCATAGTCAATAAAGCAGAAATAGATGTTTTTCTGGAACTTTCTTGCTTTTTCCATGATCCAGCGGATGGTTGGCAATTTGATCTCTGGTTCCTCTGCCTTTTCTAAATCCAGCTTGAACATCTGGAAGCTCACAGTTCATGTACTGTTGAAGACTGGCTTGGAGAATTTTGAGCATTACTTTACTAGCGTGTGAGATAAGTGCAATTGTGCAGTAGTTTGAACATTCTTTGGCATTGCCTTTCTTTGGGATTGGAATGAAACCTGACCTTTTCCAGTCCTATGGCCACTGCTGAGTCTTCAAATTTGCTGGTATATTGAGTGAAGCACTTTCACAGCATCAACTCTCAGGATTTGAAATAGCTCAACTGGAATTCCATCACCTCCACTAGCTTTGTTCATAGTGATGCTTCCTAAGGCCCACTTGACTTCACATCCCAGGATGCCTGGCTCTAAGTTAGTGATCACACCATCATGATTATCTGAGTTGCGAAGATCTTTTTTGTATAGTTCTTCTGTGTATTCTTGCCACCTCTTCTTAATATCTTCTGTTTCTGTTAGGTCCATACCATTTCTGTTCTTTATTAAGCCCATCTTTGCATGAAATGTTCCCTTGGTATCTTTAATTTTCTTGAAGAGATCTCTAGTCTTTCCCATTCTATTGTTTCCCTCTATTTCTTTGCATTGATCACTAAGGAAGGCTTTATCTCTCCTTGCTATTCTTTGGAACTCTGCATTCAAATGTGTATATCTTTCCTTTTCTCCTTTGCCTTTCACTTCTCTTCTATTCACAGCTATTTGTAAGGCCTCCCCAGACAGCCATTTTGCTTTTTTGCATTTCTTTTTCTTGGGGATGGTCTTGATTCCTGTCTCCTATACAATGTCACAAATGTCCATCCATAGTTCTTCAGGCACTCTATCAAATCTAATGCCTTAAATCTATTTGTCACTTCCACTGTATAATCGTAAGGGATTTGATTTAGGTCATACCTGAATGGTCTAGTGGTTTTCCCTACTTTTTCATTTTAAGTTTGAATTTTGCAATAAGGAGTTCATGATCTGAGCCACAGTCAGCTCCCTGTCTTGTTTTTGCTGACTATATAGAGCTTCTCCATCTTTGGCTGCAAAGAATATAATCAATCTGATTTTGGTATTGACCATCTGGTCATGCCCATGTGTAGAGACTTCTCTTGTGTTATTGGAAAAGGGTGTTTGCTATGACCAGTGCATTCTCTTGGCAAAACTCTCTCTGGAGTCTCTTGCATTGCTGGCGGATTCTTTACCAACTGAGCTATCAGGGAAGCCTCTCCTCATGCACAGAGAGTAGCTAAAGTAGATGCTCTTTACTTACTATCCTGTCTTAGTTTCTGTTTTATGTCGTGTTCATTTCTTTAACTCCTACCCATTTTCCCACCCATCTCTTAAAAATAGCAGTTATTAGGAACCCAGTTTGCCAGCCCTTTCTCTCTAATATCACTGCTCTTTTGTCTATCTGCCCACTTCCTCTCCAGAAGAAAACAAAGAATTCTTTATGATGAACAGCACACAAACCCTACAGTACTTTTTTGGCTTGTTTGTTTTTGATTGGTTTTATAAAGGAATGGAAAGGCAAAGAAGTCACAGGGAGCTTAGAGCCTTCATACAGAGGTTGAAGCCCATTTTATATAAGTTAGTTGGTTAAGCTGCTAATTAATAGTTCTTTGCAAACCTGTGAACTGAAGCCTGCCAGGCTCCTCTGTCCATGGGATTCTCCAGGCAAGAATACTGGAGTGGGTTGCCATTTCCTTCTTCAGGGGATCTTCCTGACCCAGGGATTGAACCCAAGTCTCCCACATTGCAGGCAGATTCTTTACTGTCTGAGCCACTAGGGAATCCTTTCACTTGGGGCAACCATAACTCAGAAAAATTAACAGATTTATCACAACACTAACTGTAAAGCAGTGTAGAATGTATTAATATAAAAAAGCAAAGAATACATGAAAACTGCCTTCTAGGAACTTGCTTCCTCATCAGAGAAATGAACACAGGCTGTGCTAACAAAATCCAAGGCAATGAGTCTTAATGCTATAGCAAAACATGGGCAAAGAGAAAAGAGAAGCAAAGGAGGAGAAATTATTAACTCCAAATCAAGGAAGATCTAGAAAAGTGGCATTGAACTTGGTATGGGAGGAGATGCAATTCAGAGGAAAATAGAAGCTAAGTTCCAATTAGTGGATATAACATGAGTAGAAGAATGAGACAAGAGTGAGGTGTGCCTGGGGCATGCAGGTGGTCTGGGATAGCCCCAGCAGAAGCAGAGGGATAAAGAAGAGAGTTGGGAGATGGGCAGAGAGAAGAGATTGAGGTGCCAGGCTCAGGGCTGACTGTGGCAAGCCCTGAGGATATATAGGGAGTTTGGTTTTAACAGTAGAGAAAAAGCCAAAGATATAGAGTAGGAAAATGAAATTGAGTGATTTAGGGAAATGCCTGAGGGCAGCAGAGAAGATGAGGGAGATAGGGAGGAAACTGGCATTCAGGAAGGTTATGCAGTGTGCTTGGTGAGAAGTGGCCAACATGAGATGCTGGTAAAGTATGGGTAAACCCTCTCCCAGAATGTGGACAACCCAAGTTCAAGGTCTGGTTCTTATGCTAATTGTCTGTGTGTGACCTGGGCCAGAGTGGGTAGAATAGGTCAGTGCTTCCTAAGTATAGTTCTGCAACTGTTAGCAGCCTGCCTGCCTGGAAAGCTTGTTAAAATACAGATTCCCAGACCCCAGGCTCCTCCCCACAGAACCTCTGAAATAGGTGGTTTAAATACTAGTATTTACATTCAATAAATATATTTATGGGGGCCTACACTGGGCCATGTCATGGCAAATAGTTGTGGAAACAATGGAAATAGTGAGAGACTTTTATTTTCTTGGGCTCCAAAACCACTGCAGATGGTGACTGCATACATGAAATTAAAAGACGCTTGCTCCTTGAAAGTAAAGCTATAACAAATCTAGACAGCATACTAAAAAGCAGAGACATTACTTTGCCAGCACGAGAGATGGTAAAGGACAAAGAAGCCTGGCGTGCTGCAGTCCATGGGGTCGCAAAGAATTGGACATGACTGAGCAACTGAACCACAACACACTGAAGTGGCAGTTCTCAGAATTTTTGATAATGATCTACTGTAAGAAATTCATTTATATCTACATACATACAGATGAAACCAGCTTCAAAGTGATATTTGTCCTTATAATGTGTGATGACTTCTGATACTTTCCTTCAATTCCACTATATTTTAAAATGCTGACCGCGACTCACTTAACTGACTCCACAAATGAGTTGTAACTCAGTGTGACTCACATTGCATCAGAAGGAATCTGCAGATGTTAGATTACTATGTTTCATTAGAAAGGCCTTGGCTTCAGAGTCAGGTAAAGACCTAGGAGAGAAAGTTCCCTCAAGTTTAAAGATATTTTGAGATAACCAGGAAGCCATTTAAGGATCTCTTATAAACCAAAGAAATGCAAAATGAACTGAATCAGTGCTGGTCATTACTTATTCTTTTAGTGGAAATTACAATCTTCCAGGAATACAAAAATTAGGGAATGATAGGACTTTGACCCATCGCCCTGGCTGCTAATAGCTCTCATTTAGAGGGCATTGCCATAGCAACTCCAAGAGCCCTGAGGATGCCCCTCATGTGCCCTGAGCCAGGGACTAGTTGGTATCTTGCCCAAGGGTCTCATTGGTCATGAAAGATCCTCAGCCAAATGAGAATGTAACCCAATCACTATTCTATACTTGGAGTGGAAATGCCAAAATTGTATGGGATTGTATATGTCTCCTTGGTCAATGAGTGTCTTTGCAGTACAAGAGTTAAGAATAGAAATGTCTAAGAAACAAAGTCCTAATATTAATAATTTGTACTTAGGAAAAACCTGCATATTTTTGGTATTATAGTTATTTACACTGCCTATGAGGATTCATCTCATGGTTCCAATGAAAATATGTAGCATAATTTAGACTTCTGATTTGAAATTCAAATCATAGGAACACTTATGAATGTATTTATTTTATGGGAAATGCCTAATATTTGGGAGATCTTGGCTGTCAGACAAGGTCATTTTTTAAAACTTTTATTTTGGTATCTTTCAAACATATACAAAAAGAGAAACTGAAGTAGAGTAAACCCAGCTTCAATCATTCTCCATTCATGGCCAGCCTTGTTTCTTTATATTCCCGCACACCGAAGCTCTCTCCTATTTCTATATCTATTTCTGCTTTATTGACTATGCTAAAGCCACTGACTGTGTGGATCACAATAAACTATGGAAAGTTCTGAAAGAGATGGGAATACCAGACCGCCTGACCTGCCTTTTGAGAAACCTGTATGCAGGTCAGGAAGCAACAGTTAGAACTGGACATGGAACAACAGACTGATTCCAAATAGGAAAAGGAGTACATCAAGGCTGTATATTGTCACCCTGCTTGTTTAAATTATATGCAGAGTACATCCTGAGACATGCTGGGCTGGAGGAAGCACAAGCTGGAATCAAGACTGCCGGGAGAAATATCAATAACCTCAGATATGCAGATGACACCACCCTTATGGCAGAAAGTGAAGAACTAAACAGTCTCTTGATGAAAGGGAAACAGGAGAGCGAAAAGTTGGCTTAAAGCTCAACATTCAGAAAACAAAGATCATGGCATTCGGTCCCATCACTTCATGGCAAATAGATGGAGAACAGTGGAGAAACAAATCTAAAAAATAAATAGATTTATTTTCTTTGGCTCCAAAATCACTGCAGATGGTGATTGCAGCCATGAAGTAAAAAGACACTTACACCTCGGAAGGAAAGTTATGACCAACCTAGATAGCATATTAAAAAGCAGAGACATTAATTTGCCAACAAAGGTCCGTCTAGTCAAAGCTGTGGTTTTTCCTGTGGTCATGTATGGATGTGAGAGTTGGACTATAAAGAAAGCTGAGCACCAAAGAATTGATGCTTTTGAACTGTGGTGTTGGAGAAGACTCTTGAGAGTGCCTTGGACTGCAAGGAGATCCAACCAGTCCATCCTAAAGGAAATCAGCCCTGCATGTTCATTGGAAGGACTGATGCTGAAGCTGAAACTCCAATACTTTGGCTACTTAATGAGAAGAGCTGACTCATTTGAAAAGACCCTAATGCTGGGTAAGACTGAAGGCAGGAGGAGAAGGGGACAACAGAGGATGAGATGGTTGGATGGCATCACCGACTCAGTGGACATGAGTTTGAGTAAACTCCAGGAGTTGGTGATGGACAAGGAGGCCTGGCATGCTGCAGTCCCTGGGGTTGCAAAGAGTCAGACATGACTGAGTAACTGAACTGAACTGAAGCTCTCTCCACCACATACGCAGCTAAATTATTTGAAGCAAATATCAAACTTCACAAAATTTTATTTTGTGTGTGTGTATTTGCAAATGTCATTTATCTTCAAAAACAAAAAGGGACTTTTAACCTAACAACAATATCACTATCACATCTAATAATACTGCTTAATGTCCTTAAGGCAAACATTCTTTAATGTCATCAGGCACCTGTCAGCATTCCCAATTGCCCAGTCATCTGTTGCACCCATGTGCACACACACACACGAAAACACTGAAAGACTGAACCAGAATCTGAAAAAATCATACACTGAAGCGGACAGATGTGAGTTTTAAGTTTCCTGTAATTTGTATGTTTCCTGTCTGCCCCTCATCTCTCTCTCTCTCTTTTATTTATTATTATTACTGTTTCTGCTTAAAATTATCATGGAAGAAAAAGACTCATTTTGTCCAGTAAAGCTTTCCAAAGTCTGAGAATCATTTCTTGTATCCTTGTGGTTTAGTGTAACACTTTCCTTTACCCCTTCTGCAGACTGTGAAAACTGGTAGCTGCATCTACAGTCTTGACCAGATTTCAGCTGTTTCTTTTTCTGTAGAGCTGCATGACAGGTGGACCTGTGTGTTCCCATCAGGAGGTACACAGTGACCGCTGTCTCGATTCTGTGACATTAGCAGCCGTTGGTGATGGCTGTCTGGCCGATACTTCCTCAGGGGCTACCCAGGGGTGGAAGCACTTCGTTCTTGCCTCAGTTGTTAGCTGGGTCACGTCGATCAAGAGAAACTTCCCTTCATCAATGTCGGATGACCAGGAGAGATGGATCTCAAGGCAAAGGCGGGATCAACACTTGATTCCTTCTCTTTATTTACCAGCCTTCAAGAAAATGAGACCTTAGTGTCCTCTAATACTAAGATTTAAGGTAAAGGTAGAGAGGCTGCTCTCCTTCATTCCTTTTCAGTGTTTATGAATGATGTGCCACAGCCCCTGGAGTCTCACCCCTACGGACCCTCAAGTGGCCCATCGTGGTTTGTGAGAGCTTAATCAGGTTGGTTCCTGAGTCCCTTTGGTATAAAATGTAGTAACCTTTGATAATAAAACACTTTAAAGGGACAGGGAAAATATAAACTTTACAAATGCAGTTTAACATGTGGAAGGGAGTTTAATGAAACTTTCTAATGAAACCGATCTCAGATGATAAAGAATCTGCCTGCACCGCAGGAGACCTGGCTTCAGTCCCTGGGTCAGGAAGATTCCCCTGGAGAAGGGAATAGCAACCCACTCCAGTGTTCTTGCCTGGAGAATCCCAGGGATGGGGAGCCTGGTGGGCTGCCGTCTCTGGGTCGCACAGAGTTGGACACGACTGAAGCGACTTAGCAGCAGCAGCAGCAGCCAGTATTCTTGCCTGGAGAATCCCATGGACAGAGAATCTGCGTGCTGCAGCCCATGGTCACAACGAGTTGGATATAACTGAGCCACTAACACACAAATCTTTCATCAAAGACTCTCCTGAGAATGACTGCTAAAATTTGTTGGATATATAAACAAAATAATGCTATGATAGCTAAAATTGAAAGCTCAAGAATAACAAGGGTTGCAATCTGACTAAATCAAATTATATTTTTTTTAAAAACATAGTTGAACAGAGGGCTTCCCTGCTGGTCTAGTGGTAAAGAATCTGCCTGCCAATGCAGGGGACATGGGTCCGAGTCCTGGCCTGGGAAGATCCCACATGTCTCAGAGCAACCAAGGCTGTGTGCCACAACTATGGAGACCATTCACCTAGAGCCTGAGTTCCGCATCAAGAGAAGCCACAGCAATGAGAAGCCCCAGCACCACAACAGAAAGTAGCCCCCGCTTGCTGCACCTAGAGAAAGCCCTCCTACAGCAGAGAAAACCCACTGCAACCAAAAATAAAATAAATAAGCAACATCTTTAAAAAAAAATAGTTGAACAGAGTTGTTTTGAACCAATCTTTTCTTTTATGAAAATTGTCTTATAGGACATCAAAACAAACAAACAAACAAACAAACAAACAAAAAATCCCTGCCTGCTGGCCATAAGCGATTCTGATTCTGGCACTCTGTGGCACTACTCAGAGAAAGACTACACTTTTTCATCCAATCCATGATTCCCTCGGTAAGCATCACCCAGTCCTACTGAAACACATCTCATATGGGGAAGCTCAGCATGTCTTCTGCATCCAGTTTCCTACAGTGTCCTTTTATTACTGGGGGAAGGGGAAATCCCATTTCATTCCATAACCAGTGACTGTCGGGCCCTGGGCTAGCTGCAGGGATACACCGATGACTAAATCCCAGAGAAGCTGAGAAGCAGACAAGTAAACAGCTATGTTTAACCCAAGTACTTTCCACAAGACTGTGGAAACAGGAAAGAGGACCGATGACCACATAGGAAAGGCAGAGAGAGCTCTCGAGAGAGGGTGGCGTTTAAGCTCTCGACTCCCCCAGAACAGCCGGACTTTGCCAGGTAAAAAGGCACTAAAGGCATTCTGGGTTGGGGAACAGGGCAAGCAGGGGAACAGCGAGAGGCTTGGACAGGAGAGTGAGAAAGTGCCCTTAACGCCGGCCTCCCTCAACCCAGAGGCTCAAGTTCTGCCATCCAGAGCCACATTGCAGTGAATAGAATGGCTGATGTCTAGTGAGTGCAAGCATGGTTCTAGACATCATTTAAATTATGCATCCACTCATTTAATCCTTATAACAATATATGTATTCACTTGTTTAACCCTTATAACAATGTATGTATTTGCTCATTTAATCCTTATAACAATCCCATGAGGAAGCTACTATAAAACCACATTGCAGTGAATAGAACAGCTGATGTCTAGTGAGTGTAAGCATGGCTCTAGACATCATTTAATGTATGTATTCACTCGCTTAATCCTTATAACAGTGTATGTATTCACTTGTTTAATCCTTACAACAATGTATGTACTCGCTCATTTAATCCTTATAACAATCCCATGAGGAAGCTACTATAATTAGCCCCATTTTGCAGATGAGCAAGGAGAGGTTAAGAAATTTGCTCAAGGCCTCATCATCAGGGGAGGTGGGACCAGAATCCAGATGGGATCTGGGAATCCAAACAGCTTGGCTCTAAGCCACTCTCTCACCACATTGCAAAACACCTCCAAAACACAAGCTACTCTTCTTCCTCCTCCTGTTACTACATGAGAATAGCTAGAAGGGCTGTCACCGAGTTTGGAGAGTATGTCTGCTCAGGGTGTGCTGAACTGACTCAAGAGATCCCAAGAGCACTCCTCAGTGACACGGGCCACCACCACCAAGGTTGCAGAAAGCGGGGGTCATGATCATGCCTCGTCAGGACAGACAACCCTGGTCCTGTCACCTCTTCCCCATGTCTAATTCCACTCTGGCGGGGTTCCAGGGTTGACTCTTTTCAGACCAAATGCTCCCACTGGGCCTCTGTAGGGGAGCCAGGAATCCCTAGGGGCCTTGAATCCCTTCGTTCTGGATTCCAAAGCTCTACTTATACAGTTTTTTAAAAATTAATAGGCTGTGTTTTTAGAGCAGTTTTAGGTTTACAGAAAAACTGAGTAGACTGTGCAGAGACTTCCCATATCCCCTCCTCCCTTATCCTCCCATCCCACCTGCAGTGTCTCCTAGCATTAACACCTTGCTTCAGTGTGATACATGCGTTATGACTGATGAACCAATACTGATAGGTTATTAACCAAGTCCATAGATCACAGGAGAGCTCACTCTGTGTCACACATTCTGTGGCTTCTGACAAATGCAGAATTTCATGTATCCATCATGACAGTGTCACCCGGCATATTTTCACTGCCCTAAAAATCCCTGAGCTCCACATGGTCATACCTCTCTCTCTCCCCATAAACTCTGGTGACCACTGGTCATTTTACTGTACCTAGGAGTCTGCCTTTTCCAGAACGTCATATAACTGCAATCACATAGCAGGTAACTTTTTCAGACTGGCTCTTTTCACTTAGTATTTATTTAAGTTCCTCTGTCTTTTCATGGCTTGATAACTCGCTTCTTTTTATTACTGAATATGGAGAAGGCAATGGCACCCCACTCCAGTATTCTTCCCTGGAAAATCCCATGGATGGAGGAGCCTGGTAGGCTGCAGTCCATGGGGTCGTGAAGAGTCAGACACGACTGAGTGACTTCACTTTCACTTTTCACTTTCATGCACTGGAGAAGGAAATGGCAACCCACTCCAGTGTTCTTGCCTGGAGAATCCCAGGGATGGGAGAGCCTTGTTGGGCTGCCATCTATGGGGTCGCACAGAGTCGGACACGACTGAAGTGACTCAGCAGCAACAGCAGCAACATCCCATCATATGCTGCACCACCGTTTATCCGTGTACCACTGCTTGTCCTCCTGAAGGACACCTTGGTTGCTTCCAATTCGGGGCAATTACAAATAAAACTTCTCTGAAAATGTGTATGCAGCATTTTGTGTATTCATAAGTTTTCAACTCATTAACTCACTTGGACACAGCCTTTTTAAAAATAGCTCTATCAGCATGCTTTTCAATTTATAGGCAGCTAAAACCTCCACGGATTTTATTTTTCTGCTGCAGCTTTTGAATCTCAGTAAGCCTTATTACGTTGGTGCCTGTTTGACAGCCCATCAATCAAACCTACAGCCTTTACTGGTGGCATCAACCACCTTCATTCTCTTACCCAGTGCCATGACTCCCACACATCTGACGTCTGTGTGTCATCTGTCCTCATCCTCATCAAAGACGGATCAGGACTAGAGCCTGGTGATTCCCATGGAGACCTAGTTTACTATTATTAATCAGTACTGTATGAATATGACAGACCATCCAGCTTGCCATTACCTTCTGCCCATGTTAGTCCATCCTGTCCATAAAGATATAATGAGAGACTTTTCTTAAACACCTTGTTGAAACCTGCTGCACTCCTCGGGTCTGAGTGTCTATAAGTGCTCATCTGCTTGGCTGACGCTGAGGCTCACACTGTGAGGTTTGGGAACATTCTCAGTAGAATCAAACAACGTTAGGACCTGCCAGCAAATATCACATGGCACAGACTGACCTGAGTCCAAGACCCAGGTGACCCTGCTGATCCACCCATTCACAGAATTCACGGACAGACACAGTGAGCCCCTCACCCACGGGGGAGTTTTGAAGCAGAAATGGCCACACCCAGGTGGCCAGAGGATTCCTGAACGCTGCTGAACAACGATTCAGAGACAGGTTGCGGTCCCAGTGCAGGATGCCCATAAGGCCCCAGGAAGCAGAGTGAAAAAGCACAGACTTTTAAGAGGAAGAGGCTGTGGACAGGTGTCTCTCACGCTGGGGCCTACGTGGCTCTCCGAGTCCAGTGCAAGGTGAACATGCAGGCGCTGGCAGTGGAGAATCAACCTCCCCTTCCACCAGGCTGCAGGCCCCACTCCCAACAAAGGGGGGCTCCCCGAGACACTGCAGCCCCTACTCCAGGGTGGGTTTGGGACCTGGATCCAGGGCAGGGGTGAGGCCCCTGCCGACTGGTCACTCGGAGCACCGGGGTGCTCGGGGCAGGAGCAAAGGTGGTGGTCTGTGTCTCACACCTGCTCCCCAGTGAGGAGCGGGAGGTCACAGTGGAACACCCGCCTCCTCTTGTTGATGCAACCCGGCCACCACCCTGGGGCAGCCATCCTAGGTGGGGTGGGGAGGGGAAGGTTGGCAGCGCCAGCACCCAGTGGCAGGGAGGGGGCGCCCATACAGCACCCTGGTGAGGAGACCCCACACTTAAGCTGAGGCTCCTTGCTGCCCTTGCTTCACTGTCCTATTGCACTTCACGGGTGAAACACAAATCCCACGACAGAAGGGCTAAGAATTATAAGACTGAAGCCTCAGAGCATCAGTCTCCAAGTGCAGGGCCTTCTGGGCACCAGGCTCTGCGTGTCTGCACAGGTCACATGCCCTTTCAGCCAGCCCTGGAAAGGTTTTTTTTCTTTCACTTTAAAATCATTGTTCAGTTCAGTTCAGTCCTTCAGTCGTGTCCGACTCTTTGCGAGCCCATGAACTGTAGCATGCCAGGCCTCCCTGTCCATCACCAACTCCCAGAGATCACTCAGACTCACGTCCATTGAGTCAGTGATGCCATCCAGCCGTCTCATCCTCTGTCGTCCCCTTCTCCTTCTGCCCCCAATCCCTCCCAGCATCAGTCTTTTCCAATGAGTCAACTCTTCGCATGAGGTGGCCAAAGTACTGGAGTTTCAGCTTTAGTATCATTCCTTCCAAAGAAATCCCAGGGTTGATCTTCAGAATGGACTGGTTGGATCTCCTTGCAGTCCAAGGGACTCTCAAGAGTCTTCTCCAACACCACAGTTCGAAAGCATCAATTCTTCGGCACTCAGCCTTCTTCACAGTCCAACTCTCATATCCATACAGGACCACTGGAAAAACCATAGCCTTGACTAGATGGACCTTAGTCAGCAAAGTAATGTCTCTGCTTTTGAATATGCTATCTAGGTTGGTCATAACTTTTCTTCCAAGGAGTAAGCGTCTTTTAATTTCATGGCTGCAGTCACCATCTGCAGTGATTTTGGAGCCCCCCAAAATAAAGTCTGACACTGTTTCCACTGGTTCCCCATCTATTTCCCATGAAGTGATGGGACCAGATGCCATGATCTTCGTTTTCTGAATGTTGAGCTTTAAGCCAACTTTTTCACTCTCCACTTTCACTTTCATCAAGAGGCTTTAGTTCGATAAAAAGGTCATAGACACTTGTCTTTCTCCAAATTAGCCAAGGGATCCTGACTGTATCAACAGATGCTTCCTCAAAGTGAGAACAGTAAGAAGCCCTACCAGCCCCTAAGTCTCGGGCTCTGATTGTTCTGCACGTGAGCTTTTCATAACCAATTAAATTTAAATACCATTTTAAATTAAAACATCATTTCTGCTTACTAAGACAGTTACATGCATATTTTTTAATCTTTTTGTTTTGTACAGGGGTGTGGATGATGAACAAGGCTCTTATAGTGTCAGCTGAACAGCCACCAAAGGGACTCAGCCATCCATATACCTGTCTCCATCCTCCCCCAAACTCCCTTCCCATCCAGGCTGCCACACACCACTAAGCAGAGTTTCACGTGCTCTACAGTAGGTCCTTGCTTGGTTACCCATTTTAAATATAACAGTGTACACTACATGTACTTCTTTTATCTGACAATGGATAATCCACACTCAGAAAGCCAAGACAGGTATATATTACATATGACAAACTATAATATACATATATACATCATGGTAGGTGAGGCTTGCCAGGTGGTGCTAGTGGCAAAGAACCCACTTGCCAGTGCAAGAGACGTAAGAGGTGCAGGTTCAATCCCTGGGTTGGGGAGATCCCCTGGAGGAAGGCATGGCAACCTGCTCCAGTGTTCTTGCCTGGAGAATCCCACAGACAGAGGAGCCTGGCGGGCTATAGACCACAGGGTTGCAAGGAGTTGGACTGAAGCAACTTAGCACGCACACATCATGGTAGGTCAATACTGTGTATAACAATCATACGTTACATACAAATATATTAAATTATTTATGCTTATACATATAAAATCATATGTATATATGAATACCCCTCTGTCTTATAAAGACATACTGTATGGTTTAACAGTTATTGGAAAGGTCAAGTTCTGCATCTCACTGTGTGTATTTTCTTTTAGCAAGTTGTGTCCAATTTCTACATCTCAGTGCAATGATTGCTTCAAGAAAACACTGCATGACCAGGCTGACTCATGTCTAGCTTGTGATAATTACAGTTTACGGATGATTTCCAGCCATACTAGCATAGCATCATTTCTGATTCATTTTTATACTGGAATAAATAGATTTGTCTATTTGCTTTTTTCTTTCTGTCCTTTCTCTATTCTACACTTTCTTCTCCAGTTCGGGTACATCAATTTGCATTTCAATCTAGTTTCCAAGTCACCAATGGCCACAGTCCACTTGGTATTGTTAGGATGGTTTATAACACTAGTCTCTGCTCTGCTAAGAAATAAGACCCAACCCATATGCTCAGAGACAAGGGAGGGTATCAGGAAAACAGACTCAGAGAAAATCTGCATGACTGTGACCTCATGACTCTTCTAATGGTGAAAAAAAAAATAGAGGAGACCAGGGAACTCCCAAATGATGTCCATTTTGGAAAGTACTGTGATTTTAAGTAGAGAAATTTCCGATCAAACTATGGGCTTTGACTAATATAAAATCAGTCTGAAATCACTGCCTATTAAGCCATGGACAGGGGGATCTTCCCTTGAAGCTCAGTCGGTAAAGAATCTGCCTGTAAGGCAGGAGACCCAGGTTCGATTCCTGGGTTGGGAAGATCCCCTGGAGGAGGAAATGGCACCCTACTCCAGTATTCTTGCCTGGAGAATCCCATGGATAGAGGAGCCTGGACACCCCTCCATGAAGATGCTCAAAAAGGAAAACAACGTGGTGGGAACTAAATTACACTCCAGTCTCCCATCATCTCAGCGTCCTGTGCACACGGCATTCAGGGCCACAGTTTCTCCATGGCCCTGCCCTGGTTTCAGGCATTGCAAAGGTGCATGGGGCTCCAGGGTGCCTGCTCCAGCTCACGACTGGGGGCAGGCCGAGCACGGGGCCAGGCTGGGAGAGCCCCAGGAAGGGCTGCGTGGACAGTGGGCACGATGAAAAGGAGGCAAGCGACCTTCTGTGAACCTCTCGGTGGCCAACTACAGCCTCTAAACCTTTTTCTTTTTTGGATTAATTGTGCATCGATTTGATAAGGAAACACTAACTGAATCTTCCATTACTTCATGATGAGTTTTGCAAGGTCAAATTAAATGGCTTGACAGGATACATTTCTTAAGAAGCAAAGAAAGAGATAATTCACAAAAGGAAACAACCATTTCTTTGTTAATGGATGAAAAAGACAATATTTAGCTCAACCCACATGTAAAAACCTAACCCTCCTTTCTGGGTAAAGTATAACTCACTTTTTACAATGAAATGAAGGCTGTTGACAGGTAAAAAACACATTTTTTTTTTTTGTCTCCAGAGAAAGACAAAAGCACTGAAACTCTCCAAGTTCTCACGCACAAATTCATCTATAGTGTTGGCTTTGCAGCTCTTTCACAACAGAGATCTAAAAAGGAAGTTTAGTGTTTTTTTAACTGAAATATACAGAACCATAGGCTTTGCCTAGATAGAGCTTTATTAAATATTATATTAACATTACATGGCTCTAAGCATAAAAGAAGGGCCTCATATGACTTATCCAACATTATTCAATCTCCAGATCACATTTTTCTGAAAAATAATTCCATCATCTTGTCAAGAGTTAGGTGTACTGGCAGCAGTCCTCCTTAATATCACAAAATTCTGAATCTTCACTGAAGTTGCCTTTAATTTTTCCAACAAAAATACTGTCTGAAGATGCCATGTGAAATTACACACCACCAACACAGGAGACACAGGTTCAATCCCTGGGTCAAGAAGATCCCCTGGAGGAGGAAATGGCAACCCACTCCAGTATTGTTGCCTGAGAAATCCAATGGACAGAGGAGCCTGGCGGGCTCCAGTCCAAAGGATTGCAAAGAGTCAGACATGACTGAGCATGCACCCCACAAAAGGGAAAAAAATCTGCCAAATACACTATGACCCTCTGAATTGTAAAATGCATCCCAAATTCAAATCTGTTTAAACATGAAGATATGCCAAGGGGAGGAGGGGTTTATTTCTTAGAAATCAGCTAAATACACATTTTAAATAATTGAGAAAGAAGAGGGTAATCATGCAATCCAGTGAGATAAAGTAATGACTCAAGAAATTGCAAATCAGAGACTAATTCTGAAGTGTTAGTCTCCGAAGAAATGCTTTTTTTTTCTTTTTCCAGAGAAGTACTTTTGTTGCAATGACCAAAAAAGTGAATCAGAAGCAAGAGAGTTGAGCAGTATGAAGAAAAATAAAGAGGTGAGCCTCTTGACCCGGGGAGGTGAGACATTTTGGAAGCCACCCACAGGCAGGGAAGCATCAGAATGAGGCAATCAGAACGGGTCCACTGCAGTCAGTGGAGGAGGGAGTCGGGCTGGCTCCAGGAGAAACCAGTAGTGATAATCCAGTGAATTCAGGGAATGTGCCCAGCTCAGCAACTCACGGTGGACAAACCACAAGACTGTGGGGAGGAGCAGTGGGGCGTCTGTGTTCTTGAGCCCAGGGAGTGGGAGAAGCCAAGGGCACAGCTGGAGAGGAACCAAGTCCAACTGAGGTTAAGGCAAGGCAAAATCAGGCCTGCCCTCCCCCAGCTCTGCAAAGGAATTGGGAGAAAAGCCACGGGCAAATCAAGTCAGGAGCATCCCGGCGAGCAGTGGGTTTCTAGCACCGCCACCTGGGGTACAGTATCTGTCCATCCACCATGCCCCACACCTGTCCCAGGTGGTCTCCACAGCTCAGTAGAAGCTGACTTCCAAGTAGGGTGAGTCAGTCAACCTCTACAGCCCATTCCAGCTGAGTTACCAGTAAGTTAAAGACTAACTGCAAGACTCCGTCACAGAAAGGAGCTAGAAAAAGAAAAAAAAGATGCTATCAAAGCCATGCACTGCAATGGGGCATGACGGAAGGAAGGCAAGGGGAAGGGGATTTGGGGGGGTCAGGGATGGTGGAGACCGGAAAAGGGACAGTGGGACCCAGAAGCACAGAGGAGGGAAAAAAATAAACACGAGGTCAAGCATCTGTTTTCAGCATCGCTGTTGGTTTTGTTGTTTAGTCGCTAAGTCGTGTCCGACTGTTTGGCGACCCCATGGACTGTATTGCCCACCCCCTTACCACCAGCTCCTCTGTCCAGGGAATTTTCCAGGCAAGACTACTGGAGTGGGTTGCCATTTCCTTCTCCAGGGGATCTTCCAGACCTAGAGATTGAACTTGTGTCTTCTGTATCAGCAGGTGTATTCTTTACCAGTGAGCCACCTGGGTTTACATAGGCTTTTATGCCAATAGCAAGGAGATATATGGTGTGTCTGCCCACTGGCAACTGCAAAGTTTGAATTTCAGCCCCAAATCACACGGCCAGTGAGAAACACCTCCATCCTCCTCTCTACGCTTCAGTATTTTCATCTGCAAAGTGGACACTGGCTAGATAAGTCCTTCCCCAAACTGACTGACCATCAGAATCACGCAGGACACTTTTTCTAAATACAGATTCCTGGGCTCCGTGCTGGACCTAGGAGGGCAGAATCCTTGGGGTGGGGCACAGGAGTCTCCGTGTTAACAGCCAGGTTTGCAAACAGTGAACTGCAATGATTCCCCTGGGCATTTCCCATCCAAACATCCTCTGAGTTCATGAACCGTAAACGCAGAAGTAATACCTTAGGGCTGATCCAAATCCGAGCTGAACTTGGGGCCTCTTCCTTCATAAATAAATAAATGAAAACACTGATGCAATGCACAGTGGCAGGGGTGGAGGCTTCTAAGAAGACTCGCTCTTGGGAAAGGGTAAGGGGGGCCAGACACACAGTAAGGAATTCAATGAACCTTTATGGGTGAGCCTGAGAAAAAAAGAAGCTGAGGTGTCATAAGGACTTGCCATGCGCTAAATATTTTTACATGTTCATCTCATTTTATTATGTTAGTTTCAGGTGTATAGCAAAGCGATTCAGTTATATATATACATTTTTTTTTCAGATTATTTTCCATGATAGGTTATTGCAAGATACTGAATATAGTTCCCTGTGTTGTACAGTAAATCCTTGTTGCTTATCTCTCTGTGTGGGCTTCCCACGTGGCACGAGTGGTAAAGAATCTGCCTGCCAGTGCAGGAGATGTAAGAGACACAGGTTAGCTCGCTGGGTCAGGAAGATCCCCTGAAGGAGGGCACAGCAATCTACTCCAGCATTCTTGCCTGGAGAATCCCATGGATAGAGAAACCTTGCGGGCTACAGGCCATAGGGTCGCACAGAGTTGGACATGACTGAAGCGACTTAGCACACACAGACACACACACCTCTCTCTTGAGCATAGCAGTTTGTATCTGTTAATCCCATACTCGTAATTTATCCCTCCCTCCCACTTCCTTTCCCCTTTGATAACCGTAAGTTTTTCTACACCTTCATCTCATTTAATGCTCCTACACAACCCAGGAAGCTAGGTATTTGGAAATCACACACTTATAAACAGACTAGGTTAGAGCAACTTGTCACGAAACGTGCAGCATGTAACTGAAAGAGTTGCATCTTCTTGATTCAAGTCCATTGCTCTGTTTACATACCATCTACAGAGTCCCTTGGCCTCCCACTTTAACCAACCAATATAAAGCACCAGAATTTTTTAGATAGCAGGGGAGTGGTTGTTTTGCTTGGATTCTTTAAAAAAAATTTGGGGCCCTGGTGAG
Source organism: Oryx dammah (assembly GCF_014754425.2). Classification (NCBI taxonomy): domain Eukaryota; kingdom Metazoa; phylum Chordata; class Mammalia; order Artiodactyla; family Bovidae; genus Oryx; species Oryx dammah. The sequence continues at coordinate 15,175,217 of NW_024070204.1, forward strand.
GCACGCAGGGGTCTTCATACGCCAACCAGGGATCGAACCCACACCTCCTGTGGTGGAAGTGAGGCATCTTAACCACTGGACCGCCAGTGAAGTCCCTAGATCGCAGGGTTGAAAGAGCAGCTGCCATATGGGCTCCTCTCATGCTCATTCTTTCCCAGACCCCGTTCCAATGCTCCCTGTCCAGGGCCCCACAAGGGTCAGACACCCTGCAGTTCCGACAGCAATGCTCCAGCTGTCAATGATCTTATTCCTCCAGCTTCTTCACTCTGAAAACCAGGGATGGAAGGAACTGGACACCCTAGTACTGGTATTTCCATGTGGCTCCCGCCCCACTTGGTTTTGCCCTGTTGGTCAGCCTGGTTCTCCAGCCCATCCCTACCCTGGACCTTTTCTTGTTCCTCATGGGAAGCCTGGCCAGGACTCTGCCTCCCCAGCTCCAGCCAACCCCTATCCAGGTGATCAAATCTTGATCACACCCTGATAATACACTGTATTATTAGGCTGTATTATTATTAGTGTATTATAATAATACACTGTACATATATCCTTGTACACTGTACACAGGATCACAGTCTCACCTCAGTGGGCCTCCTGGAATGACCGTTCCCCAAGTCAAGATCCTAGGCTCAGCAGCAAGATTCACACAGCCCAGACCTTCGCCTCATCGTCTGAGCCCATAATGTTCCAGAACTAGGACTGAGGCTTTTACAGTCCTTGGGCCAAGTGTCTGGACTGAACTGCTCAGGGCAAGGTCTACTGTGTCAAAGTGAATGAGACTAAAGTTGCCCCAGGGCCACCCTGCAGAGCTGAGGACCATGCTGTCTCTTCCCTCCCGGCTAGGGAGAAGACATTCTCTCAGGCTGCTACACTCAGTTAACAAAGACGCCAAGGCTGAAAGAGCTGAACAAACTATAAGAAACTGCAAATTAGAAGAGACAGGTGACTTAAGACTAGAGAAACCATAGTATCCTACCTGACACCTTGTTTGGTGTCCTTAGGATTGGACAGAAGATCACATGCTCAACCACTAAAGAGCCAAATATACAACACAGAGAAGCACCAGTTTAATTTGTTTCAAATATCGAAAACATCAAACAGACTGAGCACTGAGTTAGTAACTCTGCCATCCTGGGAGGGCCATTTATCGGATGGCCAAGATCAAGTGTCCTTTATCAGTATACTGAAGCCTCATGGAAGAAAAGTTATGACCAACCTAGATAGCATATTAAAAAGCAGAGACAGTACTTTGCCAACAAAGGTCTGTCTAGTTAAAGCTATGGTTTTTCCAGTGGTCATGTATGGACTTGAGAGTTGGACCATAAAGAAAGCTGAGTGCCAAAGAATCGACACTTTTGAACTGTGGTGTTGGAGAAGTCTTGAGAGTCCCTTGGACTGCAAGGAGATCCAACCAGTCCAACCTAAAGGAAATCAGTCCTGGGTGTTCATTGGAAGGACTGATGCTGAAGCTGAAGGTCCAGGACTTTGGCCACCTGATGGGAAGAGCTGACTCATTTGAAAAGAGCCTGATTCTGGGAAAGATCAAAGGCAGGAAGAGAAGGGGGCGACAGAGGATGAGATGGTTGGATGGCATCACTGACTCAATGGCCATGAGTCTGAGTAAGCTCTAGGAGTTGGTGATAGACAGGCAAGCCTGGCATGCTGCAGTCCATGGAGTTGCAAAGAGTCGAACACGACTAAGTGACTGAACTGAACTGAACTGAAGCTTCATGGATCACCCCATTTACCAACATGCTCCCCTAAGAATATGAGTAAGCAGCTTCCCCCCACAAACACTCCCTTAATATCAGGAACACCATATTCAGGAGCTATGCCAGGAAAAAAAATCACCCACCTTCATCTGATGCAAAAACATTCAAAAAACTACATACTACCCAGAACCAGTCATCTTGTCATCACATCAACCCGAAATCGTGTCATCACAGTTTCCACAGGTACATTCAGGAGGCACAACAGTGATGACACAGGTGGGCGTCTGTCCCCACAAAAGGCAACACGGGGACAGGCCAGTCAAAGTGAAAGTGTTACTTGCTTAGTCATGTCTGACTCTTTGCTACCCCATGAACTGCAGCCCTGCCAGGCTCCTCTGTCCATGGGGATTCTCCAGACAAGGATACTGGACTGGGTTGCCATGCCCTCTTCTCCAGCCAAGGATACTGGACTGGGTTGCCATGCCCTCCTCCAGAGGATCTTCCTGACCCAGGGACTGAACCCACGTCTCCGGCATTGCAGGCAGACTCTTTACCATTTGTGCCACAAGGGAAGTCCAGGCCAGTCAAAGCTAAAGACTATAATCCTACTTGGGTGACTGCCTGACCAACACAGGGTGGGAGATGTTTTCCAAACTTGAGTAGAAACCAAAAGCATGTGTGCAGGTCCAGTGGATGTCCTTCCAGTTGCTGGCACAGGAGGGGAGAACCCAGGCCACCAGAAAGGCCCACTCTGGGCCCACGGCCACTGTCTGCCTGGATTCTGATTGACAGGGCTGCGTCCAGGCCCAAGCCTGCACTCTGCCATCCAGGTAGGAAAATCCTTTCTGGTTCTTTCCTATGGGTCCAATCAAAAGAGAAAAGAGAGACAGAGACAGATATATGGGGCCAGGAAGAGGGGTTATGCTATTCATCAGTACACAAGGCATGCGAGAGGACCAGCAGCTGCCTCACGGACCCCTGGCCTCAAATGTGTTTCTGGAGAGTTCCAAACCAAGAGTAAATTTCGGATATGAATGAATTTTTTAAATTTTTACTTTTTCAGCCATGCCTCGCGGCATGTGGGAGCTTAATTGTCTGATCACAGATCAAACCCACATCCCGTGCACTGGAAGCACAGAGTCCTCCCCACTGAGCTGCCAAGGAAGCCCCAGGAACGAATCTTTTTTGATGGATGTCAATTCTTCAGGGTCCCCAACTCCAGCCCCTGGTCCTGGGACCTACAGGATCCCTGAGCAGGCGGAGCAGAGCCTCTCCCACCCTCCCAGATGGAGAACATGTGGGAACTTGCCGGTGGGAGGGAGCGCTACTGTCACAAAATTATTCTGCCCTGGATTGGTGGAGCCTGCTCCTGGAAGTGCAGGGCAACCTATAAATCAGGCCTCCAGCCCCTAAGAAGTTATTTTTATTTAAAAGAATATTTTAATGTCTTCTTTCACGTCTTATGATGAAAAAAAGAATAACTTTTGATATATAGCACAAACAAGTGGTAACATGCAATTTAATGGAGCATTTTTAAGTGGGAAACTGTGATTCTGAAAAAAAGCCACGAGGCCAGGGCATGAGCCTGAATGAGTTTACGGCTGGGGTGCTGAGAACGTGAGGCGTCTGGCTCCGTAATCCTTACTGCTTTTGACAAACGAGCAAACTGAAGCTCAGAGAGATTAAGTCCTTTAACCGAGCTCATCTTGCTAGAAGGTAGTTCACCTCCAGTTCACCCCTCCTCCTTAGCCTCACACAAGCACACACACACAGTGAGAGAGGCAGACACACACGCATACACTCGTCTGCCTCCATGAGCATTTATTTCTACTCTATCTCAATCCAAAAAGCAACTGAGAGAGGAAAAATGAAGACAAGACAATCACTCAGGTTAAGTTTAGCCCACAAGAAGTCAAACCAAGAGTTGAGATGCAAAATGACAGCCACAAATTTGGTTCTGAGATGACCTCCTTGGGGTAAGAACTTGATATTTCATCACTAGCAAAATCCTTTCTCATCCTCAATAGTAGAAGGCAAACTAAAACAGTGAACATTTCCTCATCTTCTTAATAGGAAAAGAATTCATCAATTAAGATATAGCTAGTGGGTAAGTGAAGTAGTGAAATCATAGACAACCACGTCAAGCTCACTTTGAAAGCCTGGGAGATGCAATAACGACCTGAACAACAATGCATCCCTGACTTGTTAAAAGTGAAGTCAGACAGAGAAAGACAAACATCATATGCTATCCCTTGTATGTGGAATCTTACAAAAATGATATAAAAGGTCATAGTGACAAAACAAAATAGATTCACAGACACAGAAGACAAAACAAACTTACAGTTACAAAAGAGATGGGCGGGAGACAGGGTTTGCGACTAAATATAAACACTACTACGTATGAAATGAACAACAAAGACCTAACGTACAGCACAGGCAACTACACTCAGTATCTTACAACAACCTACAAAGGGTCTGCCTGCTGGCTTGGACTGTAAAGGATCCCCCTGCAATGTGGGAGACCCAGGTTCAACCCCCAGGTCAGGAAGATCCCCTGGACAAGGGAATGGCTACCCACTTCAGCATTCTTGCCTGGAGAATCCCACAGACAGAGGAGCCTGGAGGGCTACACTCCATGGGGTCACAAAGGATTTGACATGACTGAGCAACTAACACTTGTCACATTTTCACTTTCATAGAGGAAAAGAACCCGAAGAGAAGATAGATGTGTGTGTGTGTGTGTCTATAACTGAATCACTTTTCTGTACACAAGAAACTAACACAACACGGTAAATTAACTATATTTCAATTTAAAAAATGGTTACCAAAAAAAGGTAATCTCTGGAGATGCTGGGGTTTAATGCTTTTGACTGTCTGTCCAAAAGGAGCAATAAAAGAAAGACAAGATAAATGGTGGTTGGAAGTGTTATGGGAGGAAACCAAGCCACCTGCTCTAAAACACGCAGTTTCAAAACTCCCGTGGGTGTGCTAGGAGGTGTAAGCATCACCCGACAGGCCTGCCTTCTTGTGCACACCTGCACAGCAGCGGTACAACTCTCTCTAATTAAACAAGGGAGACAAAGCCATCCCCTAGCACAGCCCTCACCAACCTCCAACGGAAAACTCAGGTCCTCCTGAGAATCCCACCTGAGATTCCCAGCGCCAAATTAACTCTCCAAACATACAGACAACGCCCGTGAAAAACAATGCCTGGAAGCAGACTAAAAGCAAATATAATGAGCAAAGACAGCAGATTCCCACTAAGGTCTCCAAATGAGCGACTCCGCCTGTGTTTGTAACACCTGACATTAAACATGAACGATAAGAGAAAACGCTTCAGTGCGACGGCAAACAGCAGACACAAGGAGCCTGACACCGGACAGGATCCACATTTCAGTCATAAGCAGGCATTTCAATCAGATGAGAAATGAATGTGAGGTAAAACTGCTTCCCAGGTGGCACAGGGGTAAAGAACCTCCCTCCCAATGCAGGAGACGCAGGTTTGATTCCCAGGTTGGGAAGATCCCCTGGAGGAGGAAATGGCAACCCACTCCAGTATCCTTGCCTGGAGAATCCCATGGACAGAGGGGCCATGGTGGTCTACAGTCAATGGGGCTGCAGAGAGTCAGATACGACTCAGCACACGTGTGTACGCACACACACACACACACACACACAGATAACAGAAAGATGCCTTCGGTCAGTTGCCAGCATGTCTTTTCTTTAAATTTTATTGGGGAATAATTAATTTACAATGTTGTGCAAGTTCTGGGTGCAGAGCAAAGTGAATCCACTATACACACGCCCACATCCACTGTTTTTTAGATTCTTCTCCCATACAGGCCGTCACAGAGAACTGAGCTCCCTGTGCTATACAGCAGGTCCCCGATAGGTCCACAGTAGTTATCTGTTTTATATACAGTAGTGCACAGGTGCCAATCCCAATCTTCCAGTTTATCCCTTTCTTCCTTAACCCCCGGTCACCCTAAGTTTATTTTCTAAAGCTGTAACTCTGTTTTGGTTCTATAGATAAGCTCGTGCTTGAGTGCTAAGTCGCTTCAGTCTGTTCGATTCTTTGCAATCCTATGGACTGTAGCCCACCAGACTCCCCTGTCCGTGGGATTCTCCAGGCAAGAATACTGGAGTGGGTTGCCATGCCTTCCTACAGGGGATCCTCCCAAGCCAGGGATGGTTAATCTGTAGCCTTTTTTTATAGTCCACATATAAGCACTATCACATAATATCTGTCTGACTTATTTCATCCAGTATAAGAATCTCTGGGTCCATCCACGTTGTTGCAAATGGCAATGTTTTATTTTTTTACATCTGAGCGCTTTATCCATTCTTCTGTTGATGGACTTTTAGGTGGCGTCCATGTCCTGGCTACTGTGTACAGAACTGCAGTGAACACTGGGGCACATCTATCTTCTCAAATTATTTTTTCTCCAGATACATGCCCAGGAGTGAGATTGCTGGATCACACTGTAGCTCTCTCCACCCTCCAGAAAACAGGTACAGGTACCAGTCCCTCCCAACACATCTTTTAAAAATGACCCCCACCATGCAGTCAGCTACATCAGAACAGCAAAACTGCTTTCTCAAAAGGGATTGGCTATTTTGATCAAGGATGACAGGAGCTCTCTGGCAAAAGGCATTTTCAAAAGCTTGGTAAAGGCACCCGGTCAAAACACTGCCCCGTGGTCACGCGCAGTAGCAACAGAGCCCAGAGAACTAGTCTCCTTGGCTGACTGTGATCATGTTCGTCACCCTTCTGCTTTCCCAGAAAAACGTTTATTCCTTTCATGACTCATCTTGAGTCCTACCTGTACAGTCATTTGCTTGTGTATCACTTGCTGACACCAAACCATTAGCTCCAGGAGGGAAGGGTCCCCTCTGTCCTGTTCACCAATGTCAGCTCGGGACAAGGCCACCACCTGGCTGGTCACTGGTGCTCAAGAATGCCTCTTGGCATTGTGGCTCATTCAGTGTTTACTCAATGGATGGGTCAATTAACATAATTAAATAATTATGCATGTAATTAACGTTATCGAGAATCATGAACTCCCTAAAGCACACCATCATACTATCACAACAGTAACAGCTTGCCAGAATGGAGAGGTAGGGGGGAAGGGACAGTAATTGCCTATGGAAGATAAATATTTCTGCAGAGTTTTGGAAGACCTTTTGAAAAGCAACTGATAAGATGATGGCCCTGGGACTCTGGCCTAGGTGAATATGTATCTCTCTAATGGGAAGTCAGTCTGGCCCTCTGAACTTGCCACGGTGCTGAATAAAGCCCTGCTGCAATGATGTGATTGGTCAGGTCCCCGAGGACGGTGCCCTGGCCAATGATGGCACACTGTCTAAGCAGCCAGGCTTACGTGAAAGCAGTATGAGCCAGGGCTTCTTTCCACACATCCAGGAGCTCTAACTAGAAGCCAAAGATCATCTTTGACACTCTGAAGACAATACCCAACAATGGGTCTTCTCTTAACAGCCTTGCTTTTGGATGCCAGAGGCACGCGGCAAGCGTGGCATGAATTGGGGCTGTTAAGGCTTAAGACATCCACGTTCTGCGCCAGGCAAATCCACACACAGCAGAGATTCCACGGACAACATAAGAGCTAAAATACTCAGGATATTACTAAAACTGAAAATTTTAATGGAACTGATCAATTTCCACTTTGATGAATGAAAACTAGAGTCTGCTCCTGCTAGTGAATTAAAAAATCAACCTAAGATCATATTTTCCATTTCCACTAGATTATAGTTTAAAATCTAAGAAACTTAGAACTTGAGCAAAAAGGGAAACATCATTGTTAAATATCTTTAAATATTTGGATGTTATTTATAAGAAAAAGTTTTGAAGTTTCACATACGTACCATATTTTTCATAAATTATAAAAATAAACTGGTTAAAGTGCTTCGCTATAACTCTCAGATATCCTACACAATGTAACAATGCAAGCTATTGTTTTGAACTTATCCCAAAGGTATTTGGAAGTTAAATCCATCAGGTATGACAAGAAAATATATATTCATTCTAAAAAGATGACTTAGATGAAGTAAGGTTTCCAAGCTACAGTCAATAGTCCAAAACATATTCATTCAACTACAGGAACTCAGCTGCAGAAGGAATTTCATTACCATTCTTTCCTCCAGTTTATGAGCCATTCCCTCCATTGACAAAGATGGATTTGGATTTTATGTAACTCATGAGCAACAGAGCCCCAGGCAAGAGAGCACAAGGCCACCTCCGGACTACCAGTGAAATTCCCCTGGCGGGACCAAGGTTGGGCAAATCAGTAGCAGCTGCCATCTTGTGTACCACAGTCCCTAAACCTCACTGCTCGAATGAATAGCTTTAATCCTCATTTTTTTATTTGGCTGTTATTTCCCCTGAAACTTTGAACTTTTTAAAAATATTGAGTGCGTGCATAATTATTTTTTTGTTTTTTATTATGTGTAGCAGCTACAGGAGAGCTGGAGGGGAAGAGGTCAAGAGCTCTTTTCAAGAGACTTTATTACCAACAAAAAAGTCCTTCAGCTGGGTTTGGAAACAAAGTTACCGAGTACGTTGCCAAGTTTAACAGGTCTGGATGATATCTGAGCAAATGTTATCCGTTTGTAGTTCAAGAACATATAAAAATATTTCCTTTGAATAATAAAGGCATATTCAAATGACACGAATTCCCCCTCAGAAAGGTCTCCCAGGATGGAGTTACCTCATCACTTGAAAGAAGGTGGATCTCCATCACCTGGACGGCAGACTTCTTGTTTCCAGTAGACGCAGTCAAACGCGAGCCTTGACTACCGAGAGAGGAGAAAGCCCCTTTTGTCAAAAGTGACTTTTACGAACTGGATCCTGGGACAGTAAGTAAGAAGTGAGGGTGAAATCTGGAGGAAATGCCTGAGGTTCACAGCAAGGAGCTCTGGAGGGGCCTGACAAGTCTTGGGGAGACCGGTCAATATACCTACTGCAGATGCTCAAGACCCCCCAAAGACATGGTTGGATCAACTCAGCAAAGCCTCTCTACAGGCCTGCAAAATCTGAAGGGCGATTCTGCCCTGGGAACCTTAGGATTCCACCTTCCTAAGTTTCCTTGCTCACTGCTTCCACCCTTGGCAGTGTGCAGTTATCAAAAGGGGTTGGGTTGGACTCCCCTCTGGCCGTCCAGTGGTGAAGCCTCCACGCTTCCACTGAAGGGGGTGCAGGTCTGATCCCACATGCCATGAAGCCAAAAAAAAGGGGGTGGGAAGAAGAAAAAGAAAAATGTATTGAACTGAATAAAACCGAAAATACAACATATCAACTTTAAAAAATATTTTTTAAAACTGGAGGAGGGTTTGCATTGTCACCAGCTCTCTGTGAGGCCTCGGGCCTCAGTTTCTTCATCTATAAAATGAGGTGATTAAACTGAAGCAAAGATCACCTACCTTTTATTTCATCACACAGGTGCCTGCCTTTGAAAGGTTTTAGTTACTAATGAAATAAATAATACATTTACTAGGTCAGAGCAACTGCAACTTGACTGTAGAAGTAAGCCTCTTCCCCAGTTGTTTGAAATACCAAAAGCAGGTCTGTACCGTCAGAGAACTGGGGCGCTCAGGGTCTTAGCTGATTTTAGTACATTTACTCAATGACTCTTGGGCTGCAACCTGCAACTCCAGATGTCCATTTCATCCAGTGATACACAGGTCAGCAAAGCACACACATGGAAGCACCCATGAGGCTTTATGGAAGCAGACAAAGCAGAATTGGACACCTACGTAGCATTCGGCTCCACGCCAGACCCAGAAAGGGAGCAGTGACTCTGGACTCAAGCGTCCTGGTCTGTGACAAGTAAGGAAACTATTTGTTCTGTGGTTTTCATCGTTCAGTCACCAAGTTGTGTCTGATTCCTTGTGATCCAATGGACTGCAGCACATCAGGTTCCCCTGTCCTTCACCATTTCCCAGAATTTGCTCAGATTCATGTCCATTGAGTTGGTCATACTATAGAACCACCTGTTTTGAGCGCTGTGCTAACGAGGTCAAGGTATGAATTCTCCCAGCCTTTTAGTTCAGTTCAGTTCAGTTCAGTTCAGTCACTCAGTCGTGTCTGACTCTTTGCAACCCCATGAATTGCATCACGCCAGGCCTCCCTGTCCATCACCAACTCCTGGAGTTCACTCAGACTCACGTCCATCCAGTCGGTGATACCATCCAGCCATCTCATCCTCTGTCGTCCCCTTCTCCTCCTGCCCCCAATCCCTCCCAGCATCAAAGTCTTTTCCAATGAGTCAACTCTTCACATGAGGTAGCCAAAGTACTGGAGTTTCAGCTTTAGCGTCATTCCTTCCAATGAAGGACTGATCTCCTTTAGAATGGACTGGTTGGATCTCCCTGCAGTCCAAGGGACTCTCAAAAGAGTCTTCTCCAACACCACATTTCAAAAGCATCAATTTTTCAGTGCTCAGCTTTCTTCACAGTCCAACTCTCACATCCATACATGACTACTGGAAAAAAAATAGCCTTGACTAGACGGACCTTTGTTAGCAAAGTAATGTCTCTGCTTTTTAATATGCTGTCTAGGTTGGTCATAACTTTCTTTCCAAGGAGTAAGTGTCTTTTAATTTCATGGCTGCAGTCACCATCTGCAGTGATTCTGGAGCCCAAAGAAATGAAGTCTGACACTGTTTCCACTGTTTCCCCATTTGTTTCCCATGAAGTGATGGGACCAGATGCCATGATCTTCGTTTTCTGAATGTTGAGCTTTAAGCCAACTTTTTCACTCTCCTCTTTCATTTTCATCAAGAAGCTCTTTAGTTCCTCTTCACTTTCTGCCATAAGGGTGGTGTCATCTGCATATCTGAGGTTATTGATATTTCTCCCAGCAATCTTGCTTCCAGCTTGTGCTTCTTCCAGCCCAGCGCTTCTCATGATGTACTCTGCATAGTAGTTCAGTTAGGCCCACCTATCCTAGGATGGTAAGTTTCCACAAAGCCAGGTCAGGTACCAGGCCTGACGCCCTGGAGGCACGACTCAGCCAAGCTTGTGGGACCAGCAGAGTGGGCATGGGGTGGGGCAACAGGTGTTACTCAGGCTCATTTCTGCATGAGCAACCCTGGCAGGTACACAGAAGCCCGTGTTCAACTCCATCCACCTCGAGAATAGACCACTGAAGTCAGATGCAGCCTTCACAAGGCAAGCGGGCTTTAGGTCCCAGAAGTAAGTCAGGCAAAGAGGAATGAGCTTGCCCCAAAGATCTAAAGCACAAGCTATAGTAACAGCACTCAGGCCAACTCCTTACCCCAGTACCAGAAATGATAAACCATTGGGTGGACCAACTACAGACGATCCACCAAGATGGGGCACTGGAAAGGTATCCTCTGTGAAATGCACCCCTAGATGTGAGTGAGAGAGGGTGGTGCTTCAAAATTCTAAAGGAAGATGACTCCAAGCTCCGAATTCCATGCCAAGCCAAATCAGCAGCCTGCTGGATGGGTGAGATACAGACATTTCTGCACACAAGTTCTCAAAATGTGCTGTTTCCTCTGTCCTCTCTCCAGGGTAGAGGGTGTGCTTTCTCAGGACGAAGGGTCCACCAAGAAAGAGTTCAGCAACAGAGAAAAGAGACAGAGGCAAAGCGCGAACACAAGGAAACCTTAAACCATCAGGAATAACCTCAAGGAGAAGAAACAGAGGCTCCCCCATTTCAGCTGACTGTCCCGACCCTGCTCTCAGCAGCAGGCCAGTAGCAGAGGCTCTCACCCTGGAGGTGAGGGTGAGGTGATGATGCAGATATCCTGGGGGCTCGGAGGCCCAGGGGACAGTGTGGGGGGTGAGGACTCCAAGAGAGGGGGCTCCCTGGGAAAGAGACAGAGAAACTAAAGTGTGGGCCTGATAGGCTTGATCTTTAACAGAAGGAGTTTTCTAGAAATGCTGGAGAGTTACAAAGACCTAACAGAAAAAAATGCTAGAAGCAAGGGCAAAATAGTTGTACCAGAAAGGGACCATGAACGTGGCATCCTCCTCCAGCTCGTGTATGAACCACGCTGATGTTGAGACAGAACCCGAAACACTGACCTCATTTTAGTAGAGGGAGGTCGTCAACGGATTGCTACATCCAGAAATGGCATTGTAAAAAATTTTGTAACTGTGCGTGGTGATGGGGCTTCCCTGGGGGCACAGTGGTAAAGTGCGGGAGGTGCCAGAGACACGGGTTCGATCACTGGGTGGGGAAGATCCCCTGGAGAAGGAACTGGAAACCCACTCCAGTATTCTTGCCTGGGAAATCCCATGGACAGAGGAGCCTGGCGGGCTACATTCCACTGGGTCGCAAAGAGTTGGACACGACTGAGCAACTAAGCTCAATTATACCCCCCAAATTTTACTCATGTAAATGTAAAATAAATGCAGGGGAGGAAAAAGAAATGGCATTTTAAGCACATTATCTAGAAAAGCCTAACAGAGCTAAAAGCAAAATATTAACAATAGTTTCCCTGGGAAACAGGACTTGGAGTGGGAAGAGGTAAGCCCCTGGAGGAGGGCATGGCAACCCTTTCCAGTATTCTCACCTGGAGAATCCCCATGGACAGAGGAGCCTGGAGGGCTACAGTCCATGGGGTCACAAAGAGTTGGACATGACTTAGCAACTAAACAAGAAGAAGATGCTACCTGGAGTGAGAGGCGGTCACACCTCGATCCACCTGTTTCCCTTTCGGGAGTGCTGCCTTCATGCCCGAGACAAAAACACTTACTGCCCCAGTGAACTGAAATCGGCAGAGAACAATGAACTGAAATCAGCAGAGAACAAAGAATCTTTGAAAATACCTGCGTTGTACACTTCTGACAGCATGCGTGTAGTGACATGTGCAAACCCCAGACACAGGCGATCTCGCTTCTTCAGGAAATGGGAAACTTCCCCTAAAATATTTCCTGTTAAGCTCATAGAGCACAGAGGTGACCACAGCACTAAATTTGGTGCTGTTCTATGAAACGTGCCCTTGAAAAATCACTGGTCTATGAGGACAAAGATGAAAATACACAACCCTGATAAAAATGCATTCACTGAAGAAACAGCCCAACAAACACACAGAAAGCCAAGAAAATGTAACCGAGCTTCCCCTCAACGCCCCACCCAATAGTTTCTGGTTTCCTGTTACCCTTCCCCATGAAATCAACAGTCAGTCTCCTCCTCCCTAAGCCTCCTCAACCTCAGGAGCTCATCCTCTTCCTTCAAAGAGAAATTAGCCACCACTGGCAGGGGACCCCGGCCACCTGCCCACCTGGTGCGCCCAGCTTTCCCCCTGTTCCTCAGGAGTCAGAGGAGGAGGTGTCCTTTAAGTCCAGCCCCCGTGGGCTCCCCCAGAGCCCCTGCTGTCCCTGTCCCCCCCGATCTCCACCCTTCCTTCTCCCTTCCTCCAACCTCACAAGGGCCCACGCCCTTCACAGGACCCACCGAGCATCTGGGAAGCAGCTGGGGGTGGAGAACGGCATGGGGAGGTGATGAGAACTCTACGGAAGGAGTGAACATGGAAACAGCTAAAACCCCACCACTGACATTCAAAATCAGAGATCTTGATGGGCCTGAAGGGCAGGCGCAGGGAAGAGAGCAGATTTCCCATGCTGCCTGGACTCAATGCTGGCCTAGGCTGCAGCTGGTTGGAGGACCTAGACAAAGAGGGGACCAGGCGGACCGGGGCAGGGAATCTCCACAGAGGCTGAGCCGTGATCCTGGGGCCGGAGGAGGCAGGGAGGCGCGGGGAGGAAGGGAGGGTCCCCCTGTCTGGGGTGACGAGGAACCAGGCTCTCATGCTGGCCGGGAAAGGGCACTTGCTGGTTGGAATCCTAGCAGACCCGGCTGCGAGCTGACCTGGCCCCTCGGGGACCCCATGCTTTGACCCCCCTGCCAAAGATGCTCCTTTGAAACCACCTTCCTGCTGTCGGTTTTCTCCATCCTCCTGGGCTCTCTTCTCATTTGACCCAGAAGGTGGTCCTGGGAAATGTCACCACCCCAAACCTGCATCCCAACACACCCAAATCTGTCCTTCAATCTAACCTGTCCCTAGGCATCTCCCATATATCAACCTCGCGGGGACTGACTTGGGTAACTTCAGTGGATGGCCCATGGGCACAGCACCCCCCCACCCAATCAGGAAAACACCCTCCTCCCCCGTGACCCCAACCTGCTGAACCCCAGAGACCCTCAGAACAGTTAATACCAGCTACTCCTCACTTACCCTGAGAGGCTGAGTCACTCCCCCCTCCTCCTCCCACCTAAGAAATCCCTCAGCCCCCTCGATGTTACTTCCAGAGTCTCCACCACCCCACTGCCTCTCCTCACCACCACATGCTCCTCCAAAGGGGTCCTGACCCACCTCTGGCTCTGGGTTTTCCCTCTCCTAATTCATCCAAGGAGGGGCGATGGAAAGCCAGCAAGCAGAATCTGGTCCACTCGCTGCATGAAGCTCTGAGCTAGAACTAACAGTGTCTCTCCCTTGCTCACCCAACCCGTCACACTGGACTCCATGCTGTTCTGCAAACACCCCAAGCTCACTCACCCCAGGGCCTCTGCACATCCCGTTCCTTGTGTCAAGAGCATTCCACCACAGAGGTAGCTGCTTGGATTCTTCCCTAACTTGCTCTTTGGACATCAGCTCATGGTCGCTCCTCTGAGAGGCCAGCACTGACCGTCCTCCAGGAAGGTAGCATCTCCTTGTCCCTACCTGTCCTTTGTCCCTACTTTAGTTTTTGCCCAGCACCCAACATCCGGCTTCTCCTATTGGACTTCCATTGTAGCTCAGATGGTAAAGAATCTGCCTGCAGTCCGGGAGACTTGGGTTCAATCCCTGGGTTGGGAAGATCCCCTGGAGGATGGCACGGCAACCCACTCCAATATCCTCACCTGGAGAATCCCCATGGACAGACAAGCCTGGTGGGCCACAGTCCATGGGGTCACAAAGAGTTGGACATGACTGAGCAACTGAGCACAGTATGTATAAATGAATATAAGCATTTATAAGCAGTGTGTAGACATTGTTCAGGCATCCCTGAATTAACTGAGCACCCAGTATATAATAACTACTCAGTACATATTAGTTCTCTTCCACTTTTATATATTGATCATCCTGTCTTCTCCCCAGCCTCCATATCCTCATTTGCTGCCTAAGGAAATCCTATTGGCTCCTCTTGGCCCATGTGTGATAATTTAGAGCTCACAGCATAACCTTAGAATTACTTGCTTACTAATCTGCACTTCTCACCAGGGTTCAGAATGTGTCTTAGTCATCACTATATTCCCAGCAGCTAGGGATAATGATACAACACATTTATCTGTACTCGTTTGGATCAATCAGGCAGCTTAAAAACATTCACGCACAGCAGGACAAGAAGAGAAAGAGTAGCAAGAAGCTGCTGAGACAAAGTTATTACCCAAATAAGCATAACCATAAAACTGTGAGAAATCACTAAAGATGAGCTTTGTGGTTATTACACTAGAGAAGAAAACCTGATGGGTTTCTAGAATAAACACTAATCTGGTTAAAAACAGCCCTCTTTCTTAGGACCTCCCACCAGCAGCTCCTGGTCTTCAAAGACCAAGATCTAGAGAAAAGCCTTACAGAGAAACTCATGAAAGGTACCCCGGGTCTAATAATAAGCACATGTGGCCACCACTCAAGAAACATTTGCTGAAAATAAAAACTGCCCACTATTTTCAATGACCTGAAGATTCTCTATTTTGCAAGACCTTCCTTAAACCATCCTCTCCCTATCCAGGCTAACCATGAGCATCTTTAATCATTTTAATAGTTGTAGTTTGACAAACTATACCTGCCTATATAGTTACATATATACAAGCATAGTATAGGGGAATATCCTCTGCGGCTGCTGCTGCTAAGTCGCTTCAGTCGTGTCCGACTCTGCACGACCCCATAGACGGCAGCCCACCAGGCTCCCCCGTCCCTGGGATTCTCCAGGCAAGAACACGGGAGAGGGTTGTCATTTCCTTCTCCGATGCATGAAAGTGAAAAGTGAAAGTGAAGTCGCTCAGTCATGCCCAACTCTTCGCGACCCCATGGACTATAGCCTACCAGGCTCCCCCGTCCATGGGATTTTCCAGACAAGAGTACTGGAGTGGGGTGCCATTTCCTTCTCCAAAATATCCTCTAGTCCACCCCAGTTCACTAAACCTTTGTGAGTATATCTATAGCATTTCAGACCCCACGATGGTTTCAGGTATCTGAGAATAAGAATTTCTCAGATATATATCCTCAGCCTGAGGCAGGTGAGTCTCCCTAGACTGACAATACCCAGCGCTTGTCCCCCATTTATTCCTGGGTCTGTCCCACACAGAAAACCCTCACTGTTAACCTTACTTTTACAGTTACATCTTCTCTTCTAGGCCTATTTTGTTGCAGTTATTTAGTCACCAAGTCTTGTCTGAATCTTTTGCGACCCCATGGACTATACTCCGCCTGGCTCCTCTGTCCACAGGATTTCCCAGGCAAGAATACTTTAATGGGTTGCCATTTCCTTCTCCAGGGGATCTTCCCGCTCAGGGTTTGAAACCATGTCTCTTGCATTGGCAGGAGGATTTTAACCTATAAGCCACCAGGGAAGCTAGGCCATACATACAGTAAATCATACAAAGCTTTTATCAACTATGCCAAACCTTTCTGATAGTCACTATTCCTAAACTGTAAAGCCCCAGAGAGCCTGTGGCATGCAATTTAGAAGTGTGATACATTGTTTCAACCAATTCACTGAACCAGCTATATCTCTAAAAGCAGAGAGCAAGCTCTCAGCGCTGAGTGCAGACCGAGGACTTCTGGTATACCCCCTGGGCCCAGCGCCATGTAGGCCTGAAGCAGACACTCTTCCATGGCTCCTCAGGCCCAGATGGAGCTGAGATAAGGTGGAGGATGTGAACCAGATTTGCTAATAGGCTTAAAAAGATGCCTCTCAATGTAGAAACAATCCTCTCCCAATAAAATTATTTTCACCTATGCTGAAAACATTAAGTGAAATTCTGTAATACCTGTAAAATGTAAGCCTTAATTTTTGGCTCCCATGTATGCTGTGCTGTGCTTAGTCGCTCAGTTGTGTCCAGCTCTTTGCGACCCCCTGGACTGTAGCCCTCCCGGCTTCTCTGTCCATGAGGATTCTCCAGGTAAGAATACTGGAGCGGGTTGCCATGCCTCCTGCAGTTTGTTCCCATATCTGTCTTCTATTATACTTTAGAGTGATAGAATGAAAACAAAAAAAAAAAAAAAAGAAGAAGAGAAGAAGAAAGTACATGGCTTCATGAGCTAGGCCCAGGAGCCAGGTTAGGATTGTGCTATTGACTATGGTAGCCACTAACCACATGTGGCTATTTAAATTAAAGTTTAAATTCAAGAAAATTTAAAATACAGTTCCTGAGTCATACTAGCCACACACTATAAATTCAATAACCACAGCAGGCTATTTGCTACCCTACAAGACAGAACAAATGTAGACTGTTTCCATCACTGCAAATTTCCTATGGAACAGTACAAAGTCATCTTTAATCATTCAATTAACTTCTATCAGTCTGTTTCCTCTTGTGTAAAAAGGGAACAATATCTGCTTCCCTGGTTGTTGTAAGACTTAATGAGGAGCTAACTGTGAGCGTCTTTAATCATTTTAATATTTGTAGTTTGACAAACTCTACCTGCTTCTACAGTTATATATACAGGCATGGTTTGAGGAGAGCCGCAATCATTTATAGTAGCGGCTGTCAAGTTACTATCAAGTAGAACAAAGAATTTATATTTCAGGCCATGTGAACAGAAGGATGCTGTCCAGGAGGATGGGGGAATATTCACACTGCTCAGATCATCTCAGAATGCTGCTTTTGAGGAGGAATGTGGATAAACTGAAGCATGTTCAGAAGAGCCTGGTGAGTCGAAGGAGCCCAGGATTTCTCCCCTGGGGAAAAGAGACTCAGCAGAAATGGAGAACAGAACAAATCTTGAAACAGATAAAGGACTGTCGTGGGGAGGGAGCCCGGATCTTGGGCAGCTGGAGAGGTAACAAAGAGGTGAGTTTGACTCAGTATTAGAAAAATAGTTGCTGGTCAAGAGTTGTCCGACAGTGGAAGTGCTGCCTTATGGAGAAGAGTTCATGATCCCAGAGAGTGCTCAAATGCAGTGATTCTTAAACTTGAGTCCCCTGGGGAGCTGGAGAAAACTCAGATGTTCTGGCCCCACCTCCAGGGATTCTGGTTCAAGGAATGGGGTGGAACCCACGATCTGCATCTCTACAAGCACCCTGGAGACGGTCATGATGATGCTGGTGGCTACTGGCTCTTTGAGGGGCACTACTCTGACATCAGCTGGCCCAACCCATCAGTAATGGCATAGAGGGGGCTCTTGACATCAAGTGAGAGTTGGATTCTGCAGTCTTCCAAATCAACTCTAGAGGACGGGCCTCCAAGGACTCCCAGTGGGTCCTGGGCATTCCAGACTGCACGGGTGCCCAGTCTGAGAAATGGCAAAAGTCAGAGGACTCAAGGTCTCCTGCCAGGCAGACCCTTGCATCATCACCTCAGGCTAATCGCTTTCTTGCAGTTGAACTAACTGTGTAAGTGGAAGGTATTGTTACCATGTGAGTGTGATAGATGCTCTGAGGAAAAAGGCCCGGCATAGACTTCTCCGCATGCATGGTCTCCAGCTGCGTGTTCAAGACCAAATCACATCAGAGCAGCTTTCTGGGTGGCATCGCGAAGGACTCAATTTCAGTATCATGACCATCATGGAGCACAGGAGGGACCTGCTCCTCCAGCCCTTGCTATCCAAGGCAATCACCATATGGCCATACAAAGCACAGTGAGAGCTTATCACTCCTTTCACCAAACCCAGACATTTCATGCAAAGATTTGAGCCTGAATTTTTTCAGTAGCTTCACTCATAACAGCCAACCGTGAAAATAACCCAAAAGAATATCAGCTGGCAAATGGATAAACAAATTGTGGTATATCCCTGAAGCAGCAGTGCTGTGCTACGCTCATTCAGTCCTGTCCGACTCTGTGCGACCCCCTGGACTGGAGCCCGCCAGGCTCCTCTGTCCATGGGACTTTTCAGGCAGGAATACTGGAATGGGTTGCCCTTTCCTCCTCCAGGGGCTCTTTCCAACTCAGAGATCAAACCCGAGACTTCTGTGCCTCCTACACTGGCAGGTGGATTCTTCACCACTGAGCCCTCCAGAAAGTCCTGGAAGAGGCAGACTGCTGCTGCTGCTGCTGCTGCTAAGTCGCTTCAGTCATGTCCAACTCTGTGTGACCCCACAGACGGCAGCTCACCAGGCTCCGCCATCCCTGGGATTCTCAAGGCAAGAACACTGGAGTGGGTTGCCACTTCTTTCTCCGATGCATGAAAGTGAAAAGTGAAAGTGAAGTCGCTCAGTCGTGTCTGACTCTTAGGGACCCCATGGACTGCGGCCTGCTGGGCTCCTCCGTCCATGGGATTTTCCAGGCAAGTACTGGAGTGGGGTACCATTGCCTTCTCCGAAGAGGCAGACTAGTCAGCAAAAATGAGAAGCCGCTGATAAACACAATAATGTTTGAATCTCAAAGCTTTACACTGGGTAAGCAAAGCCAGGCGCAAAAGACATCATATTATAAGGTATCATTTACAAGAAACTTTAGGGAAGACAAATCTAATCTACAGTGAGAGAAAACAGATCAATCCCTGGGGTGGGTGTGGATGGGAAAGGAACTCAAAGTAACCTTTAAAAGAGATGAAATGTTCTAGATCTTGATTGCCATTTTGATTCCACAGGTGTTTACACTTGGCTGTTCCCTTAGAATGTGTGTATTTTTATTGACAGTATACTGCAAGAAGTTATTTCTTTAAAAACAAAAGCAAATGGGGCATTTTCTGTTTCACTGGGTTCATTCTATTTGATGGTGTACTTAAAACTGGTGTCACTGGTTGCCTATGGGAGGAAACAGGCAGTCAAGGACAGGCGTGAGAAAGACATCTAATTTCATACTTTTAAACTTCTGAACTATGAGGCAGTATTAGCCATTTTTAAATCCATAAAATTTAAGATAAGAAAAAGAATTTATAAACATGTCCCTCATTGGTAAAGTGAGAGAGACCCAACCCTATGACTACTGGACTGTTGCCCAATCTATTTCAGGTTATGGAAACCCTGCTTCTTGAGACAGGAACTATATGGTCTGCATTGTACTAAACTCCTCTGAGCTCTGAGTAAATAACAATTGTTTAAAGCATTATTTAGGAATTTAGTATTTTTCAAAAATACATCAAAGATAAGAATGTGCACACATAACCACAGTTTTAAAATAATTATAACTTGAACATCAGGTAACTACCACCACCGAAGTAAAAAAAACAGAACACTGCCTACACTCCAGAAACTTTCATGTGACTTCTGTGATCAAACCTTCTCCCTCTACTCTTGATTTTACAGATAAGAACGTCTTTTATCTATATATCCCTAATCAATACTGTTCAGGTTTGGACATCTTAAAACTTTCAAAAAACTGAATCATTCTGTACATGTTATTAAAGGTGCTTTTCTTCCCCAAATTGCATTTGTAAAATTTATCTACGCTGTTGCCTATAGCTCTAGTTTATTTTTATTGCTCCATGGAAAGAATTTTTGATAAGAATAAATGAATAAATCACAATTTACCTGCCCACTAAAATATTCCGGGGCACTTACACAAGTCATTTTGGGGTCTCCATTGGCGTCTGCCTACAATGCGGGAGACCTGGGTTTGATCCCTGGGTCGGAAAGATCCGCTGGAGAAGAAAATGGCAACCCACTCCGGTACTCATGCCTGGCAAATCCCATGGAAGGAGGAGCCTGGTAGGCTACACTCCATGGGGTCACAAAGAGTCGGACATGACTGAGTGACTTCACTTTCACTCACTATTGCTATAGAAAAAACAGATTCTTGAGGCAACCACTGCCCCCAGATGGGTCTCCAAAACACCTAGCCAGTCTCATCTCCCCTACTTTTCTCCACTACCTCATGTGGCACTGCATCAGTTGAATATATTGTTGGAAACATTAAGTACAATTCCTTAGGTCTGGAGGGTTGTCCGCCATGCACTAGATCTACTCAAATCATTCCTGTCCGTCAAAATCTGATTCAAGCATGGGGTCTCCTTAAGAAGACGCCACAGTCTCATCTATCCAGGATGCCACCTGCCCAACAAAAAGCTGTATCAAAATGAATGATTCCTTCTCTGACTCTTCAACCACACTCATGCCATTCAGCCTTGAGTTATACCCATACCGTCATGCCCGTCTCAGCGTTGTCCTTCCAATACACAGCACTAAAATCTTGCAAAAAACAGGCAGATAATAAATGTTAGATCTTTTGAACTCAAACTCAAAATCCTGAGAGCTACTGCTGGTACCAGGTACTAAACAGTCAAAAATATGTATTTAAAAAGTTAATTTTCACAAAAATAACATCAGTCAAAGTGAAATCATCATGATTGCTTCACACAAATTTGGGTTCTTCATGCTTCTAACACTGATTTTTTATAAAAAAAAAACACAGAGCTTTATGTTATGCCATATACTTAATTATACTTTGCCAACTACATGATCTACTCTTTAGACATAGTACTTCAGTTTATGAAACCACTCTTATGTTTTGTCATTTAAGTTTTATTCGATTTTCACTATTATAAATAAAACATTAGTGAGCATAAAAATACAGAGTTTTAGAGTTCTTGGGACACAGAATGTCAGTGCCACATAATTTAAGATAGCTTGATAAGAGGTACACTATCTAGAGAAGACAAAGTCCTTGAAAGAATATTTCAACCTAGGAGCAACAATGGGGAAAACTACAACATTTTAATGAAATTAATAAATGGGTCAGAAATTCCAATTAACAAGTGCTTCAAATTTAAAAAGCAGGACAGTCATTTTTCTGTCCATGAAAATATACCCATAGGATTGTAAATTCTCCAAAAAGGAGAAATAAAACAGATAAACAGAAAACCTATGGCCATTGTTTGCCTTGCTATCATACTTATTAAAAAATATATGGATGGAAGACATCATTCCCAAATAAAATTAAATATGCCTTTCAATTATTTAATGCAAAAATCATTATTTTCAATAGACATTAAAAATACATCATAGGAAAAAATGTTTGCAACTCATGTTACAGAAATTAGGCTAAAGTTATTAATATAAAAAGAGTTTTAACAACTCAGTAGGAAAAGCCTAATGACTCAATTAAAAATATGGATAAAAGTTTTCTGTAAACAGATAATGCATAGAAAAGATAATTATAATGGTTCCTGAACATAATAAAAAATACTAAAGCTCTGCTGCTGCTAAGTCACTTCAATTGTGTCTGACTCTGTGTGACCCTATAGACGGCAGCCCACCAGGCTCCCCCATCCCTGGGATTCTCCAGGCAAGAACACTGGAGTGGGTTGCCATTTCCTTCTCCAATGCATGAAAGTGAAAAGTGAAAATGAAGTCGCTCAGTCGTGTCCAACTCTTCATGATCCCATGGACTGCAGCTTACCAGGCTCCTCCACCCATGGGATTCCAGGCAAGAGTACTGGAGTGGGGTGCCATTGCCTTCTCTGATGCTTAAGCTCAGAGAAATGCAAAACCATAAAACCATACTGGATAGCCTTTTTTACCTATCAGATTTACCAATCAAAATGTTTGATAAAATGCTGTTGGCAAGGGTATAAAAAGAAATAGGCAGTCACATGCATTGTTGCTAGCAGCATAAATTGGTAACACTCCAAGGAAGTATAATAATACAATGACAGCCATCAAAACTACAAGGGCGAACCCCCTCTGACCCAACAATTCCACTTCTGGGACTTCCTCCTACAGCAATACTTGTTTACATGCAAAATAATGCATGTTCAGACCCTTTAATGCTGTCATAGCAAAAGTTTGGAAATAATCTTATTCTGTCAGTAGGAGACAGGTTAATCTGAGACATCCATACAGTGGGATTCAGCTGATCACAAGAAAGTGATCGCCAAAGTGCCCTAAGAAGAAAAATAGCCCAGACAGTAGTCCACAATTTGCAGAGAATATTTTGTATTTGTTGAAATATGCACTATCTGGAAAGATACACAGGAAACTGGTAACACTGGTTGCTTCTGGTAGGCAAGTGGGTAGCCAGAGAGAGGCCTGGGAAAGACATTTACAGACGGTTTAACTTTTTGTACCTTAAACTTGTGAACTCTGAGGCTATTAGCTATTTTTTTTTAATAAATAAAGTTGAAAATTAAGAATTTTAAAAACATGTTCCTCATTGGTAAAATGAGAGAGATACAGCCCTATGACTATTGTTGCCCAATTTAGCATCATACATATATCTTCCTGATTTTGAGTGTTCACTATAACTTCATAACAGGTTAGAGAAATACAAAATAAGCTCTAGAAACAATGATAGCTAAGAGACCCAAAGTAAGGCTAATTCACACTCAGGGGCTCGATGAAGAAACAGTTTGTTTCAAGACCAGATCAGTCTGGCACAGATCTACAGAAAAACATTATGGTTAAACGAGCTGACTGAGGAAGTGGCAGGTTGGGTATGTTTTGTTCGTTTATTTATTTCCTAACTTTATTAAGGTTAAGAAATCAATGTCCTGTGACAAGGTATGGGTCACTGAAGCTCTGCTTATTCTGCACAGTGTCGGTCATGCTTGTCATGAGAACACAGGTACAAACAAAGCAGCTTTTTCTCCACCGCCTTAGACTGGTAGTAGATGACCAGACAGGGGCTTCCGTGAAGGAGCCAGACGTTTCCCCGTCTTTAGGGCGAAGGGCGCTTTTGGAAGAGACAAACCTGTTGATCAGGGAGTTTTCAAAGAACAGTCTTGGGTAGTCTCTTTATTCTTCAGCTAAAAATAAGACTGTTTTTTACACTATGCACACCTGGGGGCGGGGTGATGTCCATAATCCACCTGTCTGCCTCCTGTTTTCTTCTCGGGGAGTAGAGACAGTACACCCAAGCCTCCAGGTGGGATAGAAAAACAAATCACTCGGTGCCCGTCTCAGCTGGCTGATGGCGATGGCTCAGTCTTGAGCGTGTGCCCAAGCTGGTCCAGATATGCCCTCTCTGGGGGCAAGAACGGACACAGGTTCAAGTGCGTGTGGTCCGGCGGGCTTTGGGCGAGCAGGTCACGACCTGCGAGTTTCAGAAAGCCAAAGGTCCAGTGCGCTCGGGGGCACACCTGCCGGTCCAGGTGCGTGCGGGGTCAGCCCATCGTCTCGTCCGCGAGGCTGGGCTACCCACACGGAGGATGACAGCTGCTTACAGGGGGAGGTGCGTCTGGAGGAAAGTTGGGAGTGTGTGTCGACCTGTGCGGGGAAGGGTGGCCGCGAAAGTGGGCCACGGCGGACACCTTCCTCCGCAGGGTCCGCCGTGCACCGCCCCCCACCCCCCCATATCGGGCCCCGGGCGCGCCCTCCGGCCGCTCCCGGGCGCCCCAAGGTCACCTGCCCGCACCCTCTACCCCTGGCCCCCCGCCCCACCCATCCCGAGCTCTCACCAGAACACCAGGTTGGCCCCGACGAAGGCGACCAGGCTGTGCAGCGGCCTCTTCCAGCTCAGGAGCTCCTCGGCGCGGCTGCCCAGCCACAGCGCCGGCTCCCCCAGCAGCCAGGTCACCGCGGCGGCCACCCCGCCCGCGGCCTCCTCCACCTGCCGGCCCGCGCCCGCCGCCGCCCCTTCCTCTGGGGGCGCGGCCCCCTCCGGCTCCTCGGGGGGAGCCCGGGGCGGCGGCTGCGGCGCCTGCGGGGCGGCGGCGGGAGCCGGGGATCCCTGCTCGGCGGGCTCCGGGGGCGCCGGGCTCGCCATCTTCGGCGGCGCGGGCGGGGACGGGCTCGGGCGCGCGCGCGCCTCGGTGTCGCGCGGAGAGGGCGGCGGGTCCCCGCGCGGGGCGCGCACCGCGGGGCGCCGGCGGCTGGGTGCCTTGTGACGTCAGCGTCGGCCGCGGCGGGGCGCCTCCCGGGGGAAGTGGGTGCGGCCGGGTTGGCGCGGGGCTGGGCGGGGCCGGGCGGCGTCCCCGGGCGAGCCGGGGCCCTCAAGCGGGGCCGCCGGAACGTGATCCCCTTTTCCCTTCCCAGCCTCCGTCCGCCCGCTTATCTGAAAGGGAGTCTCCGGGCCACCGGCGGAAGCAATTGGCCGTCCTCACTTTCTCCGGCCAGGGCCTCCGATCGCCCATCCTGCAGCATAATGGGGCGCCCCTGAGCCTGGCAGCGTGTTTCAGCCCCTAGTTCCCCGTCCCGCATCCCCACCGAGTGCCCTTGCAGGGGCAGATTGCACCTTCATAGCCGAAATCTTCAGGACTCTTAAGAACAACGTGATGATTTAAAGGCTGGATTGAGAAAGAAAAGGGCCCGGGAGGAGGGGGGTGGGGGGGCGAAACATTTTGGGTCCATTCGGAAGCACGTGGCCCTCTGGTTCTGCCAGGCCACCGCATTGTGGCAGGGGGCTTCCTCTCTCCGACTTGTGGACAAAGTCATCTGGCTCCAAAAATGCACGCTGGTCTATGGAGGGCACAGGTGAGCGGGGAGCTGAGACGCAGGACCGCTTGGGTGTGTTACACAGGTTTGGCCACAGTCACTGTGGTCACAGCAGTCATCAGGACACAGGGGTCAGGTGCTGTGACGGGGTGACCAGGAGTTCTGAGATCTCTCAGACCTGGCCTCACTGGCCCTGGTGCTTCTGGGTGATTGGAGGGGCGGGGGCTGGGATGAAAGGTAAACGTTTATGTTCACTTTTCTCTATTTGCATTTTCTAAATGTTCTCTTCCTTCATCCCCATTGTCACTTTCCTCTAGAATAAAATGTTCCTTCCCTTTGCAGAGCATGCTACCTTGATGAATCAGAGCATCTTACATCCTCTTGGAGTTTACTACCGGCAACTAACTTCTTTCACAGGATGGATAGAGCTCATTCTCAGAGCTATTTAAAGCCTGTTGTTTCCAGGGAGCCTCTGGAGAATGTTCTAGAGTGTTCATCTGGGGGTTATTATATATGTTTATACCTCAGTGTACACATATGAAGAAATTCACTCATGTACATTGCAAATGTACGCACTTTCCTGTGTGTATGTTATACCTAAAAAGGGTGTAAGCCTAATTTACTTAGAGGTTTACTGAGCACCTACTATGTACCCAACCCCTTGCTCAGCTCTGTGGGTATGGCTTCCACCCACAGGAAGCTCACAGTCCAAGGAAGGGCCAGTGACAATTGTGATCACTGCCGTGATGGAAATAATCACTCAGGGCTAAGAGTCCTTACTTCAGTCATGTGTCCAAAATTAGGGACAAGTGGAGGAGTCAGGTTTCCGGGAGCTTTTTGGAATAGAGGGTGTCTGTCCTGAATTGTAAGCAGGAGGGCAGCAAAGGAATATTCATTGGAAGGACTGATGCTGAAGCTGAATCTCCAATGCTTTGGCCACCTGATGTGAAGAACCAACTTATTGGAAAAGACCCTGATGCTGGGAAAGATTGAAGGCAGGAAGAGAAGGGGACGACAGAGAATGAGATGGTTGGATGGCATCACCAACACGATGGACATGAATTTGAGTAGCACTTGGAGTTGGTGATGGACAAGGAAACCTGGCTTGCCACAGTCCATGGGGTCACAAAGAGTCAGACACAACTGAGCAATTGAACTGGACAGTAAAGGCAGGATAGGGTAGGGAAGGAGAGGCAATCATGTCTGTCAGGAGATCAACCCAAGCGAAGTTTTGGACTTACAGGTGGAAGTCATGGTTCCTTATGTGTATCTGCAGCAGATCGCCTCAACTGATCCACTAGTGGAAGGAAGTTTGGTTTTTGACCTGCCAGCAACGCAGAGTCTCATGTTTCTAGCTTGTCTGTGAGTAGAGTCATGACAACCCAATACAGTAACCAGGGAGGCATGAAAAAGCAATATGGAAACAGTTCTGGTGTTTTTACCACCAAAGAAGAAACAGTCTCTCCCTGGGGCTTCCCTGGTGGCTCAATGGTAAAGAATCCACCTGCCAATGCAAAAGACACAGGTTTGATCCCTGGGTGGGGAAGATCCCCTGGAGAAGGCAATGGCAACCCACTCCAGTATTCTTGCATGGAGAATACCATGGACAGAGGATCCCAGTGGGCATGAGGTCACAAAAGAGTCAGATACTACTTAATGACTAAACAACAACAATTTTCCCCTGAGTGTTGTGCCCTCTCTTAGCATTGGTGCAGGAGCTTTTGAAAGATAAAGGATGCTTTGTTGTGTCATCTGGCCTTTGCTTAGCAAAGGACTGAGACAGCCCAAGGGTTGCCCTAGACTCTGCAACTGGAGGGAGGAATTGAGAAACCTGATATCCCCATTTTCCAAACCAGGGTGATGTGCTTCTAGAAACATGTCTGCAAGATCCTACACATTCTTCTTCTCCCTGGAATTTAATTACTGTCATCAGGATATGCTGAAGTAGTAAAAGCTGTTGACAGCCAAGACACATAAAAGCTCAACTTCAGTTGCTACGTGTGGGTTGCAATGCTTACCTCCACTTATTGATAAATCTCCCTCCTCACAGCTCTATGAAATCTTTCCTTCTCTCTTAAAATGCTACACAGCTAGAGTAAGTGCTGTCATCTGTCTTTTTCACCTCTGACCTCTAATGATTACTAGCAAATAATGTCACAGGAGCAGATGCTGGCCTAGACACATAACTGAGTGCTGCTGCTGCTGCTAAGTCACTTCAGTTGTGTCCGACTCTGTGTGACCCCATAGACGGCAGCCCACCAGGCTCCCCCGTCCCTGGGATTTTCCAGGCAAGAACACTGGAGTGGGTTGCCATTTCCTTCTCCAATGCATGAAAGTGAAAAGTGAAAGTGAAGTCGCTCAGTCGTATCCGACTCTTAGCGACTCCATGGACGGCAGCCTACCAGGCTCCTCCATCCATAGGATTTTCCAGGCAAGAGTACTGTTTTTGTCTGATTAACTTTGCAATGTGTGAATAATGTATTCAGTGCTAAGACTGCCTCAAAATAATACTAATGATGCTTAAAATAAATCTTGTCCCCTCATCTCTACAACATATCACACTTAAAACTCCTGTGAGTAACCTTATCGTTTAAGATTCTCTTCTGAATTTTGCATCACCATGTATGGGGAACAGAGTGATTCAGACTAATGAGGTAGACAATTTGAAAACATAGATCCAAGGAAAGCAAGGAGACTGGGGATATGTCAGAGGGGAAAAAAAGAAGAGAGCGAGACAAAGAAAACAGTTATAGCCACTGAATCTAAGTGACAGTTTAGAAAATAACCAGTCAGGCAAAGAAAGCCAAAATACACACAAGAACTCTTAAAAGAGGTCACTCACCTTTCTCTTCCAAAAGTAGCTAGAAAGCTTGTAATAGGAGAAAAAAGCAATGAATAATTAATTCCTACTCTAGGAGGCCACATAGGCAACCTCAAGCTAAAGCCTTAGGACAAGAGGGAAATGCCTCCATATTTTCTTCCCCTAAAATGTTTCATGTTAGACTCCTAGGTCCTTACATGAAGGAGCTGTGTACCCATGTTGTGTTGTATTGGTCTGGCAGATAGATGTTTGTGTGCTGATAATTTTGTTAAGCTTTGTTAATTTTGTGAAGCTCCAATACATTGGCCACCTAATGTGAAGAGCCAACTTATTAAAAAAGACCCTGAGGCTGAGAAAGATCGAAGACAAAAGGAGAAAAGGGCGGCAGAGAATGAGATGGTTAAATGAGATGGTTAGATAGGATTACCGATTGAATGAATGTGAATTTGAGCAAATTCCGGGAGATACCTCCGGGGAAACCTGGTGTGCTGCAGTCCATGGGGTCACAAAAAGAGTCAGACGTGACTTAGCGACTGAACAAGATCAACGAGAGAGCCTAATAGATCACACTGAGCAGAGAGAAGTAAGAACAGCACACCATGGCAGCAGCAACAGAGGGAATGCAAAGGAAGAGTGTGCCTGGTTTCCAAGGCCCAGGTCACAAAAGGAACTGCCTTTCTGTTCGGGACTGACTGTTGTGCTTATAAGAACTGGAATATCCAAACCAGACTAACCTAATTTGACAAGCATTCTGTAAGGGGGATGCTTACCAGAAATGAACTCTAGCATGGTGGCCAACCACACCAAGTTGGGGTACTCAGTGTTAGGTATCATTCCCTAGTAATATACAAAAGAGCTTTTGCAAGTCTTCAGGAGGGTTTGTTGAAGGGACCTGGGGTCACACTGCAGGAGTGGATATCCTGGAAAGGTACTCTTTTATCCACCCACAGGCACACACATCAACACAGACAGCAGCAGCAGCAATGATTTCAGAGAATTAACTGTCAACCCCTTCCCACGGGCCCAGCAGTTACACTCACCTCAGCAGAATGGCCACCCTTCCGGTCCTATTGAAGGAGTTCACCAAGAGGAAGAGACCTCTAATGGACACTCAAACTGGACCCAGGTGATTGGAGGCACCACATCCCCTCCTCGGTCCTGGGATGTATGTTCTGCCCACTCTTCCCACAGCGGGAGGGGTCCCGAGGACACGGCCGTGAGAGACAGGTGTGGTGTTGAGATCATTTGGGTGGTCAGTGTGACTGAGCTCCATTAAGGCCTCTGTGGAAGGACACAACTTAGGGACTAGACACCACCACCAACAAGCTCTCAGGATGCTGGCGGCTGGGGGTGGAAATCTACTGTCTCCTCCGATGGACCACTAAGAAATCTGAGCTTTGGGACCTTGGGTAGGCTTCCAGCAGGAGAGTCAAGTGGCCTGGCTGGTGTTGCAGAAAAGTATCTGGGGCAATGGCTTGTAGAGAGCCTGGCAGAGACCCTGGGACAGATTTTTTCACTAAGACCGGGGAGACAAGGAAGGGGGGGTTGGAGCATCTTTGGAAAAGCCAGGTAGCAGGTGGGCAACGGGATCTGTGGCTCGGAGAGCAGCAGGGGTTTTGAACAAGAGCTGGATCAGAGGTAGGAGGAAGCCTGTATGAGAACTTGGCAGAGGGGCGAGGTTGGTGTGAGCTCACAGGCCAGATCAGGTTGACCACGTGCAACAGAAAATGCGATGAGACTTTCGGACAGACAGATCAACAGAAGGGAGTTTTGAGCATCATCTGCCAAGTTTAGACCCAATTCTGTGAGCAAAGGAGGAATCCTGAAATTTGTGAGTTTCTTTTTTTATTGTCTTTTCCTTTGTTTTTACCGCAGAAACGATAGAATTCCAGGGCCTGAGGCCCAGGAATTCCAGCTGGACGTCCATCGTCAAAGCAAAACCGTGAATATGATTGTCTCTAAATGCAGGTCTCCAAATCAGGCCTTCAGTCTCGAGGGGTATTCTCGAAGCTAAAATTAGAGTGGTGGAATGTCATGGAATCACTGCAAGTGTTACATCCCATGGACATCCCTTCAAAGTCTGTATTTGTTTTGTCACCTCTTACTAATTTTAGTTCATTAGAAATTGGGCACAAAACCTGGTAACTTTTTGGGCTGGCAGAGTGGCACAGGCACTGCCAAGCACTTGCAATCAGGCTGTGTCACCTGCATCCTCTGAGACCTGTGCATGGAGGGGCCCAGCCAGGGCTGTTCATGGGGACCCTTAGGCTTTACAGGACTCAAGTGCCCTCTGAGTCATCAAAGGAACTAGGAGATTGCATTTAATATAGTTCATAGTATACTACCAGAGAAGGCAATGGCACCCCACTCCAGTACTCTTGCCTGGAAAATCGCGTGGATGGAGGAGCGTGGTGGGTCGCACAGAGTCGGACACAACTGAAGCGACGCAGCAGCAGCAGCAGCAGCGGCATAGTATACTACAGGGGCTTGCCTGGTAGCTGAGTTGTAAAGAATCTCCCTGCAATTCGGGAGATGCAGAAGACATGGGTTCAATGCCTGGGTCAAGAAGATCCCCTGGAGAAGGGCATGGCAACCCACTCCAGTATTCTTGCCTGGAGAATCCCATGGACAGAGAAGCCTGGCGGGCTGCAGTGCATGGGGTCACAAGGAGTCAGACACGGCTGAAATAACTGAGCATGCATCCACAGTACACTGTATTGGCTTGGAGACCAATTTATTGAAAATTGATGGTCTCTGTCTCCCCCACTGCATGCTCACTCTTGTCCCACCCCTGCTCTAAACCAGGTCCCCCAAAATGGCCTTGGGAGCTTCCTCTCAGTTGCCTGGACAAGGGCTGGGCTGGGACTGAAGGCCTTTCTCTCTTCTCCAGAGAGAAGATGCATGTGAACTTAAGGTCCCACAGACTCAGAGGCCTCCACTTTCAAAGCCAGCTACCCACAGGCTCTCATATTCCCCGTGTTCTGGACAGCTGGATTTCCCAAACTCTGCCAACCACTGCATCCAGTGGACCTATAGACCATTTTTTCTCCCACTGAGGAAGTGGTTCTCTCATGTCACTTTGAGTGATAGTGATAGTTGCTCAATCATGCCTGACTCTTTGCAGCCCCATGGACTGTAGCCTGCCAGGCTCCTCTGTCCATGGGATTCTCCAGGCAAGAATACTGGAGTGGGCTGACATGCTCTCCTCCAGGGGATCTTCCCGACACAGGGATCAAACCCATGTCTCTTTCATCTCCTGTGTTAGTGGATGAGTTCTTCACCAGTAGCACCACCTGGGAAGCCCCGAATTGGTTGTCACTTTTGCCCTGTAAAGAAGGGAGGGGACAGAGTTGGAACGATGAGACTCCTTCTTTGGGAATGCTCCCCCACCATGGGTGCCAGAGAACTCCCCGGCTCCAGCATTTCTTTTGAGTTAACCCATCCTATGTGGGACTGATTCCTTACAAGCCCTGTTGGAGAGGAAAAGGGAAGATCACAAAG
The DNA here is from genome assembly GCF_014754425.2 of Oryx dammah. NCBI lineage: Eukaryota > Metazoa > Chordata > Mammalia > Artiodactyla > Bovidae > Oryx > Oryx dammah. Next base: position 15,206,753 of record NW_024070204.1, read on the forward strand.
AGAAATCCCACTCCAGCACAAGAGGGAACGTTTATGACTGCCTTGTGAACCACAGTAACACGCAGTCTCCAAGGCAAGAAACACTGGGGTGAGTTTTGAGTCTGGTCTCTCCCTCCTTCTCTGTCTGGAGTAACCATATGTCGGGTTTGCCCACAACAGCCCTGGCTTATGCTTGCTGTCTGGCATGGTTATTAATAGCACTTTGCTTTCTTTCTCAAGGTGTCCAGGTTTGGATGATAAACTATATAGACGCCCATCCATTGCTCATTTGTCAGCGACCGCTGAGAACCCTTCTTCCCAAATGTTCCCATGCCCATCTCTCTTATTCTCTAGTCTCAGAGCCACCTTCTCTGTCCCAGACTCATCACCTGCTGTGCTGTCTGAACTGCAGTAACCCCTTCTCTTCTGATCTACACCATACATGTCTCATCCAAAACACGTCTTGCAACATGGAACACCCACCCAAATGCTTCCAACAATGCCAGTTACCCAGGACCCCTAAACTGAAATAATTATAAGCCACCTTCTAACGTTCTGGGTCACCTCTCTCTAAAAGTTGCACTTCTTTATAGGCAGATTGTGCTACTAAGCCCCTTCAGTCGTGTTCGACTCATTGCAACCCTATGGACTGTAGCCCTCCAGGCTTCTCTGTCCGTGGGATTCTCCAGGCAAGAATACTGGAGTGGGTTGCCTTACCTTCCTTCAGGGGATCTGAACCCACGTTTCTTATGTCTCCTGCATTGGCAGGTGGGTTCTTTAACACTAGGGCTGCCATTAACTAATGCTAATCTGAACACTCAGCTATAGTCAGATTTACTTTTCACTGAGTCCACACTCCACACAAGCCCTCTCATTATGCCTTTGCTGACTCAGTAAAACCTTTCCCTGTCTTCTCAAGCCCTAGTTCCCCAATCTGTAGCTTTCCAGTCCTTGTCCAGAAATCCTTCCTCAAGTGCAAAGAGCCTGGGTTTCAAAGTCATGAAGATCTTACATTGATTGTAGCTCTTAGTGTCCAAGCGCTGAAAGTGAAAGTGAAGTCACTCAGTCGTGTCCAACTCTTTGTGACCCCGTGGACTGTAGCCTACCAGGCTCCTCCGTCCATGGGATTCTCCAGACAAGAATACTGAAGTGGGTTGTCATTCCCTTCTCCAGAGGATATTCCCAACCCAGGGATCGAACCTGGGTCTCCCGCATTGTAGGCAGATGCTTTACCACCTGAACCACCAGGGAAGTCCAAGCACTAACCACTGCGTTTTATCAGTTTTAAGACTCACTTTTCCCCTATATTTATTTGCTTACACTTGCTCTACGTCTGTGTTGCCGCTCGGGCTTTGCTCTGACTGTGGTGAGCCAGGGCTACTTTCCTTTACGGCACGTGCACTTCCCGTTGCGGTGGCTTCTCTTGCTGTGGGGCACAGACTCCAGGTGCGGCCGCCTCAGTAGTTGCAGCTCCCGGGCTCTAGAGCGCAGGCTCAGTAGTTGCACTGCATGGGCTTAGTTGGCCCAGGGTAGGTAGAATCTTCCTGGGTCAGGGATCGAACTTGTGTCCCCAGCACTGTGAGGTGGATTCTTATCCACTGCACCACTGGGGAAGTCCTCCCCACCTCCATTTTAACATACCTGGGAATGAAATATACCTTCAAATCTATGCCATCTTAGAATCAATATAGTGACTCTCTGGCTTTCTGTTATAACACTAAGTCTTGGTTTCCTCATCTTTTTTTTTTTTTTTTTAATAGGTGTGTGCTGTGTGCTTAGTCGTGTCTGACTCATTGCGACCCCATGGACTGTAGCCCACCAGGCTCCTCTGTCCATGGTGATTCTCCCAGCTAGATTACTAGAATGGGTAGCCTAGCCATTCCCGAGGGAAATTTCCCAGCCCAGGGATCAAACCGTGCTCTCCTGCATTGCAGGCAGATTCCTATACCAGCTGAGCTATATATGTATTTATTTGCCTGCACCAGGTATTAGTTGCGGTATGTGGTATTCAGTTCCCTGACCAGGGATCGAACCCAAGGCCCCTGCATTAGGACAGCGTCTTAGCCACTGGACCACCAGGGAAGTCCCCTCCTCATCTTTTTCTTTTTAAAAAGCTTTTTATTTTGTATTGGGGTATAGCCTATCAACAATGTTGTGATAGTTTCAGGTGAACAGCAAAGGGACTCAGCCATGCATATCCTTATATCCCTTCTCCCCAAACTCCCCTCCCACCCAGGCTGCCACATAGTACTGAGCAGAGTCCCCTGTGTTGTCCAGTAGGTCCTTGTTGGTTATCTATTTTAAGTAGAGCAATGTGTACATGTCCATCCCAAACTCCCTAACTACGCATTCCCCCATCCTTCCCCTCTGTAACCGTAAGTTCCTTCTCCAAGACTGTGAGTCTGTTTCTGTTTTGTAAGTAAGTTCATTCATCTGATTTCTTTTAAGATTCCACATATAAGGAATGGCTTATGTCTCCTCTCTGGTTTACTTCACTCAGTGCCATCTCTGGGTCAATACATGAGTCTCAAGAACGTTGTGGGAATGACTTGAGATAATCTAGTCATGACCTGGGGTGGGGAACCTAGATGTTATCCCCAGCCAGTCTGTAATCATCACCCAGCATCTCACGGGAAGACATATACCACGTGCAAAAGTTGTTGCAACACATACCAAAGTTTGTATACTAATAGAATCTCACAGCATCCTCTGCACTGTGCGGAATCGGAAAGAGAAACTAGTCTCACCCCCAGAGGTGGCTTAACCACAGCATGCCACTGAGAAGCCTGTTCAGAGGAAATAAAGGGAACCTTTCTCCAGGGTAATGTGTCAAGTAGCTTTGAGTGGTAAAGATGGAAACAACAAAAGCAGCTTTGTCCTTAATTTGTTCCTAAGTAGAAAAATCTTCAAAAGCTGAAAGAAAGTGAAAGTGTAAGTCGCTTCAGTCATGTCTGACTCTTTGCAGCGCTATGGACTGTAGCCCGCCAGGCTCCACTCTGTCCAGGCAAGAATACTGGAGTGGGTTGCCATTCCCTTCTCCAGGGGATCTTTCTGACGTGGGGATCTCCCCCATTGCAGGTATATTCTTAACAGTCGGAGCCACCACTTAACCGTCACAGCCACCAGGGAAGCCTGATTTTATGTTGAAAAAAAAAAAATCCACAGGCAAGTAAATTTTGGATCCCAAGTGGCTGTTTTGATAATGTTCATTTGGACAGTTGCCTTCCCTTGTGAGAGGGCCCTCGCTTTCTGTACAGAAGTTTGTCCACTGCAAGAAGCCGGGCAGGCAGCCACCCTGGTGTACAGCTAGCTGACTGGCAGGGAATCGTTCCTTCTGTGTCATTTTGCCACCACCTTTGTGCTGCTAGTGGTAAAGAACCTGCCTGCCAATGCAAGAGATGTAAGAGATACCAGTTAGATCCCTGGGTTGGGAAGATCCCCCAAAGGAGGAAATGGCAACCCACTTCAGTATTTTTGCCTGGAGAAGGCCAGGGACAGAGGAACCTGGCGGGCTGCAGTCCACAGGGCTGCAAAGAGTCAGACATGAGTGAGCATGAGCATGCAGACACAGGTAAGGCCCAGCTTTTGCAGAAAAGCCTCAAGTCTAGATCATCAAAGGGCTGAGGTGTAGGGTTTGAATTGGAGATATCAGTAAGTATGAGGTCATGATCTGATAATATTCTAACTCTGCCCACAGAAAGAGCCTGACTCAATACCTGTAGCAATACCTGATACCCTGTAGCAATAAGCTCACTTAGGGAGCAGATGGCTTCTAGCTTATTGTTACTGTTTGTTGTGGTTGTTCAGTCACCGAGCTGTCTCTAAGTCTTTTGTGACCCCGTGGACTGTAGCCCGCCAGGCTCCTCTGTCCATGGGATTCTCCAGGCAAGAATACTGGAGTGGGTTGCCACCTCCTTCTCCAGGGCATCTTCCCCACCCAGGGTGTGAACCTGCATCTCCTGCATTGTCAGGCGGATTCTTGACCACTAAGCCACATCGGAAGGCCCTGGTTTCCACCAAAAAAGAAACTAGGCTCCTTAGAGAACTGGCTGATGCTAGGTCTGAGTTAGGAACATGTTGCCTGCCAGAAAGCAAAGACGTGTTCAAAGATGATTTAATAGTTCATATCAAAAGGACACAGAAGCCAACTTGAAAGGGATTCCATTGACAAAATCTGGGAAACTTTGAGGATCAAAAGGAATAATCTTGGTGAATGATTACAAAATATTGAATTAAAAAAATTTTATGATTCCATAGCGACTAGTCAAGGCTATGGTTTTTCCAGTAGTTATGTATGGATGTGAGAGTTGGACTGTGAAGAAGGCTGAGTGCTGAAGAATTGATGCTTTTGAACTGTGGTGTTGGAGAAGACTCTTGAGAGTCCCTTGGACTACAAGGAGGTCCAACCAGTCCATTCTGAAGGAGATCAGCCCTGGGTGTTCTTTGGAAGGACTGATGCTGAAGCTGAAACTCTGATACTTTGGTGACCTGATGTGAAGAGTTGACTCATTGGAAAAGACTCTGATGCTGAGAGGGGTTGGGGACAGGAGGAGAAGGGGACGACAGAGGATGAGATGGCTGGATGGCATCACCAACTCAATGGACGTGAGTTTGAGTGAACTCTGGGAGTTGGTGATGGACAGGGAGGCCTGGCGTGCTGCAATTCATAGGGTCGCAAAGAGTCGGACACGACTGAGTGATTGAACTGAACTGAACTGATAGTGACTCAAAAGAGAAAGAGACAAAATTCTGCTTTACAAAAGATTATAAGCTCTCTGTTACTCTTTCTGTACATCTCACCCTCATGGAAACTTACGTTACCATATGTAAAATAGATATCCAAGGGGAATTTGCTGTATGGCTCGGGAAACTCAAACAGGGGCTCTGTATCAACCTAGATGGGTGGGAGGGGGAGGGAGATGAGAGGGAGGTTCAAAAGGGAGGGGATATGTGTATACCTATGGCTGATTCATGTTGAGGTTTTACAGAAAACAGAAAAATTCTGTAAAGCAATTATTCTTCAATAAAAAATAAATTAATTTAAAAAATTATAAGCCAGTAAGTATAGACTAACTTACAGATTTAGAAAAGCACCTTTTTGTAACCCTCACTGTAATAACTGATTCAAGCAATGCTCATCAATGAAAAATACAAACCACTGGGGAATAAACTCTAGGAAAGAGGGTATAGACATAATCTCATGGTTACTTTTTAATTACAAAAGCAAAAGTGTGTCTTTGCACTGGAGAGGCCTTATCTGCTTCTTGTCATACTTGGCATCACCAGTAGTGTGACAATCTGACCTTCTGAAGAATGGACCTCCTGCCATGGGTGAGACACAACAAAACCCACTGGAAACATTTGCTCTCCATCAAATCCTGACAAAAGAGAGGAATCTTGAACTTAAGATGTTCTGGAGGTCAACTGGATTGAATCTTCAAAGTGTTTGATATCAAGAATAGAGGAAAAACTTGAAAATAAAGGAATACAACAGCCAAGTCGGTGTGTGAAACTTAATTGGATTCTGGATCAAAAACTAGCTATTAAGGACATTTGGAGGGAAAATTAGGGAAATTTGAGTCCAGAATGCACAGGAGGTGATTTTGTCGAATTAATGTTGCTTTCCTTAGGTGTGATAATGGTGTTGTGGTGGTGTAGGAGAATGTCCTACTTCTGAGTGAGGCAATATGAAAAATTTAGAGGTGAAATACCAGGGGGCAGCCATCTGCTTTCAGCAAAAAGGAAATGTGTGTATATAGAGAGGTATATAAATACAGACATAGAGGAAATGGGTGTGGCAAGACACTAGAGAGTCTGTATGAGGGGAATCTGGGTGTTCACTGTTGTCTTCTTTCAACTTTCCTGTGGGTTTGAATGTGGTCAAAGGAAACAACTATTTTTTAGAAGACTATGTGAGAGAATAAGAAATAAAAAAATTTTCATATATAAATATCTTAAAACACACATCACTTCTATTTTCTTTTGCCCAAGATTGTGACCTTTGATGATTTCTTCTTTCCAAGAACTCCTGCTTGACTTAAAATCATTGTGACCACAGAGCATAGGAATCAGATGATTTCTGACATAAGACAGCAAAAGGAAGTGAAATATTTAGGTTTTCTCCAGAGAACTGTAGCTTACCTATGGAATTTAATCTTCTTCCATTGAACATCAACTATATATAAGATCCTCTGAGAGGTACCATGCGTGCCTTCAAAGGGCTTAAAAATATCATGTAAACATGGACTTGACATGCTTTGAGTGGTTCGTATGAGCTAAAGGAAAGACTAGGACTGGGGATCTGATTATGAATAAGACACAGTCCTGGCCATCAAAAAGCCCCTTGTCTTTGGAGAAATACAGACACATACATGAATATCAATATAATAAGATTGATGAAAAGATCTTTATCACGGTCTAAAAATTATGACCAGGCACCAAGGCACAACTTTGGAACGGAGTAGCTGTAAGCTAGAACTTGAAGAGGAAGTCAGAATATTTTCAAGACAGACTGGTAGGCAGTCCAAGCAAATGGAACAAAGTATGCAAATGCATGAAGTTATCAAGGAATCACAACATGTTTGGAGATCCCCAAGTAGTAAAATAAAGCTCAGATTTAGGGGATTTGTGGAGGAGTAAGAGAGATGGAGGCTAATCAGGAGATCTCATGTTATACTAAAGAGTTTGAGTCGTATCCTGTAGATCCTGGGAAGGTTCTGACAGTAAGTGACGTGATCTGATTCTTATCTTGAAAGATAACCCTGGTGGTGGAGTGGCAGGAGATTGAGAAAAGATGAGACAGAGAGACTAATAGACTTTTGTAATAGTTGAGATGAGAAATGCTAACTGAGAGCCTAAAGCAAGACGGGGTAGGCGAAGGCAGAGAAAGGGTCAATGCAGGAGACGTGACAAAGCACTGATTGGCTCTCAGGACCGAAGGAGTGCTGGGAGGGGAGGAGAGGAGATGGGCCAGGATAACCCCTGTAGTATTAGGGTTCTCCAGAGAAACAAAGCCAGCAGGGTGTGTGTGTGTGTGTAGCGACAAAGGGAGGCAGGTTTAAGGAATCGGTTCATGAAGTTGTAGGCACAGGCAAGTCGGAAGCCTTCAAGGGAGTTTGGGAGGCTGGGAATTCCCATATGAGTTGATGTTCAGTCTTGAGTCCACATGTAGTCTGGAGACAGGATTCCACCTTCCTTAGGGGATTTCAGGTTGTTCTCTTAAGGTCTTCAACAGATTGTTGAGGCCCACAGAAATTATGGAGGGTAATTTGCTTTACTCAGGGTCTACTGCAGATGGTGACTGTAGCCATGAAATTAAAAGACACTTACTTCTTGGAAGAAAAGTTATGACCAACCTAGATAGCATATTCAAAAGCAGAGACATTACTTTGCCGACTAAGGTCCGTCTAGTCAAGGCTATGGTTTTTCCAGTAGTCATGTATGGTTGTGAGAGTTGGACTGTGAAGAAGGCTGAGTGCCGAAGAATTGATGCTTTTGAATTGTGGTGTTGGAGAAGACATTTGAGAGTCCCTTGCACTGCAAGGAGATCCAACCGGTCCATTCTAAAGGAGATCAGCCCTTCTTTGGAAGGAATGATACAAAGCTGAAACTCCAGTACTTTGGCCACCTCATGCGAAGAGTTGACTCATTGGAAAAGACTCTGATGCTGGGAAGGATTGGGAGCAGGAGGAGAAGGGGATGATCGAGGATGAGATGGCTGGATGGTATCACTGACTCGATGGATGTAAGTCTGAGTGAACTCTGGGAGTTGGTGATGGACAGGGAGGCCTGGCATGCTGCGATTCATGGGGTTGCAAAGAGTCGGACATGACTGAGTGACTGAACTGAACTGAACTGATATAAATGTTAATCACATTTATATTTATTTATTAAAATTTTGTCATATTTATATCATTTCTTGATATTTATCTAATTTATTTATCAATAAATCTATTGTTTATTTTATTATAAAAGTAACTTCACAGCAACATCTAGATTAATGTTTGAACAGCTGGGCACCAAAGCCTGGCCAAGTTGACACATAAAATTAACCATCATCATGGCCCTTTTAAAGACCGGTTGTATTTTTGTGCCCTTACTAAAATGTGAAGTAGAGGGAAATGGCTGGGAACAAATCTGAGGGGGTGGGCATGGTAGGAATAACATCAGCTTGGAAAATGTTGAATTTTAGTTGATCCTGTTGCATGGTCAAATACAACACAGGGACAGATCTGTTTAACGGGCCAAATTTAGAGAGCTTACTGGAAGCCAGAGGACCAGATGAGGCTGTTCCATAAGAGACTGTTCATTCATTCAACAAAAAATGTCTTCTGGGAGTCTCTATGCTATGGGCCAGACAGACTGGGAGACCATGGTGTACCCAAGGTAAAGTTCCTATCCTTCACAGAGCTGAAATTTTAGAAGGGTTGGCAGGCAATGAGCAAATCTTCACGTAGATATAAAATTTCAAATAGTGACAGGTATAATTTACTGCTGCATAACTGCTGCTGCTGCTGCTAAGTCGCTTCAGTCGTGTCTGACTCTGTGCGACCTCATAGACGGCAGCCCATCAGGCTCCCTCGTCCCTGGGATTCTCCAGGCAAGAACACTGGAGTGGGTTGCCATTTCAAACCATCCCCAAACTCAGGGGCCTAAAATGACTTTTATGTGCTCATGATTCCATGGGTTGGAGACTGGGGAGAGGCTGCCTGGAGAGGCATGTCTCAGATCCACACCATGGTGTTGCTGGCTCCACTTATGCATTTGCTATCAACTGGCATTTGGTGCATGGCAGCTGCAGGAGGCTGCCAGCTGTCCCGTACGGCCTCTCCAGTAGGCTAGTTCTGGCTCCTCATTTGGCATCTGGGGTTCCATGAAGGCAATCTAATGTGCAAGCTTTTATCTAGCACAGCTTTAATATCCCAATGGCCAAGGTAAATGGCATGGCTAAGCCCAGAGTCGTCATGAGAGGGGACAACACAAGAGCATGGGATTCATTAGGAACTGACCATAAGCAGTGGAAACAGTGACAGACTTTATTTGGGGGGGCTCCAAAATCACTGCAGATGGTGACTGCAGCCATGAAATTAAAAGACGCTTGCTCCTTGGAAGAAAATTTATGACCAACCTAGACAGCATATTAAAAAGCAGAGACATTACTTTGCCAACAAAGGTCCGTCTAGTCAAGGCTATGGTTTTTCCAGTGGTCATGTATGGACTTGAGAGTTGGACTATAAAGAAAGCTGAGCACCAAAGAATTGATGCTTTTGAAGTGTGGTGTTGGAGAAGACTCTTGAGAGTTCCTTGGACTGCAAGGAGATCCAATCAGTCCATCCTAAAGGAAATCAGTCCTGAATATTCATTGGAAGGACTGATGCTGAAGCTGAAACTCCAATACTTTGGCCACCTGATGAGAAGAGCTGACCCATTTGAAAAGACTGATGCTGGGAAAGATTGAAGGCAGGAGGAGACAGAGGATGAGATGGTTGGATGGTATCACTGACTCAATGGACATGGGTTTGAGTAAACTCTAGGAATTGATGATGGTCAGGGAGGACTGGTGTGCTGCAGTCTATGGGGTCGCAAAGAGTTGGACATGACTGAGCAATGGAACTGAACTGACTGACCATAAGCATAACAACCTAACATGTGCGAAATGCAATGAAGAAAATCAGAATAGGGCAAAAAGACAATTAACTCAGAAGAGGGGGCTTGAACAGACAGGGCAGTCAGGGAAGTGACTTTTGATCAGAGACCTAAATGAAGGAAGACAGCCAGTCATGTGCAGTTCTGGAGGCAGGGACATGACGGATGGAGGAACAGCAGGTGCAATGATCCTGAAGCTAGGACCAGCTTGGCATGCTCACTAAACAAGAAGAAGGTTAAAACAAGGAGAGCAGGCTGCACCCAGGCAGCAAACAATTATTAATTACTGCTGCGAGGTGAAGTTTTACTTCCTCATAAATATTTGGCCGTGTTCTGAATGACTGAGCTTGCCAAATAAGTACCATATGAAAATTTTATTATTATTATGTCATTTATTAAGCTTCAATTATATAACTCTCTTTGAAAACAATTAACCCTTTCCTAAACATCTTGTATGAGCTTCTCTTGGTGGCTCAGTGGTAAAGAATTCACCTAGCAATGCAAGGCATAAGGATTCGACCCCTGGGTCTGGAAGATCCTCTGCAGGAAATGGCAACCCAGTCCAGAAATCTTGCCTGGGAAATCAGATTGGACAGAGGAGCCTGATGGGCTACAGTCCAGGGGGTTGCAAAGTCAGACATGACTTAGCGACTAAACAACAACAACAAAACCTCTTATATACCTTCAGACATATAATTGTATCTTCTGATTTCAGCTCACTTGAAATTAGTCCAGAAAACAATTCCAAGGCAGAATGAATGTTAAATCACACACAGCACACACTGAGGCCAGGCTATTCTGAGCCGGCCGTGAGACCACATCTGTCACAGCGACTGGGATGATGTTTGGTTGACTTTGCCATGGTTCACTGGACGTGTTTGGTTTTCTCAGGGTCCAGACTTGTGCATTAAAGGGCAGCATGGGGGGAGCCTCACCCTGGTCCTCTAGGTCTTTAGGGATGATGCTGATTTCTGCCGTTCTCCCCAGGGCACCCTGTCAGTTTTGACTCACCATCTTGGTCAGGGAGGGGATTCATTTCAGAGCACTCTCCCTGGCCTCTGCACTCTGGTGGTCTTACTCGAAGCCAAGGAACAAATGTGAGGTTGTGCAACTATTAAGCATTTAGGCTCTCAGGAAATGACCACTAGCTGGGGCCACAGACACAGTGAACCCACTGGACGTTGGATCTGGCCAGGTCTCCATTTCTATGTGTGCCTGCTCAATCATGTCCAGCTGAACAACAGAAGCCCTCCAGGCTTCTGTCTATGGGATTTTCCCAGCAGGCATACTGGAGTGAATTGACATTTCCTTCTTCAGAACTCCACTTGTATTCTAGTCCCAATATTCTTATACTCTGACAGAGGCCTGTGATTGTGATTAGTGTTTCTAGGTGTCAGTGTCTACTAAGACCTTGCCTGCTGGTCACCAAAATTCTTGGGCAACCTTCAGAGTTCACTTGAGTTGCCCAAGAAGGTCCTTTTGGTAAAGGACTGGGAGACCCAAGACCACATACACTTGTGTAATCTTGTAGGGTTCTGCCTCCTGCGGATACAGTCTTTCTTCAATCAATGGGCCTGGGTCCAAACACTGGCTCTGATCTGGAACCTGGACAAGTGATGGTGACTTTTTATGGGATGGCAGCTTCCACCTTCTGATCATACATCCTTGGCTCCTTTTCACCGTATAGGCTGAGCAATCTCTTGTTGGCTACCCATCTGTCTTGCTCCTAGAGACTCAGTACCTAATAGGATTTTGAGTTAATTCCCTTTTTGTTGTTTTTCAGTCACTAAGTCATGTCAGTCACTAAGTGGAAAATTCTTAAACAGATGGGAATACCAGACACCTTACCTGTCTCCTGAGAAACTTGTATGCAGAACAAGAAGCAACAGTTAGAACCAGACTGGTTCAAAGCTGGGAAAGAAGTAAGTCAAGGCTGTATACCGTCTTGACAAATACTTGCATATTTAACTTATATGCAGAGTACATCATGTGATGTACTGGACTGGATGACTCACAAGTTGGAATCAAGATTGCCAGGAGAAATAGCAACAGCTCAGATACGCAGCTGAAACCACTTTAATGGCAGAAAACAAAGAAGAAATAAAGAGCCTCTCAATGAAGGTGAAAGAAAGTGAAAAAGCTGGCTTAAATTCCCCTGGTGCCTTGGTGGTTTTTTTTTTTTTTGGCTGGAGGAAGAGTTTTCCATATTTGGGGGAAAGAATGTTCATGGATAGCTCTTGTCTGGAGGAGCAGCTATCCACCAAACCTTCAGTCTCCCTTTATCTAACGTACAGTTGTTACCAAAAAGCCTGAAACTATATTTCCCAGCATCCCCCGCATAGAAGTAATGCTATGTGACCAGATCTTGCTGGAGGGTTGTAAGCAGAAGTGATGTCACTTGCAGGCCGTGGAGGTTAAAAGGTGAACGTCCTTACCCAACCGTTCCCATTCTGCCACCAATTTACAAGTAAGATGGCTTGAATGGTAAATGTAGAAGAAAGCAAGGCCTGCATCTGCCTGGGCCCCTGAATAACCACAGGAGCAAAACCATCACCCTCTCTACAGGACACCCATATAGGATGGATATGTAAGTAAGAAATTACCTTTAATTGTATTAGGCAGTCAAATGTAGGAGTTTGTTTGCTAAAGTTACCTTCATACAGTTCAGTTTAGTTCATTCACTCAGTTGTGTCCGACTCTTTGTGACCCCACGGTCTGCAGCACTCCAGGCCTCCCTGTCCATCTTCAACTCCCAGAGTTTACTCAAACTCATGTGCATCCAGTTGGTGATGGCATCCAACCATCTCATCCTCTGTCATCCCCTTCTCCTCCCTCCTTCAATCTTTCCCAGCATCAGGGTCCTTTCCAAGGAGTCAGTTCTTTGCATCCGGTGGCCAAAGGATTGAAGTTTCAGCTTCAGCATCAGTCCTTCCAATGAATGTTCAAGACTGATTTTCTTTCGGATGAAATAAATTCTATATCAAATTTACATTAAATACAATTGTTTCTGCCTCAGTAGATTATGACCAGATTTGAAGGCATGTTTGTGATGGTCTGACTCAGATACATATTATGGGACAGTATTGAATTCACTCTGGGAGGCCCAGGAAGCTAGGCAGCTATTTCTCACCATGACTGGAAAGGAAGTATAATAAAATGCAATATTAATACAGTCAGTGTGTACGCATTTCCTCCAGTGGCTCAGTGATAAGGAATCTACCTGCAGTGTAGGAGAGGCAGGAGATGAGGTTTCGATCCCTGGGTCAGGTAGATCCCCTAGAGGAGGAAATGGCAACCCACTCCAGTATTCTTGCCTGAAAAATCCCATGGACAGAGGAGCCTGGCAGGCTACATACAGTTCTTGGGGTTGCAAGAGTTGAACATGACTGAGTGACCGAGCAGAAAACTTCTTAATATACGTGGTCATTTAAAATACCAGTCCCTGGGACTTCCCTGGTGGTCCCGTGACTATGACTCTGCTCTCCCAATGCAGGCGGCCCAGGTTTGATCCCTGGTCAGGGAACTAGATCCCACGTGCCACAACAAAGACCTAGCATAGCCAAATTTCAAAATAAATAAATAAATAAATACCAGTCCCTGCATTGTGTACATGTCACATACCTCCTTAGGTGCCCTGGCCTGGTCGGACACTAGGCTCTCAGAGTCAAGTAGCTGATGGCCATTTTGCAGGCCCATCCTTTTCCACCCCTTGAGACTGACCTGTGTCTGTAATCTGGGGGCCTCTAGATCTTCCTGCCACAGATTTGGAGGAAGAGCTCCCCCTACAGGGCATGTGTGTTAATTTCCTGTCGCTGCTGGAACAAGTTAACACAAACTCAGTAGTTGATTCTCTTACAGTTTAGGAGCTCAGACGTCTGAAATGAGGCTCACTGGGTAAGACCAATACTATTAGCAGGGCTGGTTCTCGCTGAGAGCTCCAAGGGAGAATCCAGCCCACTCCTCCCCCAGCTTCCAGAGGCTGCCAGCATTCCTTGGCTTGTGGCCCCTTCTTTGCATCACTCCAACCTCTTGCTTCCTTCTCCTCTCCTCCTGCTGACTATGATCTCCTATCTCCTCCTTATGACACGTGAGTACATTGGACCCACACGGATAATGCAGAATAATCTCAAAATCCTTAGTTTCATGACATATGCCAAGTTACGTTTGCTTTCAGTTCATTTCAGTCGCTCAGTAGTGTCCGACTCTTTGCGACCCGATGAATCGCAGCTCCCCAGGCCTCCCTGTCCATCACCATCTCCCAGAGTTCACTCAGACTCACGTCCATCAAATCCGTGATTCCATCCAGCCATCTCATCCTCAGTCGTCCCCTTCTCCTCCTGCCCCCAATCCCTCCCAGCATCAGAGTCTTTTCCAATGAGTCAACTCTTCGCATGAGGTGGCCAAAGTACTGGAGTTTCAGCTTTAGCATCATTCCTTCCAAAGAAATCCCAGGGCTGATCTCCTTCAGAATGGACTGGTTGGATCTCCTTGCAGTCCAAGGGACTCTCAAGAGTCTTCTCCAACACCACAGTTCAAAAGCATCAATTCTTCGGCGCTCAGCCTTCTTCACAGTCCAACTCTCACATCCATACATGACCACTGGAAAAACCATAGCCTTGACTAGACGGACCTTAGTCGGCAAAGTAATGTCTCTGCTTTTGAATATACTATCTAGGTTGGTCATAACTTTTCTTCCAAGGAGTAGGCGTCTTTTAATTTCATGGCTGCAGTCACCATCTGCAGTGATTTTGGAGCCCCCCAAAATAAAGTCTGACACTGTTTCCATTCGTTTGCTTTACAAGGTACCATGTTCAGGTCCTGGTGATCAGGATGAGGATTTTTTTTTAACTTTTTATTTTATATTGGAGTACAGCTGATTAACAATGTTCTGATGGTTCCAGGTGGACAGCAAAGGGACCCAGCCATACATATACATGCATCCATGCTCTCCCAAGCTCCCCTCCCATCCAGGCTGCCACCTATCACCAAGCAGAGTTCCCTGTCCTGTATATAGGGCCTTGTTAGTTACCCATTTTAAATACAGCAGTGTGTACATGTCCATCCCAAACTCCCTAACTGTCTCTTCCCCCCACCTTTCCCCCCATGCCCCTGGTAACTGTAAGTTCATTCTCTAAGTCTATAAGTCTGTTTCTGTTTTGTAAGTAAGTTAATTTGTATAATTTCTTTTCAGATTTGGCATATATGTTTGGCAAGTGATAATCATATGATATTTATCTTTCTCTGTCTGACTTACTTCACTCAGTATGACAGTCTACAGGTCCATCGTGTTGTTTCACATGGCATTATGTCATTCTTTTTAATGGCTGAGTAATATTCCATCATATATATGTACCACATCTTCCTTTAGGATGAGGGTATCTTTGGGGACCACAGTTCAGCCTGCCACCGTGGGGAATATAGCTTCCCACGTGGCTTAAAAGACACCAGATGACATGGAAAGGTGAGGGAGGAAGTGAAAGTCGCTCAGTTGTTGGACTCTTTGTGACCCCATGGACTATACAGTCCATGGAATTCTCCAGGCCAGAACACTGGAGTGGGTAGCCTTTCCCTTCTCCAGGGAATCTTCCCAACCCAGTGATTGAACCCAGGTCTCCCACATTGCAGGCAGATTCTTTACCAACTGAGCCACCAGGGAAGCCCCAGAATACTGGAGTGGGTAGCCTATCTCTTCTCCAGGGGATCTTCCCGACCCAGGAATCAAACCGGGGGCCACTGCATGGCAGGTGGATTCTTTACCAGCTGAGCTATTGGGAAAGCCCAAAGGTGAGGGAACTGACTCCCCTATGTGGCAAAATTCAACCAATGGGAACCAGGAGGCAGGACCTATCCAAGAAGACATTTCTTTCCTCCTTCCTGGAGGAGAGCTCCGAGGCAGGAATTCCCTGGGGGACCTGTGCATGGACATCGCCCATGGCCCCAGAGAGGCTCCTGCTGAGTACCCGGGGGGGTCTCTCACGGTTCCCTGGGAGGCAGCGGCTGGCACAGTGACAAGGTCCTTTGCCTTGCTTCCCATCCACCCTGGGATTGGCCTTTTTAAGCCTCAGCAGTTAATCTCTGCCCTGGGCTGTGTTCTCTAGGGAATCTCATCTGCTGTGCCTCCTCCCCCAGCTGAAAGTCACCACTTATTCCTTCACTGATTCAAGAAATAATTACTGAACATCTACTATGTTCAGACAACGTTCTAGTTAACAGAGCCACAGTGATAAGTATAAAACAATTTCTGTTCTCCTGGAGCTTACATCCTAACTGGGGAAGACATGCAAGAAACAATTAAATAAGAAACTACCATTTGTGGCAAGTGCTATTTAAACCACAGGGATGCGATAAAAGTCTCGCCATTTTATATTTGGTGGTGAAGAAAGGCTTTTCTAGGGAGATGACAATCAAACCAAGACCTGCATGACAAAGAGCCATTTGTGCAGAATGAGGGGAAGAAGAGGCGACCTTAATGGCAGGTATCAATTTGCCATCTCACATGGATGATTCTGGGTAGCATGCTCTGGGTGAATAGCAGCAGAAATTTACTTTTAAAAAATTCATGATTCTACCAAGCAACAGAAGGCCAGATGGTTTAAAAACAAACATTTCAAGCAAAGTCTTCCAACTTACCAATAGATGAGATTTTGTCATTAAAGGATATATTTTGTCTTATTAGAAATTAGATTACTTTTTACACTAAGCATCATTTAAGAAGACCATGAAATTAAAATGGTGAGTCTAGCTACTTCACCTGTATAATAAACTGGGTTATGAACTGATTTCCTCCTATTTTTGTTTCTAGGATTAGCTGACATCTGGTGCCTAAGCTATCTTTCTCCCTATAGCTTTTTTACCTGGCGACTCCAGTACAGCAACTGTTGTACTCCAAAAGCACACATCCCACAAGAGAGTTAAAAAAAAAAAACAACTGTTGTGTCCATTTTCATGACTTGGCTTTGGGAGTTGAACATTGTTTCTCTGCCACATTCTACTTTTTAGAAAGAGAGGAGAATCGAACTCCACCTTACAATGCGAGGGTTATCAGAGAATTTGTGGATGCATTTAAAGCCACCATGATTGGTCCCCTGGTCCAAATTATCGACTTTTCTCTTTCATGCACTTCTGAAATTCAGCTAACATACAATCAGGACTCCGTTCTACTAACGGGGAATCATTCTCCATGGGTTCTTGGGTCTATCCTCTGAGTCATTATTCTTTCTTTTTCTCTTCATTTATAATTGAAGGACAATTGCTTTATAGTATTGTGTTGGTCTCTACCAAATATCAGCATGAATAGGCCATTGGTTTACCCGTGTCCCCTCCCACTTGAACATTCCTCCCACTCATTACTCTTTAAATGCTATGGATTAGTGACTGATTAGAAGGCTGAGCATTGAAGAATTGATGCTTCTGAACTGTGGTGTTGGAGAAGACTCTTGAGAGTCCCTTGGATTGCAAGGAGATCAAACCAGTCCATCCTAAAGGAAATCAATCCTGAATATTCACTGGAAGGATTGATGCTGAAGCTGAAACTCCAATATTTGACCACCTGATGTGAAGGACTGACTCATTGGAAAAGACCCTGATGCTGGGAAAGATTGAAGGCAGGAGAAGAAGGGGACGACAGAGGATGAGATGGCTGGATGGCATCACCGACTCAATGGACATGAGTTTGAATAAGCTCTGGGAGTTGGTGATGGACAGGGAGGCCTGGCGTGCTGCAGTCCATGGGGTCACAGAGTCAGACACAACTGAGCAACTGAACACTTACAACAACAGTGATGGCTATGTGCCTCCTATCCTCCCTCCTTTAAAAATTAATGTCCACAGCTGTTATCTTTTGCCAGTCCCATTATGGTATTGGGAGCATAGAAAACTTGTCTCTTTAGTGCAGAGACCTTTCAATCAATAAGACTTTAATCAATGAGCTATACCTGGGGACCACACCCAAGGAGCCTCATTCACAGTTCAGTTCAGTTCAGTTCAACTGCTCAGTCATGTCTGACTCTTTGCGATCCCATGAATTGCAGCACGCCAGGCTTCCCTGTCCATCATCAACTCCTGGAGTTCACCCAAACTCATGTCCATTGAGTCGGTGATGCCATCCAGCCATCTCATCCTCTGTCATCCCCTTCTCCTCCTGCCCCCAATCCCTCCCAGCATCAGAGTCTTTTCCAATGAGTCAGCTCTTCACATCAGGTTGGCAAAGTATTGGAGTTTCAGCTTCAGCATCAGTTCTTCCAATGAACACTCAGGACTGATCTCCTTTAGAATGGACTGGTTGGATCTCCTTGCAGTCCAAGGGACTCTCAAGAGTCTTCTCCAATAGCACAGTTCAAAAGCATCAATTCTTTGGTGCTCAGCTTTCTTCACAGTCCAACTTTCACATCCATACATGACCACTGGAAAAACCATAGCCTTGACTAGACGGACCTTTGTTGGCAAAGTAATGTCTCTGCTTTTCAATATGCTATCTAGGTTGGTCATAACTTTCCTCCCCAGGAGTAAGTGTCTTTTAATTTCATGCCTGCAATCACTATCTGCAGTGATTTTGGAGCCCCCCAAAAATGAAGTCTGACACTGTTTCCACTGTTTCCCCATCTATTTCCCACAAAGTGATGGGACCAGATGCCATGATCTTAGTTTTCTGAATGTTGAGTTTTAAGCCAGTTTTTTCATTCTCCTCTTTCACTTTCATCAAGAGGCTTTTTAGTTCCTCTTCATTTTCTGCCATAAGGGTGGTGTCATCTGCATATCTGAGGTTATTGATATTTCTCCCGGCAATCTTGATTCCAGCTTGTGCTTCATCCAGCCCAGCATGTCTCATGATGTACTCTGCATAGAAGTTAAATAAGCAGGGTGACAATATACAGCCTTGATGTACTCCTTTTCCTATTTGGAACCAGTCTGTTCCATGTCCAGTTCTAACTGTTGCTTCCTGACCTGCATACAGGTTTCTCAAGAGGCAGGTCAGGTGGTCTGGTATTCCCATCTCTTTCAGAATTTTCCACAGTTTATTGTGATCCACACAGTCAAAGGCTTTGGCATAGTCCATAAAGCAGAAATAGATGTTTTTCCGGAACTCTCTTGCTTTTTCAATGATCCAGCAGATGTTGGCAATTCATTCACAGTGGAGCTTGATTTAGATGACAAGGTCTTAGGCCTCAAGCATGAACTTGATGCCTTGGATAAGACATTGATGGGTCTGGAGAGGGAGGGAGTGGACTTTGTATGAAGGGTGATTTAAAGTTAGTAGCTGAGGAACTCCCCTAGTGGAGGAGCAGTAGGAATCCACCTGCCAGTGCAGGAGATCCAGGTTTGATCCCTGATCCAGGAAGACCCCACATGCTCCCAAGCAACTAAGCCCGTGAGCCACAACTACGGAGCCCGTGCTCTGCAACTACTGAAGCGCAAGGGCCTAGAGCCTGTGCTCTGCACCAGGAGAAGCCACCACAACCAGAAGCTTGGCACCGCCACGAAGAGTAGCCCACGGCTGCCGGAACTAGAGAAAAGCCCACGCAACAAGAAAGACCCAAAGCAGCCAAAAATAAATACAATTTTTAAAAAACATTTTTTAAAAAAAGTAAAAATAAGTTAGTGGCTGAGATGTTCTAAAGACCCTCACACATTATGGTTGAGATTTACGAGACCAACAGTGGGTGAGGGTCCACTTGGGGCTTGTCTATCTCTACATGGCCTCCTGACATAATCTTTTCAGCACTGCCGCTTCAGGTAGGGGGATTTCCTGTCAGTTCAGCACACTTAAGGTGTGGTTCCCAAGAGAAAGAGCAGGTGAAGATAGGCCACCGCTGCTGGCCTGGCTTGTAAGCTAGGAAGGATCATTTTCACCACATCCCGTTTATAAGAAGTGGAGTCACTAAGCTGGTATTAGTTGCTCAGTCGTGTCTCTTTGGGACCCATGGACTGTAGCCCACCAGGCTCCTCTGTCCATGGGATTTCCCAGGCAAGGTTAGGAGTGGGTTGCCATTTCCTTCTCCAGGGGATCTTCCTGACCCAGGGATTGAACTTGAGTCTCCTGTGACCCCTGTATTGCAGGCGGATTCTTTGCTGCTGAGCCACCAGGGAAGCCTGGAGTCATTAAGGCTGGTCTTTTATTCACAAAGTGAGAACTCACCTTTTTATGGTCCAAATATGAGGAAGTTGCAGCATATTTTAAATCTACCACACACACACACACACACATAGACACACACACTAAGCTGCAAGGGAGGCTGGGAAATGTATTCTGTAGCTGAGTATCTGGTGCAAGCTAAAGCTTAGGGGAATTTTATTACTAAAAGGTAAAAGGAGAGAATGGATAGATGCCTGGTGGATGGTTAGCCATCTCTGCAACAGTCAGCTTTGTGGAGGAATTGACATCTAAATCAGATTGCCAAAGATGAAGAAAACATACAAGGGGAGAAAGGGCATTTCAGGCAAGGGAAGAACATGAACAGAAACCTGGAGGAGGGAGTGATGTGGGCATGTGTGTCTGTTTACATTAAGAGTGCTTAGCTATTTAGAGGAAGCTGTCGGTGGGATGCTTGCAAACTATGCCCCCTAGGATGGAGGTGGCCTTATGAAGAAACAGAGAGGAAGTATTTGGATTTTAATATAGCTTTGTGATGTGAGCAAGATTTCACATGAACCCAGGTTTGAATTTTCTGTCCGTTGTAGTTTTATGCTTTTTCAGCCAGCAAGGCAGATTACAAAAGTGGCCACAATTCTCCCCACTCTGACTGAGTGACTTGGCAGCAACTTCCTTTAAGCCATGGAGTCTGTTCCCTCATCTCTTGGTTCTGGTCTGGCATTGGGTTTTGGTTTAGCCAATAGAACGGGGCAGAATTAATCATGTGACTATTTTAAACCTAAGTCTCAAGAGACTTTGCCTGCTAGCTTTCTTGAGGTCTTGCCAAAATGTCCTGTGAATCAGCTAACACTAGTTAAGTAGTGGACAAGAGACCCCATAGAGCAACCACCCATCTGAGGCCTCTGTTCAGCTCAGTTCAGCCGCTCAGTCATGTCCTACTCTTTGCGACCCCAAGGGCTGCAGCACGCCAGGTTTCCCTGTCCATCACCAACTCCTGGAGCTTGCTCAAACTCATGTCCATCAAGCTGGTGATGCCATCCAACCATCTCATCCTCTGTCATCCCCTTCTCCTGCCTTCAGTCTTTCCAAGCATCAGGGTCTTTTCCAATGAGTCAGCCCTTCGGATCAGGTGGCCAAAGTATTGAAGTTTCAGCTTCAATATGAGTCCTTCCAATGAACATTCAGGGCTGACCTCCTTTAGAATGGACTGGCTGGAGCTCCTTGCAGTCCAAGCGACTCTCAAGAGTCTTCTCCCACACCACAGTTCAAAAGCATCAATTATTCGGTGCTCAGCTTTCTTTATGGTCTCTCACAGGCACAGGACAAAGACAAGGCAAGATCAACAAAGAGGACTGGCTGCAGGTGACTTGCAGAGTCATGAGTGAGACCATCAGGGAAACTGTCCCCTACAGAATCATGCTCTCAATAAAGCCTTGTTGCATTAACCACTGGATTCTAGAGTGACTTGTTACACAACAAAGCTGTTACAGCTAGTTAAATAAATAATGACCTTCTACACCCCAGTGTCCTCAGCATAAAATAGATTTGCCAGCAACTACATCACGGCCACTGAAGGGACACAATGAGATGATGACGACTGTGTACTTGACACCAAGCCTGAACCATTACATGTGCTGAGCAAATGCTAACTAAGGCCACTGGTCACATCAGAGAGAGATGGTCAAGGGAAAAACACAGTGAAAGGGGAGTGTGAGAAGGAATGACTCGTTCCTGCTGGCATGAGCTCACATCACACATCACAAACCTGCATTTTCTGGCTCATTATTCACCTTTGAAAACTTTCCTCCTCGAATTCTTATTTTCTGGACGTTTCAACAAATATGCAATGGTCAGCATATGTTAGAATCAACTTCTGGCTTCATGTATTTATAGGTTTTATCTCCAGCTAGGCTCAGTTTCTCTCCTGGCTCAGATGGTAAAGAATTTGCCTGCAATGCAGGAGACTTGGGTTCGATCCCTGGGTCAGGAAGATCCCCTGGAGAAGAGAATGGCTACCCACTCCAGTATTCTTGCCTGGAGAATTCCATGGACAGAGGAGCCTGGTGGGCCACAGTCCACGCGGTTACAAAGAGTCAGACATGACTAAGTGACTAATACTTTCAACTTTCAGGCTCTAAGCAATTTAGATAATTCTTGGGTTTCCTTGGCAAACCCCACTGAGATGGTGTTTTGCTTTTTTATCCAAACAGCAAGAATGTAGTAAATATTCAGTAAATTAATTAAATTATGTTCTGGTTGGTGTTATTCTTGGGGTTATCATATCTTTAATCAAGAGGACTATTAAATTTCCTCAGTGTCAAGTAAATGTACAGAGAATGATTTCCCCCAAGACATCAGAGTTAGAGGAATTATTCATTTTCTTTCCTGGCATTCCCAGGAGGGAATAGGGAGACCTCTAATCTGGCAACTGGTTCCCACCAAACAAACGTCTGGATGCCTCTGGGACAGTAGACCCTGTTTATGTCTCAAACTGCTCATCAACTCTGAACCTGTTATTACCTGAAAGAGAAAATAAAAGTGCCTGGGTGAACTAAAGATAGGCACTGTCTCTATACTTTGAAAACATCTTTAATTTCCCCACATCTTTCCCTCACTCAAAATGCTGCAGGCTTTCTAAGCATCTTCCTTTTTACTTCCTTCAGAGAGTTTCCTCTAAGATGCTGCTTTTTATTGAAAAATTATTTATTGATGTGTCTTTTCTGTTGGGGGTAAAGGATCCAGCTTCTACCAGCTTTGGGGAGCTGACTATGCATCTCATTTCAACTCTGCGTGCAGCAATGTCACCTCGGAGCTTGCAATCAGCCATAGTGGGAATATTGCCACCCTGGAAATCAGCAAACACTACAAAGTGGGATTGTTTTCCCTGGGGAGCCTGGAGATGAATTTATCTGCCAGCAAGTCACTACTGCTGGAACATTGGGTGCTGGAGAATTACAGCTCTTGTCGTCCTGAGTTCAGACACTAGGTCTCAGCAGTAAACATCAGGGTCATCTTCCCACTGCTGGACAGAAGAATGCTCTAAGCTGGGCTGACAAAAGGGGGGCAAAATTAAAGTAGGGCCAGCCGGCCAAGGTATGTTCCACTGAGTTGGAGCCAGCAACATGGGCTGATACGTGGGTGAGGCAGAGTGTGCACATCAGACAAGGCTGGACGCAGGCGGGCAGAAAGCACAGGGTGTGTAGTAGAGATTCATCTTTTGGTTAGGTTATAGGAGAGTTTTCAGTGCAAGCGTGTATTGGCCTTCCCAGGTGGCACTCTGCCAATGCAGACCTAAGAGACTTGGATTTGATCCCTGGGTTTGGAAAATCCCCTGGAGGAGGGCAACTCAGTCCAGTATTCTTGCCTGGAGAATCCCATGGACAGAGGAACCTGGTGGGCTACAGTCCATAGGGTCACCGGACACAACTGAAGCAACTGAGTATGCATGCGTATTTGGATTTATGTTTGATAAAGACATTCTGGGCATCTTGTCTGTGGAGAATAGCATATGGGGTTGGGGTGAAGGGTACCAAAGATGGAAGTATGGAGACCAAGAAAGATGCCATCTGGGGCTGGGGGGCTAGGACATGGTTTCTTTGTCCTGACACCTGCTCCATGCCTACAGCTCTGTGCTCAGGCTCCTTGAGGGGCCCTCCCCCCAGGAATTCCTCCCCTTTGCCACAGGGCAAGACCCACTCAAGCTGCCCCACTCTTGAGGCTCCCCCTCAAGGGTGCCCCCCCCCACCCGCTCCCAGTCACATGGACCTGCGTGCTTTGGGCACCTGGAACACTGCTTCCTGGACTTCCTGGAGCTCACCCAACCACTGCTGTGCCGCCTCGTGTGGTCACAGAGCATCTTCACCTGCATTTGTCTGATCTCCACAACTCCTGGAGAGTTGGGGCTGGGACTTGATCACTGTGTCTGGCTAAACTCAAGCTTCTGCGGCGTTCCCGGAGGGCACCATGCTGGATTTCTTGGGCACGTGGACAGAAGACATTTTCTGTCCTGAAAAAGCTCTCATCAAAATCTAGGGACTGATCAGGTAGAAACCAGATCTGTGCTGAGAAATGCAAGGAGGGCCGATCAAGAAGGTTATTCAATATGGTGGACAAGACAAAGCAACAGATCCAAAACCAGGGATTCTATTCCATGTCTGACATGTGGAATCAAAATCCCAACTAGAGCCAACAGTTAGTCACAAAGGAGATGGCATACTTCTGTGATTACTTAAAACAGGGGTCCACAAACTCCTTCCACAAAGGACCAGAGTGTAAATACTTGGGCTTTGCAAGAGCTCCTGTCACAACTCACCACCTCTGCTGTTGAACGGTAATCACACTTCTAGATACCACACAAATCAGCAGGTAGAGATGTGCTCCAGTAACTATTTAGAAAGCAGTTGGTCTCTGGGCTGTAGTTTCCTGACCTCTGACCTAAAAGATCAAAATTACAGACTTGAAAATGGTAATGCCAAACTTAGAATCCAGATCCAATGCTTTCCCAAATATCACGATGTTTCTCTGATCAATTGTTCAAAATAGGCATAAAGGTGCTGGTTAAATTTGGGTGAGTGAGTGAAAGTCACTCAGTCATGTCTGACCCTGTACGACTCCATGGGCCGCAGCCCGCCAGGCTCCTCTGTCCATGGGATTCTCCAGGCAAGAACACTGGAGTGGGTTGTCATTCCTTTCTCCAGGGAATCTTGCTGATCCAGGGATCAAACCCAGGTCTTCAGTTTTATATATTGTTTTGTTCACTATTATTAATAGATGATAAGGTTTAGTGGATGAGAATTTTTATGTTCTTTGAAGCACGTATTTGTATACCCAGAGGACACATGTATTTCTAGAATATATAAGATTCCAATGGATGAGACAGATTAAACACAGAATTTTACTGTAAGTGTATGTGACCCAACTTAAGGTGCTTAGTAAAAAGTCTCACAAATGTTTGCTTTCTTACATTTCTGAACTATTTTTAGAGATAAATCAAGTGGGCTTTTTATTCCCTCTCCAAAGCTGTCTAGGACACAAAAAGGACTAGGCAACTCTAGAGATACCATGTGCAATCATATCTAAAATATCCTGGGAGAAAAGGAAGTTGCAAGAGAGTTTATGCTTTTGTGTATTTCTTAAAATGGAAGGGGTTGGGAATATTTGAGTATATGCTTGGAATATTTCTGGACATTCTAAAAAATGGTAAAAATAATTGTTTCTGGGGAATTAAATTGGGTATACCAGGGGATCACAGCTGGGTGAAAATGTCATTTTACTCTCAATGTTTGAATAAGAAAAACCCCACCCATGTGTATTATCTTCTAAAAGAATTAAAAATTAGAACAAATGAAAAAATTAGGTTGTCCAAGTTGATGTCTTTCTCTGTAATAAGCAGAGACTCCACATTACACCACAGGTCACATGCACAACCTATTAGTCTCACACACAATGAGTGCATGTCAACCTGGTGAAATCAGAATAAACTGCAGATGGAGGAAACTCAGTTTCTTAGCTGTCATCTTTTCTGCAATTGTGTGAGATGTTACTCCTGGGGACACCCAGGTGAAGGGTGTAGAGGCCTTTCTGTACGTTCTATTCCCCTGAATCTGTTCAGTTCAGTTGCTCAGTTGTGTCCGACTCTTTGCAACCCCATGAATCGCAGCACGCCAGGCCTCCTTGTCCATCACCAACTCCCGGAGTTCACTCAAACTCACGTCCATCGAGTCAGTGATGCCATACAGCCATCTCATCCTCTGTTGTCCCCTTTTCCTCCTGCCCCCAATCCCTCCCAGCATCAGTCTTTTCCAGTGAGTCAACTCTTCGCATGAGGTGGCCAAAGTACTGAAGTTTCAGCTTTAGCATCATTCCTTCCAAAGAAATCCCAGGGCTGATAAAATGTTAAGTTGAAGCTATTGATGGGTAAAAGCTTCTGTGTAGAGACCTGGGTCCAAGTTTGGCGCTGCTGCAATGCCTTAGCCACGTCACTTTGCCTGTCTCTGTCCACTTCCTCATATGTGACTGGGGGCGTGGGGCATCCTTCTGGGGTATGAGACGTTATAGAGGAGGTCCTGAGTGGTCAGCAGGGGAAAAGGCACTTCTGCCGGCTGCTCTTGGGGCTTGAAATGAAAACAATGATAACAACAAAATACCGGAGTCTTAGCTCACCTTTGGCCACCTCCAGGCCAAGTGCTGGCCGGGGGCGGGGGGGCGGGCACTTGCCTTCGGATCACCTCCTGATCGCTCCCGGGAGGCGGCGGCTCCAGGACACACAGGTGATGAGAAAGACCCCGGGGGGACCAGTGACGTCACGTGCCATGTCTGATTGAGGAGCCTGTGTGGTTCTTTGGAGGACATTGGTCGCTAAACAAGTTCCCTATGTATTCTGCTCACAAGCAGGTGAGCGGGGCTGCAGCAGGTAGCAGGACAGAGGCTCTGCCATCGGGTGTCTTGGGGCTCAGCTACAGGAGACAGTCCAACATCCACAATTCAAGTCCTCAGATTTCTGTGATTTCACTGAACCTGGTGTTTTACCTTCTCCGCTTTCTTGGGGTGATGCTGTGTCTAAAAAAGCTGCTGAAATGACTACGTGGTTGACATATAGTCCTGATGATCAAGTGCATGAAACACACAGCTTTGGCCCTTTGAAGCCTTAAGCATTAAAATGAAAACCCAACAAAAACACAAGCAAAGCCCATGTGGTATTGAGAGCCACCCCATAAAGAAAAGACACTGAACATTAGCTAGTATCTTTTATTGTCAGACTTTCTTGAGCCAAGAAACAATGATTCCGCGTGGCTATCCATAGGGATAAGGCAAGTTTCTTCTCTTGTTGGGTAGACTTAGTTGGCCTAAGTCTTTACAAGTTTTCTGTATAAAAATAGAAGTCCAAGACCAGATTATCTTTTATCTAGTCATAAATGCTGATTTATTTACAGGGGCCTTGTTCAGGCCACCATTATAAACTTGGGATAAAATAGGTGTGTATTTTATTAAAGCCTCAGCATTGAACGTCAGGGTCCTTTAAAGATTTGCTCAAGTTGCTTTCAAGGAAGGTGACAGCTTTCCCTCATATTCAAACAGGGTTAAGTCACAATCTACCCACAGAGTGATTAAAGCTAACCTTCCAGAAAACATTTTTTAACTTAAATCTCTTAGAAACTGAAGACTCCAAAGTGACTTCATACAGTTCTAAAAACAGCCTTGGAGCCAGCTGTTTAAGAGTGGTTTATAAATACAGTTATTTGCAGGCTGCATATCTGTTTATAATACAGCAGACACAGATTGCAGACTTTGCTACACGTAAAACAAAACTGGAGTCAAAAATGTGGCTTTTGAAATACAGCAAAGACAGGAAAAATCCAGAATTCTGGGTTGTTAATAAAAACCACCTTGCAAAGTAACAGTTGAGGACTCTTGACTCTGAACGATTAAAATATACAGATGCTACACCATTCATTGCACATCCTCTTTCCCTTCGCTTTCAAGGCTCGCGGAACAATGATGAAAGTGATGTGTGTGTTGATGAACACATGCGTGCACAGGCAAGCGCATGCACGTTAAAGATGAAACAAAAGAGAAAAAGTTAATAGGCGTCTGTGAGGAAGGCTGCCAGCAGCTCTCCACCTAAAACAGACCATCCCCTCACGCTCTCTCTCCATCCCCCTCCCCACTCCCTCACCTTCCCTCCCAGGGGAAATCAGGTTAGTGCAGAATTGATGGATCGACGCCCCTCCCCCACCCCAAGCTCAGCAAGCCTTCCCAAAAAGCAGGGGTGAGCATCTATCTCCCTTCAGTAGCACAGTTTACGGGGGGTCCGTGTCGGCTCCACGGAATTAAGGCACTTCTGGCTGCTTTGGTGGCAGCGTGGGTTTCGTTTCCTCTCTTTTTAAGGCATGTGTCATCTAAGAGAAGTAAAGCTTTGGAAACTGGTGGTACAGCCGAATACACCGATCGCTGGAATGGACAGGGCGAAAGGTTCCCCAAGACATCTCCCTCCGACGAGGGGCTTCTGGAAAGTCTGGGGTGGCCGCAACTCAGACAGCAGACGCAGGAGCCTGTGGGGGCCGAGGAGCAGGGTGGCGCGTGCAGGTTTTGAGTTCGCGTGGACTCAGGCTGCCTTCACCTGGAGCTGCCCTGGCTGCTCACGGAGCGCGAGGTGCTGTAGCGCTTCTTCACGATCATACTGATGTAGGCTTTCATGAGCTTGGCCACGTCCACAACCTGCCAGGGGAGTAGAGTCGGACCACGGTCACCAAGTGTCCACAAGGCCAGGGGGCCCAGGCTAACAATCAGACATCCTCCGCCCAGCGCGGGCAAGCAGGGGTCCATCCCGCCTGCAAAAGCCAGCAGCCTGCCCGTGTGAATCCACTGTGCAAGCCGTGGATTCGGCCAAAAGTTCAACCGCTTTTGCCCTTTTGCTTGTGGTGGGGAGAAGGGACTCGTGGCCTTCCCCCCTGCACCACCTGGTGGTTGGCTGATGTAAAACTGTCGCATTTTGCAGATAAAATAAAGCCCCCACCTAATCACATTAAGGGTCTTGGTATGATCAGGGCTGGGATGACTGTCCCCACTGAAAATAAGGGCAACACGACAGAAGCCACAATCACAGCTTTTAAAGACTGGATCCCACCCTGCCGGTCAGCACCTCGTGATACAGCTGGAGAAACAGAACTGAGGGCTGGGGGGGGGCCGTGGGGGTAGAAATGGGGAACACCACCTCCCACCCCACCCAGAGCCACCCATGCACGTTCTACTCTTTGCCAACTCTGCATGCACAGTAGCTCTTTCATGGTGTGTTCACTGCCACCCCTTTCTGGCCCATTCCTCTTGATGGCTGGCCTGGGTCCCTGCGGAGACAGCCTAACTGGCTTCTGTCTCCCTGATCTCTCTCTCCCTTCTAACGCCACCGGACATCCCTGTGAAAGCGCTGTCCTGACACACTATTCACAAAGATTTCACAGCGGTTCTCTGCTCTCTACTGGAGTTGACCACACCCAGCAGCCGGGCACCAGGGACCCTCCCAGGAAAGCCTCCACCTCCTTCCATCCCACTGCACACCTCCTGCACCACATCCGTGGTCCAGTCATCACCGCCCAGCTCCTCGCCCTCACTTTACACCAGTAGCCAAATGGGAGGCATGGGATTCACACCCATTTCTCACCTTTGCTTGTTAACAGCTCCCTGCATGGAGACCTCAACAGGCTTCCTGCATTCTCATCATGATTACTACGACATTTTATGCTTTGGAGTGGGGCGGCCTATATACAGAGGTGTTTTTGTGATTTTTTTTGTGTTGTGAGAATTAGCTCTTCCCAGGACGGTCTGCCACTCACTCCCTCCTGCTTCTTGGACACTGCCTGGCCCCAGTCTCATGGCTTGCCACCTTGTCTAACAATTTTCACAAGGCTTTATTGCCAAAATGTATATATACACATATATATATACACACACATATATATATGTATATATATATATATTTTTGGACCTCTATGTCACTTCCCTTTCTCTTACTGCAAGGGTAAGAGTCCCCCTGACAGCTGGAAACCAGATTTCTTCATTTCTATGTCACTTCCCTTTCCCTTCTTTCCCTGCAAGGGTAAAACCCCCTGACAGCTGGAAACTAAATTTCTCCATTACAAAGGTATACAGAAGAAACGTGGGACTGTCAGATTTTGGCCTGTGAGAAACCTGCAGCAGGGGAGGGACCACCATACTGTATTTTCCTATGTCTTAGAGCGAAATATGCAAACAAAGCTATTTGGTCAAAGGCATCAGGCAATGGGATGTTGTCTTGCTAGTTCATCAAGGCCACGGACGAAAGATTTGCCTCCTACCTCACTAGTTTCAAAGAGCAGCTCCCTCTCATCGACGACGATCTTGTAGGTGTTGGCCAGGGGGGCACCGAAGGAGAGGATGTGTTCGTACTGGAAGACTTCCAATGGCCTCCCCTCCCCGCGCTTGTAGACAGAGACCGCGTCGGCACTGACGCCCAGCCAGAGCTCCTGGGGAAAGCCACCTTCCTTGCACTGGGGGGCAGGCAAGAATCGGGGCAAGATCAGATCAGCAAAGTCAGAAACAGGACACAGAAACCACAAGATGGGCTCTGAGCCCAGCCCTCTGCAGAGTACAGAACACTTTCAATGTGTCTTATGCAGAGGGCAACTGAAATACAAGACATGAGAAATGGTAGCTCTCTGGCTGTCTTGATTGATTTCTGACCAACTCATCAACCCCACGCATTTGGAGAACACCAACTGGTAAATTCAGCATCTTGCTTGGACTCTCCACCTCTCAATATCACCACCGTCTTGGCCATGTGAATTAGCTATTAGAAGGTGGCCACAGGCAAGAAACTTGACAGTAATTTCCCATCAAATCAAGTAGCCTGTCTATCGCTGCATGCTAAGTGACTTCAGCTGTGTCTGATGCTTTGTGCCCTACAGACTGTAGCCTACTAGGTTCCTCTGTCCATGGGATTGTCCAGGCAAGAATACTAGAGTGGGTTGCCATGCCCTCCTCCAGGAGATCTTTCCTACCCAGGGATGGAACTGGCATCTCTTATATCTCCTGCACTGGCAGGTGGGTTCTTTACCACTAATGCCACCTAGGGATTCCTGTCTATCTCTAGTTCTGCCTCAATCCTGTTTTGGATGGTTGTTCTTCAAATACAAAATCTAGGATCATAGAGGGAAATTCTCCAAATATGTGCTGAGCAGTTTCAGCTCCTCCTGAAAAACACATCTCTTGACAAGTAGCAGCAGTGACCTTTTGTGTGTATGGTGCTTGATTTCATTGGTTTACCAACAGACTTTTTTGCACACGTAAGTGGAGAGATATAGGAGCTGGGATATAGGGATGACAACACCAGGCAATGGGACTCAAGAGGGATATGCATCGGTGACACAGGAGATGAGGTACCTGTACAAAGCATCTGACTTATACTTAAAAACAAATGTAACTGACTCAACCAATCAACCCACCCACCCAAAGATGGCATCCAGTGAAAACTCATGGAACAGAGATCAATATTTAAGGTCTTATAAAGCCTTCTTTAAAAGTCAACAAATAACATGCTGAATGACTCTGATCATAAGAAAAATAGATGCTCATCTAGACCAAGAGTTGGCAAACTTATTTGTTAAGGAACAGATAGTAAATATTTTAGGTTTTGTGGTATCGGTCACAGCTATTCAACTCTGCCATTTCAACCTGAAAGCAGCCAGAGAAAAATACATAAAAGAAAGAGCACTGCTGTATTCCAATAAAACTTTACAAAAAAAAAAAAAAAAAAAGGCAGGCAGCATTTGGCCCTCAGGCTGCAGTTTGTCAAGGCTTGATCTTGATCATTAATAAAATTTTCTTTCAATAAATGGTCTACTTAAAAAAAGAAAAAGGATATGAATCAGTACTGGGTTGATGGAAACTTAGCCAAATTCCAATTGTGTAAAAGAAATTTTTCCCTACAAATAGCCATGGGAAAAAAAAATTAAAAGCCAAGTATATCCAAATTTTCTAATTTTATGGACATAGTGCTAAGATATTTTAAAAAACTTTAATGCAGATTTTTACCAGCACTTTTTCATTGGGTGTACAGCTTGAATAAGAAAGAGTCAGTTGTTTAAGAATAGATAATATCTTAATTTTCCACTTGCTTCTAACATTACAAAAGCATTTACCAAAAAGGAGGAAGAATACTTTGGGTGGGTGGGGGGTGATGTTAAGGGTAAAACTGGGGAGCTCTAACCTACGAGGGCTGGGTTTCCCAGGTTGCGCTAGTGGTAAAGAACCCACATGCCAAAGCAGGAGACATAAGAGACACGGGTTTGATCCCTGGGTGAGGAAGATGCCCTAGAGGAGGGCATGGCAACTCATTCCAGTATTTACCCCTGGAGAATCCATGGACAGAGGAGCCCAGTGGGCTATAGTCCACAGGGTCGCAAGGAGTCTGATACGACCAAAGCAACTTAGCATGCACGCAACCTCAGAGGGTGAGAGAGCCACAGGTTCCACCCAGTCCTCCTTCCCCGTGACCTTGACTGAGGTCACACTGACTCAGGTGTGCAGCCTGGCCCAGGAAGCAGCAGCCCGCTCTCACCTCCACGTCGAAGAGCGTCGACCCGTACCCAGGCCACTCCTTGATCAAGGCCATGTACTTGGCCATAGCCTGTTCCTGGCTCATGCCCTGAAATTTCTTCCACTTGTCCAGGATGCTAGCCCGCGCGGAGCACACCTCCTCCTTGACCCACATATCCACCATCTGCTCCTCCTCTGCCTTCTGCCGTATCGCCGAGCCGGTCCGGAAGCTCCGCCGCAGGGTCCCCTCCAGGAAGCTTGTGCGCCTCTTCTCCAGCCGCTCCCCCGGCGTGAAGCTCTTGGTGGACTGGCTGATGCGGGCCTTGAGCCTCTGCAGCGAGTAGACCTCCTCGAGGGGCGGCACCGGGGCGTGCAGTGTGTAATCCCCCTGCAGGTACTGGAGCCGCAGGGCAGCCAGCACCTGCAGGTTCTCCTCGGGGGCCGGGTAGTGGCCATGGATGACGGCTTCATGGGCCTGCGAAGAGGCGGTGGATGGCTTTACAGGGCCAGACACTGCCGTGTGACCCGAAGCCCACCTGGCTTGCTCCCTCAAACCATCAGGATTTCTCTCAAATGCCATCTTCCATAAAAGGGTACCCTAACGCCCCTTCACAGCTTTAAATTTCTCCCTGGCAATGGGTACCACTGCAAACATGTACTTATTATTTCCTCTCCCTCTCACTTCTCTCTATCCCCAACTAGGACAGTTCCTGGTATAGGAGTTCACATAATACGTATGCAAGTTTCCTTCTACCAGTGAATAAAAGAGCATCCCTCCCTGGTTACACTGAGAATTCTACTGCCACGCCTGGTTTCTAAGGACTAGCAGTTAACTTGAGAAGGGTACGGTACGAATGGGTTCACCCCTGCGTGTCTGCAAAGGAGCCTAAGAACTCCATTTACCTGTTCAAACATAAAGGCGAATTCCACGCTGTCTTTTGGCACGTTGTCTGTGTCTAAGAAGCAGTAAAGTTTGAAGTAGAATTTCCAGGGCTGCTCTCCCGCCTCTGAAGTGGCAGCCAGCCTACAGACAGAAGCGGAGAGAGATGCAGGAAGTAAAACCGGATATGGGCCAAGGGTGACCCACAAGGCCATCAGCGCATGGGATGTATTCTATATCAGGATTCAGATACCCTGTCTGGGCTCAGAGCAGAGTGTGGAGGTGGAGTGGTGGGAGAGAAAACAGAGCCAGACTGAAGCTTCTCAGAGTTCCCTGCTAACTTATCCAGAGGCGAAAAACATGCTTTCATCCTAGTTTTAAAGACAACAAACAGGCAGCCTTCAGTTAAATTGAGCTAACGAGTGTGAGTGACCATTCTGGTTAGTTCCAGCTAAGCATTCTGCTGCATTCAGAGGAAGAAAAGAAACAAAGCCTATTCCTTCATTCCCTTTGCCAGCTCTCAAATATTTATAACAACTGACTTGAGAAATTCCCTGACAGTCCAGTAATTAGGACTCTGCCCTTCCACTGCCCAAGTTTGATCCCTGGTCTACTAAGATTCTGCAAGCACACAGCAGAGCAAAAAACAAAAAAACCCAAACAAAAACTGACACGAATATTAGGGAAGCAGTGTTTACATAAAGTAGAAATCTCTCTCTCTCTTTTTTTTTTTTCCATTTTGGCTTATTTCCAACAAAGCACTTAGACGAGGCCCACCCAGAAGAGAAGATGTCACTTCTCAGAGACTTGAAGCTTGGAGTTGCTCTAAACCTCGTGGTTCCCTGCCACATTTCTAACTTAAAGCTGCTTCTGCCCCTTATGCAGTTGGGGAGGGCGAGGGCCCAGCCTGGCTGGAGTCTTGTTATTGGCACTAGCATCTTTCTAAAGTAGGAATATCTTCTGTATTACTTGGGGCCTGTGAATATTGTAGGTCCAAGAGATACTGAATGGAGTCTGAAGAGTTTATAAGCTGGCTTCTGTCTACTCGCCCAGCTTTGCAGCTAACGACAAGTGAAGATCTGAGAAAATCAGAAAATTCTGAGCTAATGGGAACAGGGGACTGAGAGAAAGAATGGGGCGGAGGAACAAGGATGAGTGGATCCTATTTGAGACAGTGGCTCTATAGGGAAACAGGCAGCAGAGAGAGATGAGAAATTAAATATGCTTAAACACAGGTAAAATGAGGCGGATTCAAACGCGCTGAAGCTGAAAATGGAATAGAAGTTCAAACCCTCTTTCTCTTAACTTCTTTCCTCTAATCTGCTGGCACTTCAGGGAGAAGGAGCTTACTTTTCAAACTTGGCCAACACATCTGCTACGATGGTCCTGCTCTCGATGGCTTTATCGACGTGTCCATTGTACTCAAAGAGTGCGAACATGTTTCTGCTGTCCTCCATGGCCAGGCCTCGGATCAGCTTTTCCACCACCTGGAACACACGGGGTCCTCAGCTGTGGTTCTAGAACATGCCTTTATCAGAAGCCAGAGGGCGCTGCCGGCACACACGAGGGTCCAAGCAGCTTTCCGACACCATTGTGTGTGGAATTTCAAAGGTGCCATCAAAGGTGCCGTTCCCCCTGGTTCTCTTGAAATCAGTTCTCTGTCTTCCTTGCCAAAAAGAACACAGGCTATTCTGCCTCCTGGTAGGGGCAGATACTGGGCTGTTTCTTGCAAACTAGCCAAGTGCATGAAACTAAAGTCCTTTTGGGGACTTCCTTGGTGGTCTAGTAGTTATGAATCCACCTTCCAATGCAGGTGACGTGGGTTTGATCCCTGGTTGGGGAACTAAGATCCACATGCCACGGGGCAACTAAGCCTGTGTGCCAAGACATGAGAAGCTCACACACCGCAACAAAGACCCAGCTCAGCCAAAATAAATAGATAAAATTGTAAAAAACAAAAACAAAAATAAAGCCCTTTTGTCTAACAGTGATTTCCGTTGATATTTCTGCCACACCAGCTTGCCTGGGTTTTATTGTACTATTCCTTTTAGCCCATTAGTTTTACAATATTAATACTAAGTTTACATTGAAAAGAGACAGAAAGAAACTGTGTTCCCCTCTCCTAGTGTTATGGATTGTTGTTGTTTCGTCAGTCAGTCATGTCTGACTCTTTGTGAGCCCATGGACTGTAACCCACCAGGCTCCTCTGTCCATGGGGTTCTCCAGGCAAGAATACTGGAGTGGTGCCTTGGTTTCCTCCAGGGGATCTTTCCGATCCAGGGATTAAACCCATGTCTACTGGGGGCCCTGCACTGGCAGGTGGATTCTTTACCACTGAGCCACCTGGGAAGACCCCATGTTCCAGATTATTTGTGTGGTAAACAGAAATATTTTACTGCAGAGACGATCAGATATACCCTTGTATGGCGGCTGAGTCAGGTCCATAATCTCTACTAGACACGCCACTGCTTCTCAGATTAGCAGGATTACGGGCACTTCCTCGTTTACTGAGCAGCTGCAGTGCGCCAGCCTAACTGCGCACAATTTCCCTGATCTGAGGAAGCGCGTAGGCACTTGGGCCTCCCGCTTACCTCCCCAGCCGTGGTGTGGGAGTTGATGGTGATCTTGCAGGAACCCCCACCATGGCAGTAGACTGTGGACGTCATCTCTTGCCGATGGATCAGAGCTTCTATCTCATCTCGCGAAGGCACGAACTCTCTGCATTTGGTTTTCTTAAGAGATTCGTAAATGAAGAGGGCGTATTTTTCCATCTCAGTTCCTGGAAACTGTTCCCGTATCCTAGGAGACAAACACCGACTGTTAGTTGCCAGACTGAGCATGGCTGGCTAGGGACAGTTGGGCAGCTTCAAGGTTCTGCAGACCAATGTGGCCAGTGGGGTCCCAGTGGTGAGCAGAGCCAATGCCAGCCACTTCTGTAGTTCATCCTGTGCCGTTTAAAGACGGAAGCAGCAGAAAGGGAGAGAAAGGAAGGAAGAAAGACAGAAAATCCAGAGACCAAAGACCCCAAGTATGACTAGGAGCAACTTTTGCTACCAGCTGACCTCTGCAGGGCTATTATGTTTGAAAAAGCCACGTGCCTCATACTGTCCTGTGAAAATCCCTTTTTCACAGTAATCTGCTTCTGAATCAGACAGTTTCCACCTGCTTGATTTGAAACGAATATCTAAGGTTTTTTTTGTTTTTTTCCTGTTTATATAGATAGAGTTTGCATGTGCTAAGTTGCTTCATTCACGTCCGACTCTCTGCAACCCCGTGAACTATATAGCCCGCCAGGCTCCTCTGTCCATGGGATTCTCCAGGCAAGAATACTGCAGTGGGTTGCCATGCCCTCCTCCAGGGGATCTTCCCAACCCAGGGATCGAACCCGTCTCCTGCATTGCAGATGGATACTTTACTGCTGAGCCACCAGGAAAGCCCTCATATAGAGTGGTGGCATTTAATTTATCCAACGTCCTACACATCAGGACACAATCCCCAAAGTGACCTGATCCCTGGACCAGCCCCGTGTGGTTTAGAGACACGAAGGTCGTCTGCCCCCGGTAAGCTGCTCAGGTGACCTAGGAGGCTGGCCCACACCAGGCATCTTCTGTTCTGGGTCTGAGTTTTTGGAGCCATGGGCCACTGCACCCCTCAACATGGGGGGAGCCGCTTCGTACCTTCTCAGGTGGAACTTGAGGTACTTGAGGATCCCGCGGCTGGGCAGGAAGGTGCAGCTCAGGCAGGTGAGGATCTGCCAGCTGCAGAGGTTGCCCACGCTGCCCGGGTGGGGCACCTTGTTGGTCTGCTTAATGAGCTGGCAGTACAGCTCGTCTCGCAGAGGCCGGAGGTCATGCCCCGTCTGGAGGATGCCCTGGATGATGGGAATAGGGTCGGACATGGACTCCAGCTGCTGGAGTGAGTTGAATATCTTGATGGCTTCGTCCTGAAGCGTCGTGTAGCCCTTGTCTTTGAGCACTAGGAGGAGCAAAACAAACACAAGTCACACGAGGGGTTCAGAGATGGTACTCTCTGAGCAGTGCCCACCACGTGAGGTTCGGAGAAGGTACCCACTGAGCAGCGGACAAGAGGCAGGACTGGGGACTAGAGCTATTTCAGGATGCAGTGCCCACCACGTGCCCGGGACCCACCAATCAGCCAAACTGAGGCAGGCTAAACCATTTTCAGTAGTTTAAACTATTTAAACACATAACTGAATTATTTTACTGTGCAAAATGCTTACTGAGAAGCTGGTCTATGCCAAACAAGCTCCACATTTGACAGGTAAGACACCTGTTTAGGGCCTGCTTATCACAGCATTCCCCAATCGTTCTCGCACCAGGGACCGAATTTGTGGAGGACAACTTTTCCATGGACCAGGTGAGGTGGGTGGGAATAGTTTGGGGATGATTCATGTGCATTACACGTATTGTGTACTTTATTTCTATTATTATTACATCAGCCACCTCCGATCACCAGGCATTGGATCCTGGCGGTTGGGAACCCCAGTTCTAGTATACGAAGGGTACCGTGAGTTCCTGGGGAGAACTGGCATGTTCTTTAATACAACAATCCTCATGCCCTATAAGCAATCAATGTGTATCTGATGGAGCTCAAGAGTTCACAGGGAACCGCAGCACCGTGTCCTGGGTCCGGGTGAAATCTGGGACTCACAGTTGAGGTTGATGTCTCCATAGGGCAGGGGCAGGAGTGGCGAGTGCAGCGGGTGGTGGGTGTGCCTCAGGATGGGGTTCCGCTTGTATATCTGCTCCACCACGTCCGAGTTCAGGCAGT
This sequence comes from Oryx dammah, assembly GCF_014754425.2. NCBI lineage: Eukaryota > Metazoa > Chordata > Mammalia > Artiodactyla > Bovidae > Oryx > Oryx dammah. The sequence continues at coordinate 15,244,207 of NW_024070204.1, forward strand.
TCTCCTTGAGAAGAATGGGGCCATGAGAGAACGCCCACAAGCTTATCATAAGAAGCATACACGTGAAAGAACAAAGCCACCCGTATCCACCTGCACATGAACGGTTTTCATACGTCACAAAACACCTGCAGCTTGGGGATGGTGGTGGGAATCCAGCAGTGATCATCTCAAGCACCAAGATACCCACAAGCGATGTTTCAGGACAAATCACACATTCCTGTTTTTCTTACATAGCTTGTTCTCATTCTCTTTCTTTGGTCTGCATATATTTTCCTATGTTATTTAAAAACCTTCCCTCTGGAGATTGTTGGTGGTGTTGTTCAGTCACTAAGTCGTGTATGAACGACCCCATGAACTGCAGCATGCCAGGCTTCCCTGTCCTTCACTTCACTCCTGGAGTTTTGCTCAAACTCATGCCTACTGATGCCATCCAACCATCTCATCCTCTGTCATCCCCTTCTCTTGCCCTCAATCTTTCCCAGCATCAGGGTCTTTTTCAATGAGTTGGCTCTCTGTATCAGGTAGCTAAAAGACTGGAACTTTAGCATCAGTCCTTCCAATAAATATTCAGGGTTTGTTTCTTTTAGGATTGATTCCCTTGATCTCCTTGTGGTCCAAGGAACTCTCAAGAGTCTTCTCCAACACCACAATTCGAAAGCTCCGATTCTTCCACACTCAGCCTTCTCTATGGTCCAACTCTCATATCCACACATGGCTACTGAAAAATCCATAGCTTTGATTATATAGTCCTGTGTCAGCAAAGTGATTTCTCTGCTTTTTAATATGTCGTCTAGGTTTGTCATAGGTTTTCTTCTAAGGAGCAATCTCTGGAAATTACATATACTTAAATTAATAACTTATTTTGCTAATTATTTAGCCATAAGTCATTTGGCAAATCATGCTATCTTGGTTTGTAATTCATTTTAAAAATAGGAATTCCCTAGCTGTTCAGTGATTAGGACTCTGAGTTTCTACTGCAGGGGGCCTGGGTTTGATCCCTGGGTGGGAAACTAAGATTCTGCAAGCTGTGTGGAGTAGCTGCTATGAAGAAAAAAAAAAAACAAAACATTTTGCTAGTTCTCTCACTGGTCTTTCGTATCCTCCATCTGAAAATGACACTGTAATATGCAATCAGTGAGACTGTTATTTCCTGAGAACCCCTGAAATATAAGAGCTCCTCTCAGAGAATTTCATCATGTATTCATGTTCCTAACACATTAATTTGGGATCTGAAAAACTCACAATTATTTTTAGAACTTTCAATCAACAGAAAAGTTGGAGGAGAGGCAATAAATCATTCTATTGTAGCAATTTCATTTCCACTATGAAACTTTTTCAGTAACACTCAACTGAAAATGAGAGGGAAATGTGTTTTAATTACTTAAAAAATCTGATAAGGAAATAATTAGGGCAACTTGACTCATTTCTTAAGAAGCATTGCTTCATATCGAAAAATTCTACTTACTTTTTAAACATCTGATTTCAAATGAATTACATGTATTTGTCTAAGTTAAGAAGTGCTTCTAAATGTTAAGAATCACATTTTCACAGTTAAAAACTATTTACTCTTTCATGTTTGATTTATATAGTAAACAGGAGTAGATAAGATATAGCTTTGAAGAGAAAGTTCAGCTGATATATGCTTTTTTCTTTCTTTTCTCACAGGAAATCTTCAAAAAATTCTTTTTTTTTTTTTTTGCGACAAGAAATGACATCATTAGTTTCAAGTGTTCCTAATGACATATTAGTTTCAAGGGTTCCCCAAACATCTCTGCAGTTTGTAGGATAACTGACTTGCAGGGATTTGACTCCAAATGCCCAGAAAACATATCATTTTGGAATCAAGGAGCTGACTTGAATTTAGTGGGTAATAATATCCTATCAATGCATTAGACTCTCTCCCACCTTTGCAAAGGCACAGCTTCCCTCCTGGATCTGATGAGTTCCTTCCTTTTGACGTACATCAGTAAATAAATTCCTCCCTTACTATCATTCTGGTATCTTTTCTGTCATAGCTCTGGCTCTTTCCTTTGTATTGGAACCCTGCCCACGTGGAAAACTTAGAGGAATAGCATAAAAATAATTCCCCTGACTTGCTTCTGCACGAGGAACTGACCCGTTATGTGAACAATGCAACCAGAACACCCCACGTCTCCATTTTCATTCCTGGAAAATGAGCGCCGTGCCATGATCCTTGTTCATGGCTGCCATTTAATCACTCATTCAATATCTATTCAGAGCAAGTAATCTTGTCAACAGAAAATCACAATGTAACAAGGTCAATGTTGGTCCAGAAACTTGGGAGCTTCTTCTGTGTGTTTAGAAGCACCTAACAAGGATTACAATTTTCTAGACCCATCTTGGGTTTCTCCCTGGTGGCTCAGGGGTCAAGAATCCACCTGCCAAGGCAGGAAGCACGAGTTTGGTCGCTGGGTCAGGAAGATCCCCTCGAGGAGGAAACGGCAGCCCACTCCAGTATTCTTGCTTGGAAAATCCCATGGAGAGAGGAACCTGGTAGCCTATAGTCCATGGGGTCGCGAAGAGTCAGACATGACTGAGCACTAGGAATGAGTTTTGGATTATAGGCTCCTAGTGAATCCACTTGTGTGGTCTAGAAACCGTTGCGTGAAAGCAGAATTACTTTGTGACTCCTAGAAGGGCCCCAACTTGGGCTCAAGTGGAATCTGTGACATGCAGGTTGTCCCCCACACAGATCACACCACGTCCCTGCGACTGGGGAGCCCCCACCCCAAATTACAGACCACTGTCCCTCTGCCTACACAGTTCTACAGCTGGGTTTGCCTCAGTGGCCACGCCTAACACCCCCCGCCCCGAGACATGATAGCTTTAGCATCACATTCCACATGCAGTCAAGCATTTAGATTTTTTAAAACCCGGATGCACACACATGAAATTGACCAAGAGTTCGTTTTGATTACAGAGTGAAAATGAAGCGTGACTAATGCTGACATCATGGTGTCCTGAGGGTGAGAATCTGTGAGCTACCATGGACCTCTATGGCCATTCTCACCTTGATATCTTGAATCAGCTGCTGCGTGGGCGTGTCAATTGGGGCCTTGGTGTCAGTCACGTTCTGAATGGCGCTGGACCACCTGGTAGCCTCGTTGAGCAGCTTGGTGTAGAGCCGGTAGCAGTGCTTGCGTCCGTACACGGTGACATTCCAGTAGCCTGTGAGAGCAGGACACGCACATACCAGTGTTACCCTTGGGGGCCAAGCTGGCATCCCGTACCAGAGTCCCAGAAATCCAGCACCCACGTCGTCTCCACCTAAGGCCCTTATTATTTAGTCCAGGAGCTACTCGCTGACTTCTTCCAAATGCCCTGCCCTGCACTAGATACCCAAAATCACGTGGCGGTTACAGGTGAGAGGGAGAGACAAACATTAAAAGGATAAGCCCAGAATCAAACATATAATTAGTACCATCTGCTTTAAAAGAAGCAATAGGCATAAACTAAAGCCTTGTTCAAGGCTCTAGAACAAGAGTGAGAACTCTTGCCTCAGATTTCTGACTTTTTCCCCCCATTCTGTTCCTTCTCTTCCTTTCCTTAGGATTCTCCCTCCTCCCTTCAAAAGAAACTGTGCAAAGCAAGCAGTCCAAGTGTTCAGACACCAGACAAAAGTGCAATGGAGTGATTTCAATTAAAAAAAAAAATACATATTTTTTGAATGGAGTAACTATACTAAAAAAGCACAAAGTCACAACTAGCAACAAAAATCAAAATAAAAAATCCAGAAACATCTTTCATAATACCCAAAGGGGAAAAGAAAAAGAAGCTTGTGTGACTGCTTTATATTCTACTGGGTTATGTTCACTGACACCCAGAATTTACCTTGCTTTTAGGCTGCATTATGACTCTCAGGGTGCAATGGTGAGAAAGACGAAAACACAAGCACAGAAAAACACGGCATTCTGCAGGAAAACCTTTGACTGTTTACATTTCATTGCCCTGAGAAGAATCTTTCTGCAACTCAATAAATCAGGACCCTTTACTATGGTTTACATTATCAAGTGTTCATATAGGTAACCATGGATAGCCTCAAAAGATAATTAAGCAAGGAAAGAGATACTTTTGGAGGGGAGAGGAGAAAATATACATACGCTAGGTGGGGACCTCGCCCCTTTGCTCTGAGCAAACCCGGAACTCCTAATATCAATTGGGCCATGTCTCAAGCATGATCAGCCTGAAGCACACCGCACCGCTTACCCGTCTCTTTAAAGATCTTCTCATCAGGTGGGACGACCGAACAAAGACTATTGAGAACCAGGGTGCCCAACTTCAGAGCGTTCTTCTCCGAGCTCTTGTAGTAATCCAAGGAATTGTGCGTGAGCACAAACCACCGTTTCTTCAGTTTCAGGGAAGACATCTTCGGACTGTTTTTCACTTCTTTGTGCAACCACCCTGGAAAGACAGACTGAAGTGTTAATTCAAAACCAGGATGAGCAATATCTCATACCAGGTGACAACTGGCTTACAAATGGGGTGTCTTTCTATACATCTGCTAGCAATGGCCACAATTCTTCCTTATTTGATGATTTTTAACAACGCCAGCAGGCAAAATCATCCAGGGAGGAGGGGATATATGCACACACACAGCAGATTCAGTTCTTTGTACAACAGAAACACAACACGGTAAAGCAATTATGCTGTTGTTCAGTCACCGAGTTGTGTCCGACTCTTTGCGACCCCGTGGACTGCAGCACGCCAGGCCTCCCTGTCCCTTACCATCTCCCCAAGTCTGCCCAAATTGATGTCTATGAACTTGGACAAAGCAATTATACTCCAATTAAAAAAAAAAAAAAAGAGGCAAAATTATTCAGAAAAGAGGCTCAAAATGGAAACTCAGCAGATACTCATGTAGATGAAAACAGGGCTCCATAAGTCAGAAAGCCTCAGGGCATCACCTCTCACTATGAATTCCTGGCCCTCCACTCTGGTGTCGCCCTTGGACCTCTGCAGCAGCGTTATCCAATGGTGCATCTCCTCCGGCGTGTCGGCGTTGCAGTGAAGCACCCGGTTGGCCGTGATGATCACGAACGAGTTGGGTCTGAGCGGTGGGGAGAGAAGGAAGCAAAACCGCTTAGCTCGACTGAAACCGTCACCTCCGTGTGAACCAAGACTGAACGTCTTTTTCCTGGCTTACGGGTCACGGGGAGAAAAATGGCAGTGCTATTTGTATTTGCTGCTGAGGCAAACCTCGCTCATTTCTGCAGGATTTATTTCATGCCTCATTAACCTTTACACTTGGAGCAACACATTCTGAAAGGTCCTGGAAGGGAAAACATTTCTTCATGCAAAACTTTCCAGATGAAATTTGGTTCCAGGCAGGCTAACCAAAGTGACCGTGGGGGAAAGATTTTTTTTGGATGCCTCTCCAAAGTAAATTTCTTCCTGCCTTGGATAATATTTCTGTGGGTCGGTAATGAAATGTCAGACACCAGTAACAGAAGATCAGTAAACAGCTGTAAGTGGAACATCTTATACACTTGACTATGCCTGGAACAGACAGCCACCTGGATCCATGACCTCAGTGTGAGCTGACAAGGGGGCCTTTTCCAGGCAGAGATAAATTAATAATGGAAATTTACTTTCTCCTGCATCTTTTTTATCTGGCAATGCCCTGAATCTCTCATAGGACCTTGCTTCTATTAATCCTTAATCACTGGAGCTAGGAACTACGAACAATATTTTGCAACTTTTCCAATGTTTGCTGAAACTAAGTGCTGCAAAAAGTCAAGGAAAAGAAAGAGGAACAGGACTGTAGTATGGACAGACAGGTGGTCCTTAAAAAAACAAGATTTTTCTAGAGTTGGGAAAGGAAAAAGGTGAGAACTTGGGGAAGAGGGAAAAGCCAGGTAGGAGTGGAAATTTCTCCCATGGATCATCACACGCCCAACGTGCCAGATGAAGGGGTTTAGAAGGAGAGAGATGCTGGCAGGAACGTGACCGTCAGAATAAGGACCTGGGCTTCGATGACTGACATGACATGCACGTGTTCAAGGTTCCTGAGCCGGGTACGAGGAGGGGCAGGCTGACTAGTAGAAACAAAGAAGAGAGTTCAGAAAAGCCTCCGCGAACGGTGAGTGACGGACACCTCAGAACTCTCATTTGGCCCAGGAGATAAGGTTTTTGTTGTCAATTTGAATTCCTTTCCATTCTCTCTAAAGCAATGTTATTGAAGGCAGAAGTCACTTTCCACTCGTACTCAGAATTCTTAAGTGGAGAAGCAAAATAAAGATGGTAAAGATGATGGTCACTGGGTACAAAGACCCCTGAGACCACTGCCAAGATGATCTGCCTTCAAAAACAAAACAAGCAAAACTGAAAACATGCTATTTTTAAGGGCACGGGTAAGGAAGGCATGTCAAGGAAAATAAATGACTGTGGTTTAATTTATTAATACTCTCTATATAAACTTCCATCAAAATCCTTTTCCAGTTCATTATTAAAATATAGAAGGGGGGACGCAAGCATTTTCTTCCTATATGAATCCCAAGTTCCTCCCTGTTTTCTTGTTGTTATTGTTTAATCGCCTAGTTGTATCTGACTCTTTTGTGACCCCAAGGACCATAGGTTCTTCTGTCCATGGGATTTCCCAGGCAAGAATACTAGAGTGGGTTGCCATTCCCTTCTCCAGGGGATGAACCCACATCTCCTGCACTGCAGGGAGATTCTTTACCACGGGGCCACCTGGGAAACCTGTTTGTCTCTATGATTGTCTAAATTAGGTTTCCATGGTCTCCCTCACCCGTGATCCCCCGCACACCAAAGACACCCAGAGAGGAAGACCGTGATTGCTGGAGCGGACCAGGTGGGAACACGAAGCCTGGAGTCATCTCCAAGACTAGAGCATAGAGGCCTGTGGGTGCCTGCAGGTAATGAGCAGGTACTTTTGTTAACCATCACAACTGAGCTTACCTATCTGGGCTGTCCGAGGCGCACACAGAATCGATCAGCCCCACATCCAAAGTGCCCTGGAAAGGAGCGAAAAGCAGAGAAACTCAGAGAACCATTGGAGTACAGCACGCATCATGATAACATCCCTAGATGAGGCCTCTCCAAGCAGGCAAACGAAAAAGGCTCCTTCTTTTTGTGTTAACTGTGAAGTAATAGTTATCTAAAGAAACATTCCCCTTCATTCAGTACAGACAGCCTTGAGACAGGGCAGAATCTACAGTCTACTCATTAAATAAATTATAAGCGAATCTTTCTGTCTTGTTCCTAAAATACTTTCAGTAAAGGGTGTTTACAAACTTCTTTCAATCGTACCAATTTTCTGATTTATATTATGATCTATCTTGAATTTTATATTTACATGAAAAGGAAACTATTTCTAAAATATGGCTTTGTGGCTCTGTTTACACATGTCTAGGATAGAGCACTAGACAGAATGAATACGATTTGTAATTCAGTAAATCTTTTGAAGAAAATATAATAAGCTTTCACGAGTTCATAAAAACTGGAATTTTTTTTGTTCAAGATGGGTAAACTGTAATCTATTACTACTCACAATCTTCTAGAATTTCTTGTGTTTTTGCATGATTTTTACCAAAATGTTCCTGTTTCTCTCTTTCATTATTATAGAGCATGTGTGTGTGTGCCTAGTTGCTCTAGTCATGTCCAACTCTTTGCAACCCCGTGGATGATAGCCTTCCATGACGCAGGACATGGATCCACTGTCCATGGGGATTATCCAGGTAAGAATACTGGAGTGGGTAGCCATGCCCTCCTCCAGGGGATCTTCCCAACCCAAAGATCAAACCTGCATCTCCTGAATTGCAGGTAGATTCTTTACCAACTGAGCCACCTGGAAAGCCAAATTATCATACTCTTACTTACTTAAAAAAAAAAAAAAAACTGCACACAAGTTCCTGGTCCCCTTGCCCCCTTCACCCCAGCACAGCTTACATACCACAGCGTTTTGTGGGTTGGCCTGCTCATCATGCATCTCCCGAATCTCCTGGTCTGTGGATGCGTGGACCTGACTCAGCACACTGAACCACTGGCTGTGGGAAGGAGACAGTGAGGGTCAAGGGATGGCCAGTCTCTGCACTTACGAAACAGGGACACCCTGTTCCACCTCCCCTGAAAGATGACATCTCCTCTGAACAACTTTCTTAACTTGCCTGTTCCTCACACATAAATGTGGATATACTACTACCAAAGGAGCAAGGGTAGAACAAACAGCCAAAGTACCTTGAAGTACCATCTGATGCAACTTCCAATCAGTGGGAAAACCCTTTTCTCTGTCCTACATTCACATGGATGGTGATAATGAGTTTCTAGAGAAATTGGCAGCAAGAAATGAGACCCTCAGTTCTATCCAAAACCCTGAGGTCAACAGTCTCTACTGAAGATATTATTTATAACCTACGAAACATTCAAATGCCTCCTCAGTTTTAAAAAGTATCTGAGATAAGAAGACCTATAATGTAAGAGCATCATCTTGGGTGTCTACTCAATCCCAGGATGAGGTTTCCAAACACCTGATAGGATTTCTACCTAGGTACATGAAACCATAGGAGAGTTGGAAATAGAAAACAAATGCCTAAAGTAGAAAATTATTTTGACTAGAGAACTCTTCTGTCTTCATTTCAAAAGGTTTTTGGTACTTCCAGCCTCATCAGATTCAGATAATGAAGGAAAACAGGTCAATTCCAGAAAAGTCAAGCAGAACAAAAGTTATGTTGTAACTAGAAACACAATACACGCTTGAGAAAAATGACTACACATATCCAGTTGTCTGTTGGCCTGTCAATTCATCCATCCATTATTTACTAAGCAACTACAAGTGAGAGGTACCGAATGTGAGATTCCAGGACATCCTTCTCCTGCAAGGGGCTGATCAGACACATATACACACTCCTGTAACTAAAGCTGAGAAAGTACTTGGTATCCAATGGCATATTTAAGTAAAAAAAAATTAATACTATATTTAAGAGTAAGACATGTAAATTATTTATAGCAAAGCACTAAAATTTTCTGTGATTCCTAAAGCAGAAACATGTAACAAAGAGCTTGAAGATAAATACTCAACACAGAGAGACTCTTAGGGAGACCAATGGAAACACTTTAATATGAATTTGTTCATCAACTCTAGTTAATCCAAAGGCAAGACTTCATATACATGTAGGTCACATGGGATCAGACAGACAGACAGACAGACAGACACACACACACACACAATTTGCTACGGTTTCCATCTGTACAGGTGACCCCCTCAAATCTAAAAAAATCTCTTCTCCTAAATCAAGTACAACTCAGAATCTGAAAAAGATTTTGTAAAAATGTGCTCCACTGGTCAGGGCAAAAATTCCTTGGCTATAATATTCCAAATGTTAAATTTAGCAGGTTCATTATGGCATAAAACAGACAGGGCTGCTGCCAAGCGCTGGGTCTATAATTCAGTTGCAAAGCCGTGGGCATTCCCTGGACCGCAGAAAACCACACGTGGTCTCCAGGAGTCTCAGACAGAATGATGGGGTTGTAATCCCAGGTCTGCTTGTTTTTCCAGCGTGTGTCATGATTTATGGATCTCAGCGGGGGTTTTAGTTCGTTCCCATGGGAAGAATTATTTTCTTTGCCCTTAATGCTGCTGCCATGGTGTTGTATCAACACAGAAACATCCAAAGGGCATGGGGTCATAAAGGCCCCGAGAACTCTCTGGAAGATTCTAGTGATTTCTGAGCTGAAAAGCGAATTCTCCAGGCAAGAATACTGGAATGGGTTGCCATTCCCTTCTCCAAGGGATCTTCCCAATCCAGGGACTGACCTGGGTTCTCCTGCATTGCAGGCAGATTCTTAACCATCTGAGCCACCAGGGAAGCTCTGAAAAGTGAAGAACACAGGCCAAAGGATGTCACCCTCATAAATTAGAAGGTATTTTGTGGCATTGCTCAGATGAGCATTTTGAGCTCAGATGAGCCCCTTTTGTTGGCGTTGGATGACAGGCAGCTCCAACCTGACCTGACACACCCAGAAAGCAGCAGGGTTAGACAAGACACAGGCTCTCCTGAGTGATCCTGCCACGCGTCATACTGAGGGGCAGACCCCAGTCCTTAATTGGTGCCCATTGGCATAACAATGGACATCGAGGTCCAGGAAAGTCAGACAACCTGCCACAGCGAATAAGAGACACCACTGTCTTCTGAGCTCAGTCAGAAGTCTAAGCTCCTAACGGAGGCTTTCTGCCTCTGTTCAATAGAACTGAGCTTGCCTTACTTGACAGATTATACTAGCTTTTCTGTACCTCTGTCTCCTACGCTATAAAATCGGTTAACGGTAATTCCTGCTACCCCATCGGGTTGTTGTGAGAATTAAATGAGTTAGTACACATGAAGCATTTTGAATACTGCTTGGAATATAGTAAGTTCCCTCTAAGTGTTAACTAACTCTCCAGCCACAGAATTCTTCACTGTCACAGCCTTAAGCACCCTCCCAAAAGCCACAATCCTGGCATTTGTTTAAACAGCCAGTGGTGAATGATCCTGCTTTTTCAACCCTTAAGCAAACAGAAGCTGCTCCCTTCCAAAGCTCAGAAGCTTCCAGAGGGTGGCTTTCAGCTGTGTGTAGGAGTGCAGTTTCCATATGCCGCTGGTGACGGTAAAAGCCTGAGGGGACCCATCAAACGGTCTGTCCAGTGGCAAGTGAAGCTGGAAGTCCATGTGCTTTGTTACGGTAACAGACATAAAGCCCAATGAAAGAGTCCCCAGGAGACAAGCATGCAATGCATTCAGCTCTTCCTACTCAGTCCTTCAACCATCCTATCAGAAATACCCAACTAGAAAAATCAGCTAAGAGCTTTTCAGGGCTGGTTGGCTCAACAGTGACCCATGTGACATCCAGGCTGGCAGAGGAACGAGGATGTAGTTACGACCGAGTCGACAGTACAGCGCCTCACCTGGCGTCTTCCGGGGATTCCGCGATCAGATGGAAGGTCCTGTCGGCCATGATGATGTCAATCCCGTTCTCTTTGCTGGTGTTATCTATGATCTCCCTGCAGGGGAACACAAGCACCCAACGCAGATCAGGAACAGAGAATGAATGCTTAAGGAGGGGCAAGAAGAGAAATTTCACAGTAACTGAAAAATCAGACACCAGTCCTTTCAGCCTTTTCACTTTGAGAAATGATGAAGGAGCCTCTGGGGGTGGGAGACTCCTTCTTGCTCGAAAATTGGGGGGTCTGCTTTGTGGGGGTGTGGAGAGGTGGGAATGGGGTTGGGGGGCATCCTTGACTTCTCTAGGGAGGGGCCTCTCTTCTCCCAGTGGCCCACCCAAGGCCCACCCAGTTCAGGGGCCCCAGTCTGCCTGTACCTTCCCTTGGCTCCCCCACTGCTCTGTAAAGGACCCCTACATTGGAGCCAATCTGCAAGAGCTCTTTCAGTCATCACAGTGGTCCATCAAGGTTTAAGGCCACTGCTGACACCTCTGACTTCCTCTGGTAAGGGCACAATATTTCCACCAGGGGCTTCAGGGTAAAGAGCAGGACTTGAGTGTCTCTAGATCTCAATTCCACCTGGATCTGATCCTAACATTCTTAAACAACCCTAGAGGTTCAAACTCAGTGGACCAGGCTAAGAAGAGCAGGGTAAAAGACAAGCAGCTGTTGGGATGGGACCAGAGATGGCGATCTCCTTGTTGAAGAAGGGTGTTGGGGATACAGACAGCTTGCTTTGACAGCTGAAGTAGCACAGCTGTTTCCAGTAAAACACTTATTTTACAACTAGAACATCCAGCAGTCCGCTTAGAAAAAATAAACCCGGTATGACCTTTTAGCTAGAATCACTGAGATGAGATTTCTTAAAGGAAATCAACCCTGAATACTTATTGGAAGGACTGATGCTCAAGCTAAAGCTCCAATCCTTTGGCCACCTGATGCGAACACCCCACTCACTGGAAAAGACCGTGATGCTGGGAAAGATGGAGGGCAGGAGGAGAAGGGAGCGACAGAGGATGAGATGGTTGGATGGCATCACTGACTCAATGGACATGAGTTTGAGCAAACTCTGGGAGATGGTGAAAGATAGGGAAGCCTGGAGTGCTGTAGTCCCTGGGGTCGCAAAGAGTTGGACATAACCTGGCAACTGAAGAACAACAACTAAGATAAAATATTTTGAAAAACCAAGAAGATCAGAATTCACACAGGAGTCTGTGATGCCTTCTCAAGAGTGGAAGAGAGAGGTGACCCTGACGGGGGAGCGGTCAGCCAGGTGTCTGATACTGCAGCCTCTGGAGCAGGGTGACAATTTTCAGGGGAAATCTAACCAGACCACATCATCCCAGACCAGCCCCTTAGATTCCTGGGAACTCAGTTACCTTGTGTATAAAATGAGTGGGTGCCATGGTTCCGAGCCACAGCAGGTCCACCAGAATCCTGGGGAACATTCAGAAAACCCAAGTGGAGTTCATCAGGGTAGAACCCAGTGACTTGCATTTATAAAAAGCTTCCCTGGAGATGATGATACTGTCAGGGTCTCAATAAACACAGCGTGTCAACTACAGGATATGATCTGTCAGCTGATCAAAAACTATGAACCTTATTTGGATTCTGATTTGAAGAAAGAAACCAACCCGAACCAATAACACCATCACCTCCATTTAGAAGATAACTGGGGAAATCTGAATAATGACTAGAATTTGGATGACAGAAGAAGTTCATTTTCCTTTTTAAATGTGATAATAATATTGTGATTATATGTTTTAAAACATCTTAATCTTTAAGTGAATACCAAATATTTACAAATGAAATTATATGGTCAGGGCTTGCTTTAAAAATGTAGTTTGGGGAATTCCCTGGCAGTCCAGTGATTAGGACTGGGTGTTTTCACTGCCATGGGTGTGGGTTCAAACCCTGGTTGGGGAACGAAGATACTATGAGTCACATAGCTCAGTCAACCACAACAAAAAATGTAATTTGCAGTGGGGAAGAGCAGGGTGGGATCACAAATGAAACACCACTGGCTGGGAGTGGGTAACCACTGAACGTTGAGTAACGAGCACATGAATTTCATTCTAGTCTCCAACCTATGCTTGCATATGACTGAAATTTTCGATAATACAAACTATATATTTTTTCTATAATAAAATAAAAAATGAAGAAAACTTTATGATGGTGAAACCTTAACAACTCATTGCCTTCTCTCTACAGAACATGACCAACAGCTGAAGAACTAACACTTCCTTACCTCTATAATTTCTACAGAACACTTGGAGAACAGGGCTCCATTAAGCATTCATTTGCTATACAGTGAGCAGCAAAAGGAACATCCAGCAAATTTACACCGGTGAAATTCACGACCGTAATTGTCTCTCTCAGCCTCCTGGCGTCTGTGACTCCCCCCGCCTATGGGGTGGAGAGAGGACCATCGTGGTATATACGGCAGGAGGGAGACTGCAGGGGGCTCAGAGCTGGGCCACGCTGCAAACGTTTGCAGGACTCAGACTCAAGTTCCCACGAACCCATCTGACTATGGAACATGGGATCCTCCTAAGGAGCCCCAAAGGGGCAGCCTGGAAAGTTCCAATACTCTGCTGTTCGTTCCAAAGTCAGTGTTTGTCCTTAAAATTAAATACATAACTGATTAAACTCTCCACCTTTCAATGAACCATTTTCTAAAGTTCCTGATGCTGGCTGAGTAAAAACAGGATGTCGTTTTTAGGTCTCATGAATTCAGGGGTTAATTCAGTCTCTCAAAGCTTATTTTTACCTGTTTTTTAAACATACATGATTGCTCAGTTTGAGTGGGGAATAGCTACATGACATCTAGCAAAGGTGGGACACAAATGATTCATTTCACTCCCCTCCAGATGGACTGTCCACTCCCAGGATAGCCACCATCTGTTGGCTACAGTTGAGCATGAGAAGAAATAAAAGTGATAGGCTGATCCATGGAAGGATGACAAGATGCTCAACCAATGGACCAATGTCCACACCATGACTCGTGTGTACGGCCAATCACATTTCCAACAGGTTAGTTCTATGTTCAGCAAGCATCTTATAATCCAGAGCTGAATGTTTGAAAACTCAAGTGAATTCTCCCAGATGGTCTTATTTCTCTGATTGCCTAATAATTCAACCCACTGAAAAGGAATGGTGAGGACTCTTGATCACCTCCTACAACCTACTGCTTCAGAGAATGTGTCCCAGTCAGCCTGGAGTCAGAGACCTACTTGATGAAGCAGCCCCAAGCCCCTTCCAGGGACCATCAACGTACTTGGCTGCCCGGACCTCCACGGTGCCCTTGAGCTTCTCCTCGCTGTCGTTCTCGAAGTACATCAGCTTGGCCTGGCGGAGGACGAACCAGCGCTTCTTCCAGTTTCTCCTGGACAGGGTGGAGGAGCCGCCGCCCTTCTTGTGCAGCCAGCCTTGCTTGAGGGCCTCCTGCTTGGAGCGGAACCACAGAAACGTCTCGTCCTTGAGCACGCACCAGCGGCGCTTCCAGGAGTTCATGAGGCCACCTGTCTCCCCAGGGTTCGGGGGGGAAGGGAATGGTTTGAGGAAAGTCCATCAAGTTGGATGTTAAGATCAACAGGTCTTAAGGTTCAGCCCATCCTTAACTTTGCACCAAATGTCCTCCCTTTAGATATGCTCCCAAGGATGGATCATAGCACTGCTGGGTCATGTTCAGGGGGAACAAGGTAGGGACCACACTGGCTTGCTTGAATTACATCAGAAGCCTTCCTGGGACTTCCTGGGTGGTCCATTGGTTAAGACACTGCACTTCCAACTAAGATCTTGCACACCATTAGATGTAGCCAAAAAAAGAAATATAATCTTTCCTTATTTCCAAAGAAGTTCCTACTCACTTAGCTTAGAAATCTTGGTGAGGAGCTTAACACCAAGACTACAAAGGGACTGATATTCTAACCCTGGAGTGAGGCAGGACCATGGGGGTTGGGGCGGGGGTTGCGGGGGGGAGAACCATTTCCATACTTATGGATCGTGTTTCTGTCCAGACACCCCAGGGAGGGGAAATCAGTTTAAAACTGTGTCCAAGTTAACACTTTCCTTCTTAGTTTAGTCAATGTGAGAGGAACAACATCTATAAGATTCAGGAGTTCAGCTATAAACTCTAACTTACATAGGAAAATAACATGTCCCCTTTTTCCAATAAACATCTTTTCAGAGAAAAACATCATTATCTGAAAATGGTTTACATGTACAAGGTATAAAATTTAGATTACGAAACAAAGACTCCAAACTGTGATAGCACCGTGAACATGAGAATTTAGCTGTAATTTCTTTCGTGGAAATAAATCTGGTTGAAGGAAACTAGACCAGGATATACAGATATTATCTTTTACAACATAAAAAATATTTCTAATAGTCTTCCAGAAGGATAATTTTATTATTCTTAGATTCCCAAGACACTCAAGAGTGACATTTTGCCACCATGAGTCACGAATCTGTTTTAACAAATCCACTGAAGAATACCACATCTACTTCAACAACTATTAGATGTCCATAAGTTATCTCTTTGATCCACCAGTAACACAAATAAAAAGTATCTAAATGTAGATACTGAAAATGAATATAGAGGAAATGCTTTCCTTTTACAGATTAGAAACATATTTAAAACAGACATTCTCAGATTAATTTTTTCAATGGTTGCTCAGTGATTACAGATCTCAATCTCACAGTGGAACAAGAGAAGCAAAGATAACACTGGTTTGTGTGTGCGTTGCAGAGCACACGTGTTTCGCTGACTTGTAGAGACGACAGCCCTGTCTCGTATCTACAGAATGTTCTGCTTACCTAGCTGACAAGCCTTTGTGATCATGCCAAGCACCAGAGCTGTTTCCTAACAAACAACAAACTTGCCAGGGACTACCAGAAGAAAACTTTTCCTTCTTGATTTGTGGCTTTAATCTAAGTTTCTCAAAATAAGCCAAGAGGAAACTGCAGTACAAAGTTATCCTATTATCTTATCGTCTTTGAATGATAAGGGTTATTCACAGTTGTTTCAAAGACACGGATTACAACAGTCATCACTACCAGTCACTCTGTTGTGCTTCTGTTATCGATGGGACTCACGCCCAGCCCTCCCTCCCCTATTCCGGGGGCTCCTTTCATATTTCATCTAGAGAATCTGATCAGTGTTCTTAGTTTCCTGACTGTAAACACCTTCAGGAGGTTATTAGGCTGGTGTAAACTGATTTACACTCACAAAACATAATCTGATGGTTAGGTTTGCCTTATCACTCGTTTCTTTGAAACTTTTGGTCACAACTTAAGGCCTTACTAAACATCAAACAACAATGTATCGGAGATTAAATGGTGATGCAGTTACACAATAATTTGTTTTATTAAGAGATGAGTTTGCCAAAAGTTTACTTGCTTACCTTCTTGAGCTTTTAACGCTTTAATGTTGGGGTCTGAGTGCTCTGAATGTATATTTACTTTTTCATAATCTTATTTGTTTTAATCAAGACAATTATATAATAAATGAACGCTATATATTACAATTAAGAGTGATTTACAGGGAATTTTTAAGCTAATTTAGAGAACTAGATTAATTAGGGGGTGAGGAAAATATAAGGATAATAAAAAGCTTATCTTTATTCTGGGAAATGCATGAGAAAATCTTTAAATGCTATGATTAGATACTACATTATTAGACTCTCCTCTGTGATGATTTTTTTTTTCCCTCATCCAATGAACACTCAATTATTTGATTAGAATTCCTCAATCTTTTTCATCCCAACGCAACTACAAAAATTTCCATCAACAAGTACCTTTCACCAATAGGAAGATCTCCCCTAAAACAAACCTGGAGAGGTTTCCATGAGCCCTTTGAGGCTGAGAACAGCAGAAATTTGAAAAGTAAGTGACTGACGTTAGCAGCTACACAGATGTCAAAGAAGGAAAGCGAAGTAAAAAGAAACCAAGTTAAAAGGGAAAAAAAAGTACACACAGAAAAAGTATTAAGGAGAACAACAGAGATATGAGAAAAGGAAAATATACCAACAGAAAAGAGAAGCAAAGGCAAAGCACAGAAACAAAGCGTCAGAGAAAACACGAAGACCCTAAACCACCTGGGGAGGGTGGGTCTTGTTATCTCCACCTGACCCTCAAGACCTGGCCTCTCCCTTCAGCCAGTCCAGGGCTGAGCGAGAAGCCAGACAATGCCCTCTTTTGATGCCCTACATAAAACTGGTGATGATTAAGCTTTCTCTCGATCCCTCTCACTGATTTGGAAGTCAAGGTCGAGAACACGAATAAGCCACAGGGACAAGGTCCTGATTAAGTACTTTTCCAGAAGGAGGGTGCTTCAAGGTCCCCAAGCATCATGATCCACTTTGATACATTCCAAGTTCCACAGCAGTGAGAAAACAGAATTAAAATTCTCATCACGAGCAAGGGACAGACAGTAGATGTCATAGGCAGTTCAAGCCAGGGGCGGCCCGCTCTCAGATCTTTACTTTTCTATGTATAAGACATCCCTCCGGGGTCTCTAAGACTCCTATGGGAGGCAAAAATGCAGCTTTAATTACTGTAATGGGAAATAATAATGGAGGCAAAAATGCAGCTTTATTATTGGAATGGGAAATAATAATGCTGCACCACCCACAGCAGCAGCACACAAGTGTGTCTGTACATGTGTAAGAAAGAGAGAGAGGGGAAAAGATGTAGGGACAGAGAGAGGGAGGAAGCCAGCACAGATAGGAGATGCGAAGGGCTGCCCTGGTGGCTCAGACGGTAAGGAATCTGCCCGCAATGCAGGAGACCCAGGTTCAGTCTCTGGGTTCGGAAGATCCCCTGGAGGAGGGAAATGGCAACCCACTCCAGTATTCTTGCCTGGAGAATTCC
The DNA here is from genome assembly GCF_014754425.2 of Oryx dammah. Taxonomy (NCBI): domain Eukaryota; kingdom Metazoa; phylum Chordata; class Mammalia; order Artiodactyla; family Bovidae; genus Oryx; species Oryx dammah. Next base: position 15,262,037 of record NW_024070204.1, read on the forward strand.
ATGGACAGAGGAGCCTGGTGGGCTACAGCCTATGGGGTCATAAAGAGTCGGATGCGACTGACTAACACACACACATGAAACATGGAGGCGGCAGAGAGAGATGGCTTGAAAACGGTGATGGTGGCTGCAGACCCTTCGTCCTTAGTCTGATCGGGTCACCAATGTCATACCACCATGGCATCCCCTCCATCCACCCAACAGGGCCTAACACCAGGGAAGGGGGGTGTGGGGCGATTTTCCCCGTCCCCCTTCCATCAGCCTCGGTTTCCCACCGCTTCACCTCCTAACCCAGGCACCAGGATGGCTGCAGGTCATACCTTTCATGTACAGGAAGCTATGGAAGTAAGGCAGCGTGACACAGCTGTACACAGAGTCCCGCCGGTACGACAGCTCGTCGTCTGTATCAAACCGAGAATCGAAGTCCTCTTCACTATCTTCAAACTGACCCAGGAGAGAGAGAGAGAGCCAACAGTGAGCCAAAAGGACAGAAAACAATCACCGGAAATGCCCAGCACAGATCCACACTGAAAAAATAAAAGTAACTGACAAAGAAGTCACAGGCCGATTTGTCACAATACAATGGAGTGTGGTCATCAAAAGAATTCAGAATTACGAAATACTGACTGCTGGTGTCGAGTGGTCGGTGGACTTGAGATGGAGCATACGAGACATACTTTAATCCTGAGACTCTGTGTTCTAAGTACAACACTACTGCTTAAACATATAATTTTAATCAAACCACTCAAGAGTTTAATCTCCTCTAGGTTACTGTGCTAAATGTATCTTCAAATCTTAGGAAAGTCCATAGAGTATTTAACACATGGTCAATGAAAAGAAAGAAAAAAAAAAAAAAGTAAACTACAAATAAATCCAGAAGCTAAAAAGGGGCTGCTGAAGCCTGCAAAGTTTCCTCCCTTACAATGAGAACAATACACAATATCCTGTGGTGAGCCTGAAGCTACTGTCTGGAGCTTTCTCTGAAAGGTCCCTGGTGAGCCTCATTAGAGATTACAGTGGGCCTTATTTCCCAACCTCCTGCAAAGCCAGGACAGACACTGGCCAAATTCTCCACTGAGCATGCCAGTTTTCTTAGACTTTGGACAAAATGCAGTTCTCTGGGTTTTGTGTTGAAGCTCCAATAGGCCCATTTTCTCACCCGATTGCTTCTGGCAAGAGAGATGGGTCTCAGACCAGCTCTAAGAGCCTGCCTTTGGCCCATCCTGTGGGGGGATGTCTTCATCCCAGGGAAGGTGCAACAGGGGCGTGGATGACAGACAACTTCCAGCCCAGTGAGGGCCGGCAGGGGGCGGGGGGCGAGGAAGTGGGTGGCACCAGGCCAGCGGGTACTCACCGAGGACTGGGCACCCTCCGAGCTGAACCGGTAGGCCCCGGAGCTGTTGTAGGTGCCCACGGAGCATCGGTAGTCTGGGGACCACTGGCTGCTGCAGGAGTTGGAGAAGGTCACGCTGCTGCCAGAGGTGATGGCCCCGTCCTCGTAGTCATCCTGATCATAATCGTAGTCGCCCTCTGGGGCGGGCAGGGCCCCCGGGGTCTGCGGCAGGCAGTAGGTGGACTCCCCAGCGGAGGAGTCGTGCTCCGAGGGGGCCAGCAGCACGGTGCTGTCGGCGCTGGGGCTGGTGGGCACCACGGTGTCGTTCATGTAGGGGTCCTCCTCCGAGGACTCGTCGCTTGTCCGGATGCCGCTGGTGCGCTGGTCCGAGTGGCCGTGCTCGCTGGGGTTGGGCGAGTCCTTGAACGCATCGTCGTCGGCCTCAAAGCCCTCGTCCACCTCCTCCTCTGGGTAGGGCTGGCTGAAGTTGAAGCTGGGCTTCTCAGCCCCAGCGGCCTGCTCGCCCGCGCACCTGCTCCCCACCGACAGCGAGCGCTCAATGTTGCGGACGCACTCGTCGATCTCGTCGAAGTTGAGCGACTCCAGGAACTCCTGGGCGGCGCGGCAGGCCTCGTCCTCCAGCCGCCGCAGCTCTTCGTCCCGCAGCTGCTGCAGCTTCTGCAGGGACGCCTCGGTCAGGGAGAGCTCCTGCCGCTCCTTTACACGCTGCAGGTCCTCGATCTCCTTCTCCAGCCGCAGGATCTCCTCCACCTGCTTGTTCTCCTTCTGCTTCTCCAGCTCCCGGCTCAGCTCTGCTGCCCTCTGACTCTCCTGCTGCAAGGCTTCCAGTTCCCGCTGCTTCCGGGATGCTTCCTCCTGGATCCCGGAGGAAGGAAGAGGTCAGGAAGTGACCCTGCAGAGAAGGGGGCCAGCGGCCCTCCTGCATGATGCGATGGGGCCCGTTGTGGGCTGACCTGCACCCCTCCCTCCGCCAAACTGCCATGTGAAGCCCTAACCCCCAGTTCAGTTCAGTGGCTCAGTCACGTCTGACTCTTTGTGACCCCATGGACTGCAGCATGCCAGGCTTCCCTGTCTATCACCAACTCCTGGAGTTTACCCAAACTCATATCCATTGAATCAGTGATGCCATCCAACCATCTCATCCTCTGTAGTCTAACCCCCAGGACCCTTGGAATACGCCTGGATATGGGGACAGGACCTTAAGGAAGTGATAAAGTTACAGTGAGGCCCCAAGGTAGGGCTCTAAGCCGATCTAACTGATGTCCTTATAGGAGGGGACACACACACAGAGACACCAGGAAGTATGCACATAGGTGTAAGACCATGTAAATGACACACCATGAACCTACAGGGAGAAGCTTCAGAAGAAACCAACCGTTGCAGAAACTTATCTTGGATTTGGAGCCTGCAGAATTGTGACACAATCGATTTCTTTTGTTTAATTCCCTCTGGGCTGTGGCACTACATATTATCGCAGTCTGAGCAAATACTAATGCACAGGGGCGCTACCAGTTTGGAGCTAGCATGCTTTTGTGATTGGCACAAAAATCTGAAGACATTCACACATTTTTACCCAACTGTATTATGGGTTAAAAATGCCAACAGAAACATCTCCTCTAAAATCCTTCTTCCTGTGTCTTTAGTTTTGAATCCTTCTCCCTATATCTTTATTTTAGTTTCTCATCCCTGAGGCAAACTGTCAATGAAAGTGTTAGTCACTCAGTTGACTTTGACTCTTTGTGACCCCATGGACTGTAGCCTGCCAGGCTCCTCTGTCCATGGGATTCTCCAGGCAAGAATACTGGAGTGGGTTGCCATTTCCTTCTCCAGAAGTGTCAGTAATCGGAAGGTAACAGACAAGATGCCACGTGGTCATGGCATTTTTCACCTGTTGGGCACGGAGCTCCGCTTCTCTTCGTTCCCTCTCTCTTTCTCTAAAAACAGTCAAGGAAAAAAGACAGTGAAAATAAATGAAAGCAATGAAAAAAAAATCTGAGAACCACTTTTCAGAAAGCCAAGGTTCTTTTCCCCCAAGATTATTGTTTAAAAAACAAGTCACAACACTAAGCTTCTGGCGCATTCTGCCGATGCACAAGCTACAAATGCTTGCTCAGCAGTTGAGGGGCACGCTTTAGTAGCATGCTTGAAAAATCAATAAAAATCCACATAAAACAAATATTCAAATGGTTTCCAGAGGAACATAGATTACTGTGATCCCATCTCCCAGTTTTCCACATTGTTGCATACGTGCCAACTCTATTCACATAGACATCTCAAAACGAGCACTAACTGGGCTTCCGTGGTGCTCTATTAGTTAAGAATCTGCCTGCCAATGCAGGAGACTTGGGTTCGAACCCTGGTCCAGGAAGATTCCACATGGTGCAAAGCAACTAAGCCTGTGTGCCATAACTACTAAGGCCTGCAAGCCTAGAGCTATGCCCCATCGTAAGAGAAATCAGAAGCCCACGCACTGGAGAGTAGCCCTGCTTGCTGCAACTACAGAAAGCCTGAAGGTGGCAACGAAGACCCAGCTCAGCAATAAGTAAACCTTTAAAAAAATAAACCTAGCAATAATTAAGTTAACAATCCCTCCCAAACCCTTAAATCATGCTAAACTCACTGTTAACGGCTACAAGAATGGCATCTACCATTACTAGGAGCTAACAGTGAACTTTTTAACAAAAGCTTTGCTAAAGATGACTTAAAAGGCATGCAGGATGAACGGGGTGTCTTCCTTGGGCAATACAGACAGCTATTCTTTGCATGAATAAAAATATGCACGAAACTGGGTCTTCAGTGGTGCCAAGGAATTTTATCTGACCCAACAAAAGGTACTGTTTCCAACAGCAGGTTCAGCAGCTTGCTTTGGGAATTACGGCCTCAAGGCTGGATCTAGAGCATAAAAACTCCAAAGGTGTCCTGTTTCATGCAAATAAGGAAAGCCCATACCTTTCCTCCTCCTCCCGTTTCCTCTCTTCTTCCTCTTCCCGTTTCCTCTTTTCCTCCTCTGCCCGTTTCTCTGCCAGCAGCTGTCTGTAAACTCTTCTGGCAATCTGACCTCGGAGTTGCTTCTGGAAAACCACAGCTGCTTTTTTCAGGTGCAAAAATCTCCTCCTCAGGAGGAAGGCCCTGTAGTTCTTCTGTATGATCACTACACAATCAAGGATCTTCTTATATTGCTTTCTGAAAAACGAGAACGAAAACAGCACAACAGTATTGCTGAGGATGGAATGAGGCCACGAGCTCTTCACAGGAGTTTACGTTAATGTTACACGACAAGAGAGCAGGACCTTATTTGGGGCTGATCCACTCATTACTGGGACTCATTACAGGGAGCCAATGAGCAGGCCCTTGTGGGCAAAACAGAAGAAAAACAAAAGAATAATAACAGAACTCAAGCAAGAAGCCTGCCATCATATTGGCTAAATAAACAAATCGCTCCTAATAACTGACTTTGCAAAGTCCAGGCAGGAAGTGAGGCTGTAAACAGAATCAAGGGATGTGATACTTTCTGCTGTTCTTAGGAGCAAAAGGAAAAAGGATTCACCACAGCAGGATGGTTTTTATGTTTGAGAAAATGTAATGTATGATGATGAGATGATGACCAGCGGACCAGCCTGCTGGTCTAGGGATGCACAAGAAAGTACCTGCCTCACTGGGCAAACCTGGGAGAGGGGGCCGCTGTGGACCCCATGGGTCAACACCAAAGTAAACAGGTGAGCTGCCTGTGGCTTCAGTATATGGCTCCAAGGAACTAGGGAAACTATTTAAATATCTCGCCCAGTGCCCCCTAGTGACGCTACCGCTCTGAGACATCACGAGCCCCTGTTTTCACTTCCTGCCCAGGTCAAGCTAACTGGTATCACCAATTAGGAGTGCTGCCCTGGCCCTCTGCTTAGCCTAGTCCTGATAAGAAACCGCCTGGGTCTATTTTAAATGAAAGCATATAATAGCCAGCACCACCGGGTGAAACATGCTAGACACCCCCCCGCCCCTCCACACACTTCTTACCTCGCCAAGTAGCCCAAGACATGCGCCCGGATCACCATGGCCGCCCGCGTCACCTCCTCTTCCCGCCGCTTCTCCAGTTTCTGCTCCAAGGACTCACGAAGGAAGACCTGCCCAGGAGGGAGGGACACGTCACAACCGCAGAATGTGGCAGGTATAGGGAAGGCCTCTCTGAGTCAGAGATCATTTTGGGGGGGGGGGGGTGGCAGTAAGGCTTTTTTTCTCTCTCCGATTTTTTGCTCCAAACACAAAAAGCAATGCTGCCCAGCAGAGGGAATCTCAAATTCCTAGTAGGGAAAGGATTTTTTTTAATATCCCATCTGTCAAAGACTAAGACTTTTGTAAAATGTAGTCAAAAATATATTACCAGAAAGAAAAAAATCCAAAGGATATTTAACATAGAAGTCCTACTTTTTTGGTTATTATTAGATCAACAGGCGTAAGATGACTGTGAAACTGCCACTGAAGTTTATAAACACTTATCTCATCGTGGGCCAGAGCAAACAGTTCAGGGACTAGCACTAGTCTACACTAAGTAACAAGAGGCATTAAAAGACTCCCTGACGAAAGAAAGAAACGGAGGGGAAAATAACCAAGACATTTGTAAAACGTTATTTGTCATCACGTGGAAAGTCTCTCTTTACGCTGTCAAGTGATTACAATCAAGCTTCTTGGCCTCAAAATAAAGCACATAAAAAATTGACATTTAAGAGTAATTCTGTAAACTGTTTGAAATGAGCACTGTATCACTGATGTTACAGCCACCACAAGACAATCAGAATCAGGACTAGACAGACGGTAGCTATCTGTTGGCCTGTTTCTGCCTATGGGCACTTCAATACTAAGCTTGTCATTTACGTAAAATAAATGTGTCTGGCAATTGGCATTTGTATCAGAATCCCTAGTATTTGAAAAAGTATGAAAATAAAAGACCCTCCCCTCAATCATGGCAGGGTGTCCCTGGTGGCTCAGACAGTGAAGACCCAGGTTCCATCCCTAAGCTGGTAAGATCTCCTGGAGAAGAGAATGGCTACCCACTCCAGTATTCTTGCCTGAAGAATTCCATGGACAAAGGAGCCTGGCGGGCTAAAGTCCATCGGGTCATATACGGTTGGATACAACAGGGCACCTAACACTTTCACTTTTCAATCGCGGGAGCTTTTAATTTTGTAGTTTCCAATGTGATGCACATCTAAGAAGTTTTGAATTATTACCTAAAAAAACGAATCCCAAATACTGGTCGGGGGTTAAATGGCACGCTCCCTCATTCGTGATTTCCTGACTTATGCTCCTGTGACTCATTCTGGCCTACACCGATGCATCATGTCCTGATGGCACATTCTTCCAGACTTTCTGCTCTGTTTCTTCCAAGACATTTGAGCAAAAAAGCAAATAAAGAATTCTACCACCATGTGACTCACAGAAACCTTACCTACTCCTGCTGTGGATTTCTGAGCATCTGTAAAACTCTCCCACAATACCTCTCCCAGAAAACCTTTTCATACAATGCTCTTCCTACAGTTGCAAGTAATATGCTCCATGGATGCATAAAGAGACTGCAACGTTAGTTAAAAAAAAAAAAAAAAGTAAAAAGCAGAAGCTACAAGCATAAACTGTGTTTGTTCGATAACGATAAAAAGTTTCCAGAAATATAAATCTCTACCTAAACCATGGGTCAGCAGCAGTTTTCACCAAGACTGGACTTCAAAGAAATATTTAAACTTCTCTTTGAGATGACTCTTCTACATTAAGGAGCTTACTCAAATGCTTCTGCTTACTGTTTAAAAGAAAAAGTAATAAAGTCTTTTTTTTTTTTTAACATTCGCCATTTACTTTTTTTTCTTTTGGCAGAGCTGTGTGGCATGGCATTCCAGATCTTAGTTCCCTGACCAGGCATCAAACCTGTGCCCCTTACAGTGGACATGAAGCTGTAACTGCTGGACCCCCACGGGATTACTAAAGTTAAATCTTGATGAAGAGTGATGATGGTGGTGGTGACATAATAAAACAAAACTGTTAATTCCAAAGAGCCATATATTTATCACATGAACAAACAGGAAGCTTTATGAAGGAAAAAGATGCTTGCTTCTTAGAAGGCAAACTATGACAAACCTAAACAGCGTATTAAAAAACAAAGACATCACCTTGCTGACAAAGGTCTATATAGTCAAAGCTCTGATGCTTACAGTAGTCAAGTAGGGATGTGGGAAAGAAAGAAAGTGAAAGTCACTCAGTCATGTCTGACTGTTTGCAACCCCATGGACTACACAGTCCATGGAATTCTCCAGGCCAGAATACTGGAGTGGGTAGCCTATCCCATTTCCAGTGGATCTTCCTGATCCAGGAATCAAACTAGGGTCTCCTGCATTGCAGGTGGATTCTTTACCAACTGAGCCACCAGGGAACCCCAGGAATGTGACGGTTGGACCATAAAGAAGGCTGATCACCATTGATGCTTTTGAACTGTGGTGCCAGAGAAGACTCCCGAGAGTCCCTTGGACTGCAAGGAGGGCAAAGCAGGCAATCCTAAAGGAAATCAATCCTGAATACTCATTGGAAGGACTGATTCTGAAGCTGAAGCTCCAATACTTCGGCCATCTAATGCGAAGAGCCTACTCATTGTAAAAGACCCTGATGCCGGGAAAGACTGAAGCCAGGAGGAGAAGAAGGCAGCAGAGGATGAGACAGCAGCATCACTGATCATGGATGTGAACTTGGGCAAACTCTGGGAGACAGTGAGGAACAGGGAGCTCTGGCCTGCGGCAGTCCATGGGGTAAGAGAGTCAGACATGACTTTGTAACTGAACAACAACAACATGAAGGGAAAAGCGTTTTACACCGAATCAGAAGCCTAAAGACTCTCTTGATTGGATCAGAATCAGAAATACCTGTTTTAGTTTCATGCCCATCAAAGAGAGCTCTCTGCTCTGCCCATTAGACTTACACCCACATCTTTATCTAGATCCTCTTTCCATAATGGAAAATGGAGCAAAATGCTTTAGAGACCTGACTTGGCTTCATTAAGAACATCTACCCTGAATTTACGCAGTAACACGTGGGAATTGATGCCAGTTCTTCCAGCCCAGGGTGTCTTTTGCCACGTCACCATGTTCCCAGGACACAGCCAAGATAAAGTTAGCAGGATCCAGCTGCTGTGAGTGGAGGTCCTTGTCGGGAATCATCAAACAGCTTAGGAAAGGTCAACACCCACTCAGGGGGCTGCTCAGCCAACCTTGACTCACTACCCAATATGAATATTTTCCTGTGGCTCTTAAAAAAAAAAAAAATTCTTTCTTTAGATAGCTTAAGAGCCTATGGATTATTCTAATAAACATGTCTTTTTAGAACACCTCTTGCAGACTTTATTGCCACAGAAGAAGTAAGGTCTGGCAGTGTAGTCCAGGTGATCGGAAAAGTGCAACGTCCTGGAGTCACAGGGCAGAGGGAAAAGTCTAAGCCAGGAAAAAAAAGAGGGGAGCAGCTGTCACCTCTGCCTCCCTAAACTCAGCTTCTCAGTGGGGACACACATCACATCTCCTGCTTGGGCTGCTCCGGGGGCTCAGCCAGCCTCCCGTCTTCTTTAGGGGTGCTTCCCCAGCAGACACGAATCCTTGCCTTCCAACAACTAGATGTGTTTTTAAGCCTGTGAATTCAGACCTGGTGCCATGTTGAATTTCCTGACTACAGTGCTGCCCACGGTTCCTTCTACCGTGTAAGTGTCGACAGAAACTTCTTATCCAGAAGATCTGGATGTTCCTTAGTGGTTTACGGGTTTAAATGCAAAGACCTCTGGCAGTAGCACAGACAGAAACACTGCTAGCATATGATTAAGTCAAAAGTTGGTCAAGGTCAAAGCTATTTAGCAGATACAATTCAAACGCTCTCCATGTTTACATTTACTTCCGAAGATTTACATGAAATGATAAGCCTCCATTCTACTGCCAACGTGTCACCAGTTAAAATTTAACTCCTCTTTAAAGACTTCCTTTTCTTGAATACTTTTCTGATCCTCGTCGTTTCAATTCATAGTGAGCTCTCTCCTGGAGCTGTGTCCTCATTCCTTAAAGAGATCACACTATAATTTATTCGTTGTATTGGAAAAAACCCTGATGCTGGGAAAGATTGAGGGCAGGGGACGACATGGTTGGATGGCATCATCAACTCAATGGACATGAGTTTGAGCAAACTCTGGGAGACAGTGAAGGACAGGGAAGCCTGGAGGGCTACAGTCCGTGGGGTCGCAAAGAGTCGGACATGACTGAGCAACTGAACAACAATAATAATGAGATGACATCTCCCAGCAAATAAGTAAACCAGGGGCAATGCTTTAATGTCTCTATATCCCTGTGCAACACCCAGGTCTAAGCTGTGCTGGGGCCTGACTTCCATTTGTAAATGAAGTTGGATTGGGTTTTTGGTGCTCAGTGCTCAAAAAAGTGACTGCTACTGGCTCAGTAAGTCAATGATCTTTGATATTATTCCACCATACAAGGAAGTGAGATAGGAGGAGGGTATAATATAGAGAATGTAATATATTATAGAGAATGTAAGATTCCAGGGAATCTTCCTGAAGCAGGGATTGAACCGGGGTCTCCTGCATTGCAGGCAGATTCTTTCCAACTGATCTATGAGGGAAGCCATGACAGAGGAGGGGGCTTAATCCAATTTAGGGGTGAGTCTCAGTGCAGGGTGAGAAGAACACGTCAAAAAGGATTCCCAGAGAAAGGCAAATACCACGTGATGCCACTTACATGTGGAACCTACACTGTGTTACAAATCAAAGCATCTACAAAACAGAACAGACTCACAGACATAGAGAATATACTGGGGGCGCAGGGTGGGAGAGGGGTGGATTGGGAGCATGGGATTGACAGATGCAAACTATTATAGGATGGATCAACAACCAGGTCCTACCGGATAGCACAGGGAACTATATTCAGTATTCCGTGATAAACCATGATGGAAAAGAATATGGAGAAGCAGGTATATACGTGTATAACTGAGTCACTTTGCTGTACAGCAGAATTAACACAACACTGTAAATCAACTATACTTCAATTCAAAAAAAGAGAAAAAAAAAAAAAAAAAAAGGATTCCCATCAGTCTGCATCCAAGCAGACTTGAAGGATAGACTGGCTCAAACAAGAAGAGGGGAGAGTTCCCGGTACAGAGACCTACAAACCTGCGAGGACACACACCCCAAGGGACCCCGAACGCCCCAGTGGGTTCCGCCCTTGCTTAATCTGACTACGGTGAGTGGAATCTGTGACTTTCTTTTAGGACGTGGCACAGGGGAAGGGGTACATTATATGTAAGACTCCACCAAGCTTCTCCTGCTGGCCCCGAAGAAGCGGGTGGGCCCAGGGTGAGAACGCCAGTGGGTGTCTTCCTGAGTGACTAAACATATAACAATCTCGTGTCATTCCCTAACAGTGTGTGTGTGTGTGTGTTGATTTAAGCACTTGACGCTGACTGAGCTCCTACTGTGTGCACCGTGTAGCAGAGTGTTCGTGTACTACATGGGGTAAGAAATGGGGTGGGAAGCTGAGAGTAATTTCAGGGTAGCAGCCTGCAGGAAAAGAGAGACCTGGGAAAGACTGAGGGCAGAAGGAGAAGGGGACGACAGATGATGAGATGGTTGCATGGCATCACTGATTCAATGGCCGTGAGTTTGAGCAAGTTCTGGGAGATAGTAAAGGACAGGGAAGCCTGGTGGGCTACAGTCCATGGGGTTGCAAAGAATCAAACACGACTGAGTGATTGAACAACAACAGTCAGTCCTACAACCACAAAGAACTCAGTTCTAGAGCCACATGAGCTGGGAAGAGGACCCCAAGCTCTAGAAGGGAATGCAGCCCTAGCTGACAGACTGAGACCCAGAGAGAGGGCCAGCTACGCTATGCCTGGACCCCTGACCCACAGATACTAGGAGATCACTGACTTGTGCTGTGAAAGCTGCTGAGTTTATGGCTGATTGTTACACAGCAATAGATAACCAACACAATACCTCTGCATGCTATTTCTACCCTAACAGATGTGTACTAAGTCACCTCCAATTTATGCCTGAATACTTGACATTAATTTCACATCAGTGTTACAGACTGAATGTCTAGCACCCCTTTGCCCCCAAATCATATGCTGCAGCCCTAACTCCCAGTGTGATGGTATTTGAAAGTTGGGCCTTTAGGAAGTAATTTCATTTAGGAGGGTGAGGTCCCATGATGGAAAGAAGGAAGACAGACCAGAGGTCACGTTAGAGAACATAATAAGAAGGCAGCTGACTGTAAAGAGAGGAGGAGCCCTTTGCTAGAACCTGACCACGTAGGTACCCTGATCTCAGAATTCCAGCCTCCAGAACTGTGTGAAATAAATGTGTGTGTTTAAGCCATGCTATGGTATTTTATCAGAGCAGCTCTAAGACGAAGACAGTCAAACTGCAAGATACCTGTCTCTCTTTCCCTCTTCTTCCTCTCTTTTTTTATACAAAGAAACTCCTGGGTTAAAAACATAATCTGAGCAGCGACTTTAAAATACTTCTCTGGCCCTACACTGCTGCTTGCAGTGTCAGAAGGTGAGGTTCGAGGAAGACCTCCAACTCTGAGGACATCCACACACTCAAAGGCCGAGCCCCAGCTGCCCGCATTTCTGCCTCTCCCGTGTGATAAGACACTGGACGTGGGGCGGGAGACAAAGCTGGAAGCCCAAATGAGGGTTTTGGCCATTTTTGATCCTGGGAGAAAAGTTTGCACTGCCAATTTTATGGCTAACTTTTGCAATCGAGGCCAGACCACTCACCACTTAGCTAAGGGGTAAAGGCTTCATATTTGCACGTGTAAAGAATGGATTTCACCTTGGCTTTCGGGACTGGACTTTGGGCAACCTACATGATTTCAGACGATTTCTGGTCTCCCACCCAACAGCTCCCGTGGTGCACAGGGAACGTGCAGCGTTACGACAATGCAAAGTTAGAGGATCTGGTGCCTCACTTCTTAGATGCTGGAGGCTGCCTAGCTCTTTGCTGGCACTGAGCTGCTTATCAGCCAACATCTGTTGACCGCCTGAATGAAAACATACTCAGGACCTGATGCTTCAGTGGGTCCCCAAGAACAGAGTCTCCAAAGAGTCAAGGACTTCAAATAAAAGGTTAATGGTGGAAGGACATAGAGTGTTGGCCAGCGTGATACCATGATACCATCTTCCTAATACTGACAAACAACTGATTAGCAGTCATCACAGGACACAGAACTTAAACATCTCTCTGGGGGCTGACGAGCCAGCCATTCGCCCTCTGAAATCTTACCTTCGTCTTCCCCAGTTGCCACTCACTGTTGGAGGCATCATAGAGCTGCAGCAGGGCCGTGCACTTGCCTCTGATGTCCTCAGGCAGCGCCACATTCCTCATCAGCACCTTATACCTGCAACGTGAGAATGTCCAGCATCACCTTGGGTTACAACCCTTTCCCCAATCGCTTTGAAAAGAAAGAGGGTCTCTGCAGCTCCATCTTGCCTTTTGTAAAAGTCCTGGAAGGGTCTCCGGACGGCATAGCCAGCTTTCCGGATCCTGACCGTCTCCAGCATCCCGGAGTACCGCAGCTGGTTGACCACAACTGCCTGGTCAAACTGGTTGGGCATCTAAAATGTGCCAAGAGGTGAGAAGATAAGGTTATTAACAAGACCACCCATGCCATAGCTGTACACACATACACTCTGGGCCTACACAGATACATGGAAGAGAAAATGAACTCATCCTGTGTCCCTCTAGACTTGTCGTAATAGCCAGCACTATCAACCCTGCCCCATCCTTCGCCCACATACTCTTCATTCCTGGACTTTTTTGGGAAACAAGTCCCAGACGGCACACCCTCTAATCTTTAAACGTATCAGTATCATTTTTTTTTTTTTTACTTTTTCTTTTTTTTTTAAACCACACTGTGCAGCATACAGGATCTTAGTTCCCCAAATGAAGATCAAACCTGTGTCCCTGCAGTGGAATCGTGGAGTCCTAACAACTGGACCACCAGAGAAGTCCCCCCATCAGTATCATTTTTAAATAGAACTATAACACTATTAGGAGTCTTCCCTGTAGCTCAGATGGGAAAGAATCTGCCTTCAGTACAGGAGACCAGGGTTCTATCCCTGTGTCAGGAAGATCCCCTGGACAGAGGAGCCTGGCGGGCCACAGTCCATGGGGTTGCAAACAGTCGGACATGACTAAGCAACTAACCCTCCGATCACTTTTCATCACAATACTATTATATTAAAAAGATATCAATAATTCATTGACATTAATATCCAGGTTCAAATTTCTGATTATTTTACGAATATCATAACCAGACCACCATTTTTAATTCTATGTTTTCCAAAGAAGCTAAAGTGTCATACGTTTATCACTTTGTTTTTAATACTTCAATTTCCAGGCATTTTTTTAGCTGAGGAATGCAGTGAAGTGACCCAAGGAGGACTGGGGGAAGAGTTAGGGGCTAGAGAGGAAAAGAAACAAAAATTCTCAACTTCTAGTCAAACACGCTGTTTATCACACTCCGTACTATGAACACTAAATATATTAATCCCGGGGCATACAAATGAAAGGCAGAGGAAATCAAACCAAGACTTAACATTCTGAATCGTATTCTCAGATCTGCTCAGTTGCCAAACAAACTGGCACTGCTGACAGGACAATGGTCTTTCAGGGAAAAGCCCCAAAGTAGGCCATTTCCCATTCACAGCTTTTTGAGCAGCGATTTGTTTTTTAATCCAGACACCCCATTTCCTTTAAGTAACTTGTATTTTGTTATCTTACAGAACTGTGTATAAGATGGCTGAAAAATAGTGCCATAGGACCCAAAGATGTTGTTAAAAAGTGCAAAGACATAAAGTGGCTTAAATTTGTGAGCTGTAAAAACACAGCCAGTCATTAGCACAAAATCAGGCTGAAAGGCACGTTATCCTGTGGGCTTTCCAAACTAGCAAAACGTAAATCTGAAGAATGCTCTGCAAATCTTTGCAGCGTTTGATGGAAACGTTGCTGTCCCATGCAGCAGAATGACTTCTCTCTTATTTAATTTCTCCTAAAACACTGTAGTCAAACTGTCTCTGCTTGGCAGTATTCTACCCAAATCTAGCCAATAAACTAGGGCAAATACCCAAAGAATTGTGGCTCATTGGTTTCTAGTCTTAATTATTTCAAATATTCTTAGACAATAAAGAACAGAATAAAAGCATGAAAAAATTAGCCTTGGTTACTCCTGTGCTTAATCTTTGGATTAAAAGATAGAGAGCTGTAACAGTTCTGAAGGTATGTGGTTAAAAGTTCTTCAATTTATTTGGGGATATAATCTGAATCCACAACCACCACCAGAGAGCTAACATAAAACAAACACTGAATAAGACATCAGGCTTAGTTAGCTGTTAAATTCATAGTCAGAGAAATCTACAAATTTCATGTTTAATCATTTGATGCTTCGAGACTTGTCCAACTTTTAAAAAATCTCTCTAAACTTTCACCATTCCTCACCCATACTATTTTTCCCTTGCTCCTTTTCTTCCGATCTCTACTTAACAAAGTCCATGCAATTCCTTAGTTTGGTACTAGTTATTAAAACTCTGAAAAATACTACTAAACGGACACCCCTATCCATAAAGTCCAGCTGCACTTACCATCTTCCAGTCCTTCCGAGGAACACTCCACATTCAGTTTCGCTCTCAGGCCAAAATTCATATGGAAAACAACTGCCACACTGACCTTTTCGCCACAGCTAAAGACACTGAACAATAATGAACACCATTCCTGTGCTTTAAAAAGTGCTCGGTCGCCATGACAACCCCTTCCATTCTCGGGCTAATTAGTGTGGTGTGGTTGTAGGGTTTCATGGAGCCCAGGGAGGGGAGGGCAGGAGGCAGCCACCAGGAGTGGCCACTCTTTCCAGGCTCCCATTGTGACTGTGCTTCTGCCCCTTCACAGAAATTTACCCAGGGGAAGGCGGATCTCTGGGCAGACTGTCACCCTGGGCAACCCACAGGGCCATCGTGAGGGGAGTAGACCTGTATTTCCATTGGTGGGTCTCTTCTGAGTTTTAACTTCCTTTTCTTTCTGGTTCAAAGATGACACAGCTAAGGGGGGTGAGGGACAAGTCACAACTCAAAGGCATGTGTCCTTTTAAAACTTCCCTCATGGCCTCCAGTCCACACTGGTAACTGGTTGTCCAGAACTGGAGGGCCCCCCTTCAAAGACTCCCTGCAGTGTCCTAACTGGGAAGTTTTGCTGGCCAACAGCTAAGGAGGATTTGGGAAATAACAGCCATGAACTAGGGTAATTAAAGTCCCAGGAGATCCATTTACCGAATATTAAATGAATAAACACCTACTATGCATCAAGGTTTTGTGATTCATGCTTGGGGAGAAAACATAAAAAATACCTGCTAGATTCTTTTGTGTCTTAAACCAACAGGCTCACCAGAGTAGTGGATTCATTATAATGGATGAGCCCACAGGATACATCCTATCACCCACAGCTGACGTCAGGGCTCACTCTTGGGTGTTTACATTCTGTGAGTTTTGATGAGTGTGTAATGACATGTGTCCATCATCAGAGCCTCACACACAGTGGTTTTGCTGCCCAGAAATCCTGGGCTTCATCTAGTCACCTCTACCTCTCCCCAACCCTTGGCAACCACTCATATTTCTACTGTCTCCACAGTTATTTTTTTTAAGAGCAGTTTTAGGTTCACACCAAAATTGAAAGGAAAGTAGAGAATCCCTTATACCTTCTGCCCTTCACTTGCATAGCCTCACGGGCTGATTCTGTCTCCAATGACCCTGGAATTTAGGAGGGTGACAGGTATGTCAGACATCAGTGCTTATATAGTAGACAGTCTAATATCAAACTTCATCCACCGACAGATGAATGGATAAATAAGTTGTACATATACACCATGGAATACTACTCAGCCATAAAAAGGAAGGCATGTGACTCAGTTCTAATAAGGTGGATGCCTATTATACAGAGTAAGTCAGAAAGAGAAAGACAAATATCATACATTAGTGCATATGGAATCTAGAAAGATGGTACTGATGAGCCTATTGCAGGGCAGCAATGGAGACGCAGACATAGAGAAGACTTTTGGACACAGTGGGGGTTGGAGAGAGTGGGACAAGTTGAAAGAGTAGCATCGGAACATACACATTACCACATGCAACATCAGACAGCCAGTGGGAATTTGCTGCATGACGCAGGGCGGTCAAATCTGGCGCTCAGTGACAGCCCAGAAGGGTGGGAAGGGGTGGGAAGCGGCAGGGAGGTTCAAGAGGAAGGGGACATATACATATACCTATGGCTGATTCACGTTGATATATGGCAGAAACAGACACAATATCGTAAAGCAACTGTCCTCCAATTCAAAGTGAATTTAAAAACACATTGAAAAACAAAATCATGTTCCTTGGGAATACAGAAGAAAGAAAAGTACCGAGATGGTACAGCTGGTACATGAATTTGAATTAAGATCCCATAAGTCAGAGTCTGGACTCTTGTATCTACAACTCAGTGCTGGGGGGACGGGACATTCTACACAGAGAGCACAGCTCACACCAAAAAGGCGGAGAGGGAACCTGTGCTGACCGTGGACACGGCACTCAAGTCTGAAGCCACTGCTTCCAGGTTCAGGGGCAGCCGGCCGGGGTCAGACCTGGGCTGTAGACGGACCTCCCTCCCCTCCCCCTTCCCTTGGTAGTGGCAAAACTGGAAACCAGACCAGAGGAATGGCCGGGTATACGCTGACATCATGCCCATCATGAAATGTTATGTGCCCATTAAAAAATAAGCACAAATTAAAAATGCCCCAGTAGGGACTTCCCTGGAGATCCAGTGGTTAGGACTCTGTGTTTTCACTGATGAGGCTGTGGGTTCAATCCCTGATCAGGAAATGTGATCCCACAAGCTGAGTGGTGTGGTTAAAATAAATTCAAAAAAAATTAACAAATTAAATAAGCAATAAATATTAGATACAAATAATATATAAAATTATTAAATAACACATAAATGGGCTTCCCTGGTGGCTCAGCTGGTAAAGAATCCGCCTGCAGTACAGGAGTCTTGGGTTCGATCCTTGGGTTGGGAAGATCCCCTGGAGAAGGGAAAGGCTACCCACTCCAGTATTCTGGCCTGGAGAGTTCCACGGACTGTATAGTCCATGGGGTTGCAAAGAGTCGGACATGACTGAGCGACTTTCACGTCACATAGAAATAAATACTAAATGTATTTTTAAATACCCCAGTTAACTCTCAAGCCTTTTGTAAGATGAGAAAAACAAGATGCAGAGAAGTATGATGAGAATCTCATTACTGTAAACCAAACAGTGGTCCCATCAAACATGACGCCTGTTCTACGTATGCACATGTGTGTGAATATATACATCTAGATACACGATGTGCAGAAAAGGATGGGAGGAGACATGCCAGGCTGTTGTGGAGTGGGGGGCACTATTATGGGTGGTGGGAAGAAGAGACGGCTAAGAAAAAAGGGGGAAAATCAGATGGCACTAAAAGAAGGAAATAATCACATACATGCATACCACATGAGACATTTCTGTTTGGCTGTATATCTTTGAAGACACTTAAAAAAATTTTTTTACAAAGTAAAAGAAAAAATCAGGTACAGAATGGATTCTAGAGGTCCTTCATGGAATAAGGTGGAAATGGGGGCAGAGAAACAGGGGAGAAGCTGCTAGAAGGGTACTTTAAAGTAGAAGCAACCCAAATGTCCATCAACTGATGAGCAGATGAAAATGTGCTTCATATCCATGACAAGGAATATAATCAGCCATAAACATGAAGTGCTGCTACCTGCTACAACATGGATGAGCCTTGAGAACACTACACTAAGTGAAAGAAGCCAGGTATATAAAAGACCACATGTGCCATGATTCCATTCATGTGAAATGTCCAGGACAGGAAATCTACAGGGACAGGAAGTACAGTGGTGGCTGCTCGGGGCTGCAGAGACAGAGGGGCAGCAGCTGACAGGTAAGAGGGCTTCTTTTTAAGCTAATGAAAATGCTTTAAGTGTCGGGGGTGAGGGTTGCACAGATCTGTGAACATGTGAAAAATGACTGAATGCTATGCTCTAAAATGAGTCAACTGTATGCAATGCGATTTACAGCTTAATAAAGCCTAGAAAAAAAGTATTGTAAAAGCCAGACTGACACCGAGGCATTTAAAATGGACAAAAAGAGATGGATGCAAGAGAAAATTTGCATTCTGGAGACAGGACTAAATACATTTAGCTTCAGGTAATTTAATTCTACAAAACAAAACAAAAAATAGAACCTTTCCCCTTACAATCTGAAAAAATAAGATTTCATAATGCCTCAATAAAACAAGTGATGGATAACAGAGCATGCTAAGCCCTCCACAAAAATCAATTATGGGTAAAGGCAAGCTTTTGGGTAAAGGTAGCTAAATGTCTACATAAAGGGCAACAGAAGTTCTGGCAGACAGGGACACAGGACAGGGAAGGTGTTTTACAACAACAAAAAAGAAAAATGCATCTGTGTGCTGATGAACACGATTACCCTGAATATTACCTAGCCTTCCATAATTCCAAAAATATCACAGAGAGACAGTAAGAAGTATGACAGTGGGACTTGGAAATAGTCACCTGTCCATAGTAAGGAGATGCTCAATCTGTGTTTATTTAATTAATGAATATAGAAGGAGTTAATTATCTGTGGACCCTTGAAGTTCTAATGCTTTTCAGTGTTTGAGACCTCACGGATCTGAGACGTTCTAGATTTGAAACCAAGGAGCCCTGAGAAGGGCCCAGGGAGAGGGGGTGGGAATGCAGCCTGCCACACAGAGGCAGGGGTGTGTGTGTGTCTGGGACCAGCCAGGACTGCAGACAGAAGGCATCCTCTCTCCTCTGATGGGAAAAGTCACACAGACACACACACACACACACACACACACAGACACAGACACACACACACACACTGATTAAGCACCACATAGACCAGAAACCAAGGCGGGGGTGGTGGGGAAATCCAGTCCTCCTGCTAAGGTGAGACCCTCTCCATGCCTTGGAGTCTCCTGAAGAGAAGACCCCTGAGGGGAGAGGACAAGCTGGACAAGGACGCCAGGCTGGCACAGAACCAACTCTAAAGTCACTCTGCTGTCTCACTGTCATGTAGTATCATTTAACATGGATCTATGAGACCAATTTTTTTTTAAAATTTGCTATGAGGGGAGAAAACTATTCTCTCTAGAAGAAATGCTATGCTTTATCTGACTATACACTCATAAATTGATGACTATCATAACTCACTGTGATTTACTTAAGCACACTGTGTCAAAGAGGAATTAGGCAAGATAAAATAAACTGGAAATAAACACAGTGATGAAAAGGGAGCAAAGAGTAGAAAATGCATCACATTCACCGTTTTGCTTTGGTTGGCAGGAAGCTCAAACTTAAATCTACTTCTCAACAGTCACTTCTGTTAACCAGGTATTTTATTTTGCCTTAATTTTTGGCAAAACAGGCTTCACAAATGTTAATCAACAGATTATCAGCTTCTTTATGGAAGCTATGTTATTTTTATAGTCTAAAATAAGAACCATAAAAACATAATCTTAAAAACATTAATAATTTTTAAAAAGAATTCTATTAATCTACCCTCAAAAGAACTACTGATGAGTATACACATAGGATTTCAAATGGTTTCTTAGCAGCCTTGCAGGAATCAAGTCCTCTTACTTGATACGCGGGAGATTCCCACAGCCATCCTTCAACTCGTACAGCACTTGAATGCAGAACTTTGATGGGGTGGGTGTGATGAGTAATATTATTCCATTTTGCAGATGAGGAAACTGGAAGTGAGTAAGGCTAAAAGACTTGGTCAAACCAGTTTTAATATTTGCTTAAATCACTCAAAGTTCAAAGTGATTTGCATTCCTGAAAACTAGTATGTGGATCAAACTTGATTCAAGCCATGTTTTCCAACTGGTATGTTATAAAATTGGAGGCATATTTCCATAGGATACTATTCTCAAAGGAGTGAGCTGGAAACTTCTCTAGGGAAAAGCGTACAGTGAAATCTAGGCAGAAAATGTGTCCTGTATTATAGCACTTCCAGAAACTCTGGGTCTTCCGGGCACAGGGAGACAGTATCTAAAAATAGTAACACTGAGGAGGGGGCCTTAGAAACAACCTGTCAGGAACAGACACGATGTAAACGCGGGTGATCAAAGACCACAATTCTAAGGGCCATGGCAATGTAAAGCAGAAACTGGTTCACTGCTCTGTGAGTTCAGTCAAATATCTATGTACGGAAATAACGAGTGGACAGAGGAAACCTTTTGGAAAATCTAACAGCGAATTCTGAGCAAATCCATCTTTGGTAACTGTTAACACAGACAATGAAAGGCTGACAACATGTTTCATTGCATCTCAGCCCAGAGAAACGACAGAATTTAACTGTTCTTTGAGCCCCTGGTGGCTGCAACTCCTTCCGCCTCCCTCCTTGGGTACCAGCTGCCATGGACAGGGGTCGGAGAAGAGCTGACCCACAACAGACACTCACTGAGCCCCACCCCATGGCATGAGCCTGCCTGGGCAACACGTTTCATGCTGACTGCGCCTGCTTTCACAACGAATGCAACTTGATCATTCAAGCAGGTACTTCTGAACACAGGCTACAACTGATTTCCAGAATGAGTCCTTTTCTCCCTTCTTAAGGAGATGCTTAATTTATTTGAAGTCTAAAAACTAACCACTTGATAGGATCACAATGTCTTAGAGATGAGGTAAAAGTAAACATTACTATTTTCATCAATTGAAAGTATTTATTAAGAATCTTCCATAGACTGGGCGCTTCCGTGGTGGCTCAGACGGTAAAGCGTCTGCCTGCAATGCGGGAAACCTGGGTTTGATCCCTGGGTTAGGAAAATCCCCTGGAGAAGGAAATGGCAACCCACTCCAGTACTCTTGCTTGGAAAACCCCAAGGATGGAAGAGCCTGGTAGGCTACAGTCTATGTGGTCACAAACAGTCGGACAGGACTGAGCAATTTCACTTTTTACTTTTCCATAGACTGAACAACCACAAGCTCTGGGATGCACCAGAGCAAATCTAGTCCCTGCTTTGACCCAACAAATGTAGGCTTTCTCTGGTTCCAATCTGCTTGGAATGCAACATGGAGGTGAACCCTGGGTCTGGCACTATGAGTCCCCAGAACACAGAATTACCAGACATGGGATCTAAGCCTTATACCAAAGTGTGTCTTACTGTTCTACTTTAGTAGCCTAATACATTTGTTTTTAACTTCATATTCCAGGGACGTTCCTGGTGGTCCAGTGGTTAAGAATCTGCCTGCCAATGCAGGGGACACAGGTTTGATTCCTGGTTCAGGAAGATCCCACATGTTGCTGGGCAACTAAGCCCGTGTGCCAACTGAGCCTGGGCTCTAGAGCCCAAGAGCTGCCACTACTGAGGCCTTCGAGCAGCACTGAAGACCCAGAGCAGCCAAAAATCAATCAATTAATTAAAAAAAAAAACTTTATATTCTCTGAAGACTTCCCCCAGCACAACACTGGTAGACTGAAACTGAGTGGTATAACATTCTAAAACTAATAAGGAGTTCTTTTTTTTTTACTGTGTTTTTTAATGGCTTCTGATTTGCTTCCTCGATGAAACATTGTCAAATTTACGTACATGGCAGCTCTGCAGTGGAGGAACTTGTTACACAGTCCATATTATGGAGGATTAGTACCTAGCATCCCAAGAACTGTTAAGTTGATTCTTGCATAAAACCATTACATAACTCTTCATTTTGATAAGTAAACATTGTGGAGTGAAAGAGAGACACCAGTGTAATAGAGAGGACTTAATATATTAGGTATATTTGTGTTAAGATCAGATCATGGATATGGGCCTCCCTGGTGGCTCAGACGGTAGAGAATCCACCTGCCATTTCAGGAGACCCAGGTTTGATATCTGGGTCGGGAAGATCCTCTGGAGAAGGGCACGGCAACCCACTCCAGTAGCTTGCCTGGAGAATCCCGTGGACAGAGGAGCCTGCTAGGCTACAGTCCATGGGGTTGCACAGAGTCCAACAAGACTGAGCGACTAACACTTTCACTTTTTTCATGGGATAAACCTTTACCTTAATTCAACTTTAAAAGCAAACAAATATTAAGAAGGCTGATAATTCTTCATCAACTTTAAGAAGTAAAAATATTACAGGAGGGTTTACCAAAAATTGATCACACTAATAAAATATTATTCCTGGCCTTACAGTGACTGAGTCTCCACAAGACTCCATCCTTAAGTCTTACTAATTAACAAAAAATTAAGACCTAAGACCTCTCAATCTTTATTGGCTGTTTCATTACATCAAACTCTCAAAAGCAGTTAATAAATAGTGGACAGGGGTTTATCCTGCTTTTGAATGATTTTCAAAAGCACAGTTCCTGAAGGAGCAGTGTAAGTTTCCTGACCTTGAACAGGAAGTAAACAACAGCCAATTAAACTAGAGACAAAGATTCTTTGTCTCCCATCAGTCACTTCTCTCCCGGGCTGTTCAACATTCAAGGCAGTTGTTGCTACTGGTTAAGTTTTTCATTTTGAGAAAGAGGCAGAAACAAATTTCCCCTGGAGAAGAAGTAAGCCTACTCCGCTCCCAGGTGAGGAATGGGAAGCATCTTGGTTACACGAGTGGCTGAAGCTGTCAGTCAGTGCTAGGGGTCAGATTATATAGCCTGGAAATTTCTCACCCACCAGATACAGCCTTCAAACCACACCCTTCCCAGATGGGCTCAGTTAAAAAAAGCAAGGCAATCCAAGCTGTTATAGGTGGGCACTGTGGTCCTCACCTCGGATCCACACAAACCCCAACTATTTAATGGGGAAGGGAACTCTGAACATAAATAACACACAGGCGCATCATGAAACTTCTAAGGCACTGTGTTAGCACTGTCCTTCCCCCGCCTGTTCCTGAACTGACCACACACACCAAATTAACACAAAAGCTTCAATTTCCCACTGAAGCCCCCCACCCAATACATTCCAATCTGTTTTCCCCATCAATGCGTCCCACCCACCCTCTACATCTAACTCAGATGAGAAGTAACTCTAGCAGCTCCTTGACTAAAACTTCCTGTCTTGGCTCAGCTGAAGCCAGCTTCCCCACCTAAAATGTTTCCCCGTTGTCTCTGTTGAGTTTCATGGGTCTTTTAAGGGCTTTGCAAATACTCCCTCCTCAATAAAATTGTCCTGGATGCATAAATTCGTGCCGTCTGTGACCTCATCATGCTCTTTTTTTTTTTTTTAACTGACAGTGAATTTACAATCGTGTTAGTTTCCGGTGTATAGAGATGTCATTCGGTTATTTTATATATAAAAACCAGATTTATATATATTACATTTATATATGTGTATTACATATATATTTACATATATGTATTTCTTTTTCAGATTCTTTTTCACTATAAGTTATTACAAGACACTTCATTGGCAACCCACTCCAGCATTCTTGCCTGAAAAATACTATGGATGGAAGAGCCTGGGAAGCTACAGTCCATGGGGTCACAAGAAGTCGGACACAACTGAGCGACTTCACTTTCTTTATTACAAGACACTGAATATAAGTGCCAATGCTATACTGTAGGTCCTTGTTGTTTCATAAATCGTGTGTGTACCTGCTAATCCCAAACTTCTAATTGATTCCCCTTCGCTTTCCCCTTTGGTAAAGGGTAAGTTTGTTTTCTGGGGGCTTCCCAGGTGGTGCAGCAGTAAAGAATCTGCCTGCCAATGCAGGAGACCAACGAGAAGTGGTTTTAATCCCTGGGTTGGAAAGATCCTCTGGAGTAGTAAGCGGCAATCCACTCCAGTGGATTCTTGCCTGGAAAATTCCATAGACAGAGGAGCCTGGCAGGCTGTAGTCCATGGGGTCCAAAAAGTTAGACATGACTCAGCAAATGAAGCGTGTGTGCATGCACACACACACCCCCGCATATAACTTATACAAATCCTCCTGTATAATTCACCTCAGTGCTTAGTTGCTCAGTCATGTCTGACTCTGTGTGACCCCATGGACTGTAGCCTGCCAGGTTCCTCTGTCCATGGGGATTCTCCAGGCAAGAACCCTGGAGTGGGCTGCCGTGCCCTTCTCCAGGGGATCTTCCTGATCCAGGGATCGAAACCCAGGTCTCCTGCATTGCAGGCAGATTCTTCACCATCTGAGCCACCAGGAAAGCCCATAATACCTGATACAATGTAAATGCTACCTAGATAGCTATAAAAAATAATGTAACTGCTATGTAAATAGTTGCTGGTAAATTCATGTTTTGTGTTTTGGAACTTTGTGGTATTTTTTCTCCTGAGTATTTCTGATCTGAGGTTGGTTGAATTCCTGGATGTGAAATCCTTGGATCAGGAGTGTTAACTATATTTACTCAATTGAGTTGAACACTTCCATTCACACAAAAACATACATGTGAATGTTTATAACAGCTTTATTCATAACCATCAAAAGCTGGAAGCAATCATCATGCCCTTCAATAGGTGAATGGAAAAATAACTGTGGTATTCATTCAATGGAATTTTACTCAGATTTTTTTTTTTAAACTCTGAAGTCCCCAGAAGACATGGTGGAACCTTAAATGCACAGTGCTAGGTGAAAGAAGCCCCTCTGAAATGGGCATATATTGGGTTGGCCAAAAATCTCATTCAGGTTTTTCCATAAGAGGTTACAGAAAAACTTGAATGAACTTTCTGGCCAATGCAATACTATGTATGTGATTCCAATTACCTGACATTCTGACTAAGGCAAAGCTATAAAGTAGGGGTCCGCAACCTTGGGACTGCAAACTGGTACCTCCTGTCAGCGGTGGCATGGAATTAGAAATACAGAGCACAACGCATGTAATGCGCTTGAATCATCCTGAAATCATCCCCACCCATCCCTGGTCCGTGGAAAAACTGTCTTCTA
The DNA here is from genome assembly GCF_014754425.2 of Oryx dammah. Lineage (NCBI taxonomy): Eukaryota > Metazoa > Chordata > Mammalia > Artiodactyla > Bovidae > Oryx > Oryx dammah. The sequence goes on from NW_024070204.1 coordinate 15,287,374, forward strand.
CGAAATCATTCCCTGGGGCCAAAATGGATGCAGACAACAGAAAGATGAGTGATTGCCAGGGCCTCGGGGAGGGCTGAACAGGTCAAAAATAGGAAAATTCTAGGTTGAGGAAACTGTTTCATATGATACTATACCTGACATGATACATATTAATCTTTCTGTTATGTGGAATCTAGAAAGATGGTACTAATGAACCCATTTACAGAGCAGCAATGTAGACACGGGCACCCAGTACGCACCTGTGGACACGGGGTGGGAAGAAGAGGGTGGACTGAACTGAGACGGTGGCATGGAAAAACATATACACTACCATACGCCAAACAGATACGGTGCAGGGAGCTCAGATCAGGTCCTCGGTGACAACCTAGAGGGGTGGGATGGGGTAGCAGACGGAAGGTGGTTCAAGAGGGAGGGGACATATGTACACCTGTGGCTGATTCATACTGATGTCTGGCAGAAACCACCCTAATACTGTAAAGCTATTACCCTCCAGTTAAAAACAAACAAAATTTTAAAGACATATAGAACTTTACAGCCAAAGAAGGAACCTTGGCGGATCCTAGGAAATAACTCAGATTATCACAGAAGAATCTGAATGTATTACAAATGTATGAAACAACATCACGGGAAGGACTGAGCGGAAAAGCTGCAACTAAAGGACAATAGCGTTGGACACGGAGTCTATTCTAAGACTCAGGGGTAAAAGGAGTCACATAAAAGCACTATATTGTGGTGGATAAAGTGGTTTCCTGGGGGGTGTAAATGAACAATTCTGATACCACTGTACCTTTACACTGGAATGGAACAAATAAACAGATGCATGGTGGAAAAGACCTTAAGGAAACGAATTCTGCTCAACTAGAGTTGACTCACTTGCATGTAAACAGCAGCAGAAAAACCCAAATCTGATGCTGTCTCAACCTCAACTCTAAAGGATGCCAGTCGCAAGGTCCAAGTCATCCTCAAAATGTGTTTCTAAGGAACAAGCCCCAAACTCAGCTCAATACCCACCTAGTTTTTCAACGATTTATAAGACACAACTGGAATGTGTTTCTATGGTAAAAAGTTCAGCCCACCATGTACCGAAGCACTTTTTGGCACAGAGTTTAATGAGGACAGATGTAAAATACCAGGAGATGCAAGCAAAGTCTGGTTTTTCTCCATTATCGTTGAAGGAAAGAATAATGCATGCCAAGGGATTTTAAAATAAAAAATATAGAGAATATATGCAATGAAAGTCCCACAGCTCTCCTGGAGAAAACCACTCTTGCCAGCTTCCCATGTTTTCTTCTGGATGTATTCTATGCGCACAGGGATATGGACATGCACCTTTGCACACGAATGAACACATTCTTGAGATGTTGTGTTTTTTTTCTTTTGAAAGCAAATAAAGACATGTTCGACGTTTTGCTCTGTTCACCCAAGGTAATCTTGGAGAGCTCCTTGTTACGACACACAGACCTCCCATGTTTTTTTTCACAGCAACACACTATGTCTTTACCAGAATGGGTGTGTAATCAGCTCCCTATGGAGGAATACTGAGGCTGTTTCTCCCCTGAGCTGTTTTCTATCCCACTTTTACAGAATGAAAGGAAATAAAGTGGAACCTTGGAGTCCCCACACTAGAGAATTTCCTATCAGTACCTCCATCCCGGGCCCCCTCTTTGCTTCATGGTGAATGAATCCTGTATCTCTGATGCCAATGGTTAGAACCCCAGAGAACAGAAGGTGATTACCCCAGTGTGAAGTCTTATAACCTCCTCCAAGATGGAGATCATCCCACCTCTACTGGCAAGGAAAAACAATTACTAAGACACCTGATATGTGAGACAGGCTCTTGATCTATGAGAAGATTATACCATGGACTCCCAGATTATATAAAGTGTCAACAACACTTCGGTACATTTTAGTCAATCAATCAGAAACTACCAATGAGACGATTAACTTGCAACGCAATGGTGCAAATTTTCTACTATGTTCCAGCATCTCAGACCACGGAACTTTGGGAGCTCATCTGTCACCCTCTAACAAGGTCATTTAATAGTATTTCTAGTCCACATGATGGATGGAAACCTAAAGAGATGGGTTACAGTAAAAGGTTGTATCTTAACCCTACCCATGGAACAGGGACCTCTTTCCACTTTACGAGTATCTCAATCTTTACAAGCAACCTCTGAGTAAATCAGTCCATGATGATCAAATGAAATGTGTGATTAAGGTGAAGAGAGGCAGACATTCAGGAAACGCTACTAGCTGATATTTGCATAGCACTGTGTAGATCACATGCCATGTGTTCATCTCTACCACCCTGTGAGGTGGGCAGGGCAGCAATTAGCATCTTCACTACACAGGTGCAAAGGATATGAGTGATCTAATCCAAGTCACAGTTACCTGGACACATGAATGATAGGCACCCACTTCTAACATCAGAATTCCTGCAAATTCTGCCGAAACTTCCCTAGAATGTAGGAACTCCTCTACTTATAGACAAGTTCAAGTCCAAACTGACATCATGTGACTTGCTGTTATGATTGTCTGTGAGTGGCTGATGTACTTCTGTTCTGGTGCGTGGATTAGTCTGTATTTATGAATCTTTAGGGTGGTGGTGTAGTAGGAATAGTACTAATACTACTAGTAGTAACAGACTAGTAGCAGCGTCAAGGTAGCAGTATAATGACTGCTCACATATAAGTGTCATGCTGTACGCTCAGCTCATAATACTAGATTTTATTTTATTATTTTGGGGAGCATTTGGATCTTAAATTCCTTGACCAGGGGGATCAAACCCTCACCCCCTGCAGTGGAAGCTCAGAATCTTAACCACTGGACTAGCAGGAAAGCCCCTAGTTTTATTTAACTTTAGCAACTCTTAAGGTAGCACTCATCATTCTCATTTAACAGATGCACAACCTCAGGAACAGAGAGGTTAATTAACTTATCTAGGGTCACAAACCTAGACAGCATATTAAAAAGCAGAGACATTACTTTGCCAACAAAGGTCCATCTAGTCAAGCTATGGTTTATCCAGTAATCATGTATGGATATGAGAGTTGGACCATAAAGAAGGCTGAGCGCTGAAGAATTGATGCTTTTGACTGTGGTCTTGGAGAAGACTCTTGACAGTCCCGTGGAGATCTAACCAGTCAATCGGGAAGGAAATCAGTCCTGAATATTCATTGGAAGGACTGACGTTGAAGTCAAAGCTCCAACCCTTTGGCCACCTGATGTGAAGAGCCGACTCACTAGGAAAGACCGACCCTGATGCTAGAAAAGACCGAAAACAGGAGGAGAGGGGGATGACAGAGGACGAGATGGTTACATGGCATCATCGACTCAATGGACATGAATTTGAGCAAGCTCCAGGAGGTGGTGATGGACAGGGAAGCCTGGCATGCTGCAGTCCATGGGGTTGCAAAGAGTCGGTCAGAACAGGACTAAACCACAAGGGTCACAAAGCTCCTCTGAGACAGAGTCCAATGAGTGAGGACCAAGCCTGCACTAGACCCACAAGCTATCCCGCTGGTCTGCAAGGTGCTCTTTGAGGAGGCGGGGTGGGAAGTTCCTGCAGTTGAAGAGTATTCATTATTTAACAATGGAGTTTGTTTCCTGATACATTTGCCCTAAATATTTCTGAATGAAATTCATCACAATAGCTATCTTGGTAGCAGACTTTAAGTCAAAACAGATATCAATTTCTTGGATTAAAATACAAATGAGACAATATATTCAGCTGGAGCAGGGGCTAGCAAAGGACAGCCTTGGAGTCACATCTGGCTTGCCACCTGGTTTGTAAATAAAGTTTTACTGGAACACAGCCATGCCTTGTGACTACTTTCACAGGCCAGTGGCAAAGCTTAAAATATTTACTGTCTTGCCAGTATTTGAAAAAGTTTGCCAACCCCTGAGGTGGAGAATCAAAGCCAGGGAAAAGGCACACTCAAATAGCACAAATTGAATTGTGTTCCAAGGGTAACTCTACACGAGATTGTGAGAAATCAATATGCAAATAAAATATAAAATGTCAATAATTTTGAAATGTATTACATCTTGAAGTAACACCTCAGACTTACTGGGCTAAAGCCTAATTCCACAAAAATTCCTTCCTTTTAAAAGTGGCTACTGGAAAAATTTTAATTACATACATGACTCACATTTTATTTCTACTGGATAATGCTGCTCTAACAAATTACGCTGACCCTCTGCCCTGTAATGACTTGGAGAGTGAAAGAATAACAAAGCCTAATACTGTAATTCTACTTTGAAACTTGGAGCATCTTTTATATAAATGAACTGTCAAGACTATTTTAATACAAGGCTTATAGAGAGACAAACACCACCTATCACTTCTCATTGAAAACATTATCCATTGTTCAAAGATGAAAATTAACACTCACATGAATAATGTGAAATAGAAGAAACCTCATGAAGAAGTTTTCATGAGGGCAATGACGCTACACAAAGAAATGAGATGTGAAGAATTTCCATTTACTTCAAATAAAGTGTAAAATACCAATACAGTGATTCTCCAGTGAAATATGTTCATCTCTGGGACTTCCCTGGCAATCAAGTGGTTAAGAATCTGTGCTTCCAGTGCAAGGGACGCGGGTTCAATCCTTGGTCAGGGAACTAAGATCCCACATGCCACGGAGCAGGTCAAAAAATAAATAAAAATAATTTAAAAAGAAATATGTTGATCTCATTTTCCTAATGAATTTATGTTTTGTTTCCAAAATCACTTCAGAATATTTCAAGCAATTAAATGTGTTTTCTTGTTTGACAAGTCATTGAACCTAGCATCTTCTGCACCTATGGTGATGATGAACTAGAGTACCACAAGGGGAATCTCTCATAACATTAGACTGAATGGGCCAAAACAGGAACACATACATTCTCATCTTTCCCCCAAACTTGGCAAGTAAATGCCTGGAAAGGCTACACAAGCTAACAGCTCCCAAAGTTTGGCTGGAGCATCTGAAGTGGATCCATGGGGCATTTCCTCCTTTGATTCTTAGCTGCCATTGTGCCCATGTCCCATACTTGTCTCCAAGTGCCACAAATGGCCTAAAAAATGCACGTATTTAACATTTGGTCGAATGGTTCCTTGAGTTACAAGAATACAAGGCCCCCCCACCCTCCCATGGCTTCTTTCTTCCATTCTTATTCCTTTCCGGTTTCCTGCCTTTAACAACCAGCCTTGCACCTGCTGCTCTGACCGCCCTTCCTCTTCTTGCTCACTATGCACGTGGAATACAGCTCACTGCTGGGTTTCCTCTCCTCTCCTGCATACAGGGAAGGCACTCTGACTCCCTATGGGCCACGGATCCCCAGGAAACCCTGCAGGAAGAGCCTGGTCTTCAGGCCTGCACATCAGACCCCTCTTGGGGACCAGGCACCCTAAACTTTTCTAGTATGCCCTCTGCTTCTCACGTGGGGCAGACAGAAAGAGTTTCTGCAAACTTGAGACCCCTGGATTGCTAAAAGTAGAGCTGGCATTTAATTCTCATCACTGAAAGGAAGTGATGGCTTTCTTCTAAAATGCAAAGGAGCAAATAATGGCTATCTATTATTTAAATATGAATGACTATCTATATAAAGAATTTTGGTACCTTATTTAAACCTGAAAGAACGCTATTAAGAGAAGTGGGCAAGCCGGAATGATTATTCCATTGCATGCATTGGATACAACTTGTGTGCTGTGTCCGAGGTCCTGTGACTGGCAGGCACTAGGATCTGTGCCTAGATTTTGGGTCTTCCTTCTTGTAGGAAAACCAGAAAGGCGTGACTCCAAGTGTGGCCTGTGACAGGTGCTAGTACAGGTGCTAGATGGATCCCAAAAAAGAGAGGAAGCATTTAAGAACTTTAACAGCGTAAAGAAAGCTGAGTGCCAAAGAACTGATGCTTTTGAATTGCGGTGTTGGAGAAGACTTTAGAGTCCCTTGGACAGCAAGGAGATCAAACCAGTCAATCCTAAAGGAAATCAGTCCTGAATATTCATTGGCAGGACTGATGCTGAAGCTCCAATACTTTGGCCACCTGATGTGAAGAGCTGACTCATTAGAAAAGACCCTGATGCTGGGTAAGATTGAAGGCAGGAGGAGAAGGTGACAACAGAGGATGAGATGGTTGGATGGCATCACCGACTCAATGGACATGAGTTTGAGTAAACTCCGGGAGTTGGAGATGGACAAGGAAGCCTGGCGTGCTGCAGTCCAGGGGGTCACAGAAAGTCGGACATGACTGAGCAACTGAACTTTGAACTCAACAGCAAAATGACATGGCCACATCATTTTTTATTCTGTTTTTCAGAAGTACCAGTCCACAACGAATTAGCAAGAATTAAAAGGGTTCCTCTCTTGCCAAAGGTATTTTAAGAAGTACTGCTGAACCTGGGGTAGTGCTTATCAGAAATTTCTTGATAATCATGTGTACACGAATCTGCTGTTATTACACCATGATCAATCTTGCATGAAGGTACTGGACTTACTCCCCTTTCTATTGTTTAACATCAAATCAAGCTCAACAGATAAGGAAAATGTACTTATCTAAATCCTTCCTCAAAATTGTCAACAAGCACAAAGTACCTATTCAGAAACTCTGATATCACATTTGTTAAAGGTTCTCCAAACTGTACACAAGATATAATTCAAACATTTTTGTAGTTCCTTATTTCCAGCTTCATCCTTTCCACTCTTCTAAACTTTTATTTTCCAGTGGGACCCATGAACGCTCCCTTGTTAATGGAGCTGCCACTGTACTCAGGGCAGCTGTCCTGGGAATGAGATCATTCTAAGTGAGCTCTGCAAACCCATTCCCCTTTGCCAGATATTCACTCTAAACTTTCTATGGAGTGAGGCTCAGCAACAGGCTTCAAGCTGGCCCTAGAACCAAGCAGAGAAGCCAGGACCAGGGAGATGTGAGGCAAATCTACTGAAAAAAATTTTTTTCTTTCTAATTAAAGGACAGCTGCTCCTTTTGGCACAGTCCGGATTCCTTTCAGAAGTAATGTTTACTCCAAGAGGGCAAAGCCTTGGTTTGATTTATTCAGAGATGCATCCCAAGAGTACAACAGATTCTCAAAGACTATCTGCTGAAAGAACCAAATGAGGATGTTTTGTGAAGATGTGATGGTTGCCACCATGGCAGCCATTTTGTGACCTTGAGGAAGGACCCAATGGAATTGCATATGCATCAATGTAAAGCCCTGATATTGCAAAGTCTCTGAACAAATGCTTCTTATTAAATGTGATCTGTATATTCTTGTGTAGGTCACTGTTGGCTATGTTGTCTTATCACTGGAGAGTTGGGGCTCTGCCCAAAGGGACACTGAGGGGTGCCGTGTATGTGTGTGACACACCTGTACAGTCTGATGGTAGACAGAAGAGGTTCAATTTTAGAAGCGAAGGATCACCCCTGGGAAGTATGGAGTTCCAACAGGGAACGGACTTAGACCAGAAAGATCAAGCTGTGTGGTGAAAATGCAAGGCTGATACATAGCTTAAAACTCTACTGGTTTTAACTCTAGTGGTTAATACTGTCAGCCACGAAAACACCCAGAAGGCAAATGAGCCATGGAGCAGAGGTCAGCAGTGGCAACGTGAACTGGTATGCTATGCCAAAGCCAGACAGACATCCCACGGTTGTGGTCAAGTTCAAATCTAGGTCTGGAATGTTGGAATCAAAGACAGAATGAATGGGATCCAGGTTCTGTGAGCACGGTGAGGACCAGTATGTGGTGGTCTCATGGGAAACAGCCAGATAGGCAGGAGGCTTGGGACACGGTGGTTTGAGGAAGGCGGTTCTCAAAGTGTAGCGAGAGGTTCTCAAAGTGTAGTGAGAGGTTCTCAAAGTGTAGCGAGGACCTGCCGAAGAAGGGGAAAGAGGAGGAGGAGGAGGAGGAGAAGGAGGGCAGAGGAGCTGGCAAAGAAGAGAGGTTCTCAGGCCTTGGGTGGGTCACAAGGTGAGGTCATGTGCAGGAGTGGAAAGGCTGAAATCAGGTGAGGGGTGTGGGAAGGCTTCGAGGGAGGGAGGCAAGGGCACAGAGGTCACCTCCAAGGCTGGTGCCAACGTGCCCTAGAATCCACTGGAGCACTTTTCTCAGTATTGTCCAGCAAACCATGGAATCTGAGACAGAGGAGAACATGAGTATCACCCAAGACAAGGCTGTCCATCTGGAGGGAGGTGAGGTCAGTGAGCCAAAGGCACCTCACAGACTCTGCAGGTTCATGACTAAATGGCTCACCTGTCCTCCCAGACCTGAGACGCTGTTTCACGCCTGGGCTCACCATGTGATTATACAAAGCTGTACACGTAGGGTTTGATGGCTCCTTAAAATATGTGATCCGTGTTCCCATTTTTTGAACATGAAAGGCCAACAAATGAATCCAACTGAAGCAAGAAAACAATGAAATCCCAACACAGGTTCATGAGCAAGAGGAACTAAGGGGCCCAGGTCTGTGCAAAGGAAAGAAATGAGTTAGTTCTCTAAATGAGGGAGTAAAAACAATGGAAGATGAGAGGGCAGGTTGGATGGCAAATTTAAATTCTGAATAGGTCACATATATGTAAAATCAGAGATTTAGTAGTTCAAGATTAAAAAAAAAAAAAAAGATCCTGAGAGTCAATTAATATGTGTTGAAAGACAACCTCAGAAAAACACAGAGACAAATGGGGAGGGAGGGAAGGACTAAAGATTTATTTTAAATCAGACCACAAACCCTGACAGAGCCAACAGATGATCCAAACCTAAAGCTATAAGCCCTATCTGGAAATCCTCACAGAGCAGCCTCCCTCTTGGGAACCATCTGCTGTGATTTTATCTAATGACTGTAAGTAAACCCTTTTTATCTTGCCAAACTAAGCCCTGATCTCACTCTCTTCACTGCTGGACTATTTGTACTTCTCTGTCCACCATACAGGACAGGTCATAGTCCCTTTTATTCAGACTTGCTGTGAAAAACCATGCTGAGAAATACCAGTTGAGGGGCAGCTGTCACTCTCTGATGTCGGCAAGAAAGCTCAAATCAGTCCTGAAAATGCTAAAATAGCTGTGAAACTTACCAAGTCGCTTCTGCAATAACCCAGGTCATGTCGATATGACAAGGATGCTGAGGCAGAGAATGTAAAGCAGGGGATGAGGAGGAAAGACAGGTGGGTGCCCAAGAGCCAGGCATCCAGGAAAATGTGTCCACCTGAGAGCTGTCATAGTCCACCAGAGTCATTACTCTTATGATGTTGATCAGCTGGGACTAGGGCATGCCATCATGATAAATCAGTATACAGATAACAACCAGGAGAATAAACTTGTGATTTCTTGCTTTAAGGTAATTGAACTTCTGAGACAAAACACTTCTGACCCATTGAACACTAGAGACTGTTCACCATACTTAAGTTTCAAAAAATTGTTCTTTTTAAAACATCAGGATGCACAGAAAAACACAGTTCTTAGAGACAGAAAAACCAATGATTCTTAGAGATAAGAAGGTCAAATCAGTCAAGCCTAAAGGAAATCAACCTTGAATATTCATTGGAAGGAAGGATGCTAAAGCTAAAGTCCCAATACTTTGGCCACCTGGTTCGAAGAGCCAATTCATCAGAAAAGACCTTGGGAAAGACTGACGGCGGGAGAAGGGGATGACAGAGGATGAGATGGCTGGCTAGCATCACCAAATCAATGGACATGAATTTGAGCAAGCTCTGGGAGATAGTGAAGGACAGGGAAGCCTGGCGTGCTGCAGTTCATGGGGTCACAAAGAGTCTGGCAAGACTTAGTCACTGAACAACAATAGAGACAAATAAATAAAAACTCACATTAGGACCAAAGAGCCTGAAATGTCAGAAAGTATGAACATAGCAACTCAGAAAATTTTGAGCTAAAACCTAGAATGTCATTAGAAAGACATTATTAGTTATTAGGAAGAATGTAATTTCATCAGATTCTCAATTGTTGGTTGAGAGCTGGAAGGAGCTTAAGAAATTATCCCATCTCATCATCCCATTTATACAGGAAGAAATTGAGAGGAAGCAACCTGTCTACATTTGTCTAAAAGAATGTGCTAAGAAAAGAGTTACCTCATTGATAATGGACGTGGCTGGTTTATAAATATTCATCAATACAGGTTGGGCTATAGGAAAAAATCAAACAGAGAACGTTACTTGAAAGCCTTTTGGTGCGGTCTGGCCTGAGAGAGGTGGCATCATATTGGCAAGTCCTTGGTAAAGTCTACTCTCCAGCAGGAAAATGAGGGCTTGATGAGCCCGGCCTCCTAGGAGCCTTTTCTCTTGCTTATTCATGTATTAAAGTGGCTGTCTACGAGTCATAATGGGAAATTAGCCAGCCTTAGACATAGCCAATATCTGTTAAGTATAAACTAGGAACGCCACAAAATATTCAGCTGAGCACTTGAAAGTTGCTAGGAAACAGGAGGTCAGGCGACGCCCAAAGGCCTAGTTATTCCCATCCCCGGGGCTTGGACAGGACTGGTTCTGGCTGGAGTCCCAGCATCCCAGAGTTGTGTGACTCCAGATGCTGAAATCTAGAAGCTCTTCTTGACGCCCCTACCTGGGGAAGAGGACCCAGTGAGAAAATTCAAGGAAGGCACAGGAAACAGAAAGCATACTTGAGACAACACGCTCTTTCTCCTCATCCATCCTTAGAAAAATGGGTTTCACACACTTCCCCTGAAAGTGTTACTCCCTCAGTTGTGTCCAACTCTTTGTGACCCCATGGACTGTAGCCTACCAGGCTCCTCCATCCATGAGATTCTCCAGGCAAGAATACTGGAGTGGGTTGCCATTTCTTTCTCCAGGGGATCTTCCCCTCCCAGGGATCGAACCCAGGTCTCCTGCTCTGCAGGCAGATTCTTTACCATCTGCGCCACCAGAGAAGCCCAAAAGGGACAAGGATGGGACTGGAACCCATGCGTGCAGAGCACAATGGAGTAGTCCATCACCAGAAACACTCGGCCACCTCGACACACTTCCCTTAGCGATCCAATTTACTTATTAACACTCACCATGTTTCCCATTCACACACTAGTAAAGTAATGCTCAAAATTCTCCAAGCCAGGCTGCAACAGTATGTGAACTGTGAACTTCCAGATGTTCAAGCTGGTTTTAGAAAAAGCAGAGGAACCAGAGATCAAATTGCCAACATCCACTGGGATCATGGGAAAAGCAAGAGAATTCCAGAAAAACATCTATTTCAGCTTTATTGACTATGCCAAAGCCTTTGACTGTGTGGATCACAACAAACTGTGGAAAATTCTGAAACAGATGGGAATACCAGACTACTTAACCTGCCTCTTAAGAAATCTGTATGCAGGTCAGGAAGCAGCAGTTAGAACTGGACATGGAACAACAGACTGGTTCCAAATAGGAAAAGGAGTACGTCAAGGCTGTATATTGTCACCGTGCTTATTTAACTTATATGCAGAGTACATCATGAGAAATGCTGGGCTGGAGGAGGCACAAGCTGGAATCAAGATTGCTGGGAGAAATATCAATAACCTCAGATATGCAGATGACACCACCCTTATGGCAGAAAGTGAAGAAGAACCAAAGAGCCTCCTGATGAAAGTGAAAGAGGAGAGTGAAAAAGTTGGCTTAAAGCTCAACATTCAGAAAATGAAGATCATGGCATCTGGTCCCTTCACTTCATGGGAAATAGATGGGGAAACAGTGGAAACAGTGTCAGACTTTATTTTGGGGGGTCTCCAAAATCACTGCAGATGGTGACTGCAGCCATGAAATTAAAAGACGCTTACTCCTTGGAAGGAAAGTTATGACCAACCTAGACAGCATATTAAAAAGTAAAGACGTTGCTTTGCCAACAAAGGTCCGTCTAGTGAAGGCTATGGTTTTTCCTGTGGTCATGTATGGATGTGAGAGTTGGACTGTGAAGAAAGCTGAGTGCCGAAGAATTGATGCTTTTGAACTATGGTGTTGGAGAAGACTCTTGAGAGTCCCTGGGACTGCCAGGAGATCCAACCAGTCCATCCTAAAGGAGATCAGTCCTGAATATTCATTGGAAGGACTGATGCTAAAGCTGAAACTCCAATACTTTAGCCACCTGATGTGAAGGACTGACTCATTTGAAAAGACCCTGATGCTGGGAAAGATTGAAGGTGGGAGGAGAAGGGGATGACAGAGGATGAGATGGCTGGATGGTATCACTGACTCGATGGACATGAGTTTGAGTGAACTCCGGGAGTTGGTGACAGACAGGGAGGCCTGGCGTGCTGCAGTCCATGGGGTCGCAAAGAGTCAGACACAAGTGAGTGACTGAACTGATGTTTCCCATTCTTAGATTTAAAGCATAGTTTTCAGGGTTCTGGTAATACTTTTTCCATGAATTTACTCTTCCATACATCTATCCCACATCGATGTTATGTCCTTCATAAATTCTATCTGAGGGTGTGGTCCCAAGTTAAGAAAGTGGTGAACAAGTTCAAGAGGAAACAAAAGCCTCTTCATGTTGGGACAGCCACAGTCAGTGTGGAAGGGCTCCACCAATGCACAGATGCTGTCTCTTTTCAGAGAGACGAGTATGATTGCTATTATTTATCTACCACCACGGCCAGTGGTGGCCAGTGTGTGCCAGAGTCTGAGCCAACAGACATGATCACAGTTAACCTTGCAACCATCTTAAAAATGCGTGACTTCGGTCCTCACACCATCAAGGAGGCAACTCGAGTGGCTACACCAATGTCACACGGCTGGTGAAAGGCAGGGAGTCCAGCATTTCCTATAAGATTTCACTCTGTCCACCACACTGAAGTGAAATGAAGTCACTCAGTCGTGTCTGCCTCTTTGTGACCCCATGGACTAGTACGCTCCTCCATCCATGGGATTTTCCAGGCAAGAGTACTGGAGTGGGTTGCCATTTCCTTCTCCAGAGGATCTTCCTGACCCAGGATTGAACCCAGGTCTCGTGCACTGTAGGCAGATGCTTTACCGGCTGAGCCACCAGGGAAGTCCACCACACTACATGGCTTCTAATACATCTTTGCTAATCATTTTAATCTAGAACCCCTGAAAGACTAACCAGTTTTATCAGTCTGTGTACTATAGAGTGTCTGAAGGACAGGTTGCCTTATTCACTAGCAAACAGAAATACAATCAACTTGTCCCCTGAGAATCATAAAACCTTATGCCATCAGTTCTAGAATGTGTAGAAAAACAGGCCCAGTTTAACTGACAGCTATAGAGTCACTGGGCAGGCTGGGATTAGGTTTGAACTAGAGGTTAACTTTTGCGACTCAGGCCACAAAACCACGGAATCAGGCCAGGCAAGACCAGTGTGGTAGAGAGACACATCATACACTGGTGACTGTTCTCAAAAGTCCTCCTGGGTCTGGCTTCACCTTTTCCCACATCCATGATTTGGCCTCATCATCTATATCTGAGGCCAAAACATGATGTATTAACCAAAATGGAAATGATTTAGAGACAACCTATTCATCAGTTCATTTCCTCCTGTATTTTTGCACCCAACCCCTCAAGTACAGTTACTAGTCAACCAGAGTATTGCTTTATCTATGCCAATATGTCAGGAGGAGAAGGGGGCAACAGAGGATGAGAGGATGGCATCACCAACTCAATGGACAGGTGTTTGAGCAAACCCAACTGAGCAAGTGAACACCAACAAGCTCCATCCCATTCACAGTACCATCAGAAACAATAAAATGGTTAGGAATAAGTATAACCAAGGAGGTGGAAGGTGTGTACTTTGAAAACTATGGGGTCGCAAAGAGTCGGACGCGACTGAGTGACTGACAAGTGAGGATACGTCAGTTAGTCTATTCATCTCTCTACACCTGCTCTCAGCTCTACAGTTTACCAACCGCGCAGCACCCAACAGTGCAAGCCGGGTTTTAGGCTCAAAGCAGAACCCAGAAGAGAAAAGCCTGCACACCCTCGGCAGTTGCTGAAGGCCCTTTGAATATTCCCAAACCGCTTTCTCAACTGTTTCAATACTTCATGACAACATGTTGTAACAGGGAGAGTGGATGTGCTCTGGGCAGGCAAGGTGAGTAATGCAGAACAAGTGGCGATTGTATTGTAGTTCATTTTTTTTTTTTTTGGATCAGGCATGAGAAGGGAAAGGCTTTAACTCAGTCGACACTGGCAGAGCGCCAAGCCTGTGTGAACCAGGAAATGGCCCAGCACGGCTGCAAATGCAACCAGCGCACCTGAGCGGGAGTGGGCTGTGCGCTGATGCAACGAGGCGACAGGCCATCGCTGGCCCGAGAGCTGGTGGGCGGCACTGAGATTTGCAGTGTTTCATATATCTGATCCGAGACCCCGGCACTAACGGGCTGGGTCTGAACCCTGGAAATCCAAATCACGTGACATCACCACCAGGTCCGACCTGCCCTTCCACTTCCACTCAAGACTCACTTTCCTAATCTGCAAGGCACTTCCAAGCAGAAGGCTCCCTGGGGTGCCTCCGTGTGCTCCCGCAGCTCAGTGTAAACTGAACAGTCCACGCTTCATTGGAATCGATGTTATGAAGGCATGGAATCAAACATGGAGGCCAACTTTTCAGAGTTAATACCAAAATCAACAAAAGGAAAAGAGAAAGAAAAAGAAGCCAAGCCAGGCTAATTTCCCTTCTGTAATTTCTCAAGCCACAATCAACATAATAAAGATTCTTTACATTTGCGGTTGATTTCACTGGCTCAGCACAATTGGCCTCAGTCCTCTACTTCTGTAGTGTAACGACCTTATTTAAATCATCATCTACTTATATGGCATCATCGACTCAATGGACACGTGTTTAAGCAAACTTCGGGAGATGGAGGAGGACAAGGAAGCCTGGCTTGCTGCAGTCCATGGGATCACAAAGAATCTGACACTACTGAGCGACTGAACAAGAATAATTACTCATATGTGTTACCACTTTAAACTGTTCCATTGAAAACAATGTCAAGGGATGCCTGAAAGATTTCATATTCAAGCCTCTGTCCTCTGCCTAAAGCATGAAGGCTGAAATTGCAGGAACTCAAACTTCTTGTGCATATTCAAAAACTTCATCTTCTGGTTTCTAAAGACTTTTTACAAAAGCATCACTAAACAGTATCTGAAACATTTGTTCGCTGGTGAAATTTTCACTGCATTTTTAACAGGGACACTGTCATTTCATAAAGGCGAACTCTGAGTCTATCACAGAATTCGAAAGCTGAACAGTATCCCCTTTTAAGTGAAATACTGGCAAACGAAGCATCTGGCGCACTTTAATGGGCTGTTTCATCCTTTCACAGTGGCTGAAACTAGGACAGCCATTCATCCGAGCAAGCAGATAGCACAGGGCAATTACGTAATCCTTCAGGACACACTGATATTCAGGGTGCTCCACACCTCCACCCAAATTTAAAATTTTCTAGTACTACTTACGAGGAAAGAAAACAATAATACACATTTCACTTAATGACTCAATAATTGTGAAAAATGTGAAAGGATACTCTTTTCACCATAAATTCAACAGTTAAAACAAGGTCCAAAGTCATAACACATGTTATAATAAAAATTCAATTGTGGATGTCATTTTTTTTTCTTTGACTAAGAGCAATGGAAAAATAAGGATAAAGCCCAACAAATAATCAGCATTGATATCTTAACCCAGTGACTTTCAGCCAGGGGCAATTCTGCCCTCTGGGGGACACTTGGGGGAGAGTGGTTTGGTACTGGCATCTATGGGTAGAAGGTAGGGCTGTTGTTACAAATCCTTATAAGATGCACTGGACAGAACTCCCACTCCACCGCCAGCAGAGAACTGGGTCAACAGTGCCAAGGTTGAGACACTCTGCCCCAAACCAATAAATTAAAAAATATTTAAACAAGGAGGTGGAAGGAAAAGGATGTGAAATTCAATTATGGACACCTTTCAAGTTTGAAGCACAACTCAGGGGAAAAAAAGTAGGTTACAAAGCTGGACTAGGAGGCCAAAGCTTAGAGGGGGGACTGGGGGCTGGAAAAACACAAGGGAAAGGTACTCACCTGGGCTGAGAGCAGGACAGGAGTGAGTGTTCCTATGGGAGCAGCACAGGTGAGGAGTTGAGCACAGGCCCTTGGCCAAGCCCACACCCAGGGAACCAGTTAAGAGCGGGAGGGGGAGGGGAGGGGGAGAGGCTTGGTCAGAGAAGTGCCAGGAAGGAGGGGGTGGCTGGTGATGCCACGGGGGTGGGAGGTAGGGATTAGGAGGGCAGGGCAGGGAAAAACTGTACCTGCAAGCTTTCAGCAAGACAGAGGCAGAGGCAGCCTGGATGGCAGAACCTCGGAAATAAGAAAATGGGCATGGACTCTTTTCAGAAATGTTTCAGCACTGAAAAGAAGGCCACTCAATTGAAGCTCCTATTCATTCCTACCTCCTCTTTCTTTTACATAAATAAATATGTATATTTACATACAGGAGGAGTATGTCTTCCCTGCTGGCTCAGATGGTAAAGAATACACCTGCCATGCAGGAGACCCAGATTCGATCCCTGGGTTGGGAAGATTCCCTAGAAAAGGGAATGGCTATCCACTCCAGTTTTCTTCTCTGGGAATTCCCATGGACAGAGGAGCCTGGAGGGCTACAGTCCATGGGGTTGCAAAGAGTCAGACACGACTGAGCGACTAACACTTACTAGATGGGATCCCCAGAGTAAAGTGACAGGGAATTCATTCCCCGTGGATGAAACTCCAAGACGACAATAGGACAGTTAAGAGAGGTGGCTGGGCCCTGCCCAGATCGCAAATTTCTCAATCTCGAAGTCAAGAGACCTCCCTGATCACACATGTGCAGAAAGGCTCCTTGGAGGTCAAAGGGGAGTGATGTTAAGCTACCCACAGGCCTTTTCAGTAGAATCCTTCTTGGCTAAAAGAGGCACGTGCGCACATGGGAGGATCCTGAGAGATATCAAACATGGGCTGTGAATCAGGCAAATCAAAATGACCAGCCGAAGGAAACCTGGAAGAAATGTCCCATGAGAGTAATTCAAACTGCCACAAGGGTGGGACTCAGTGACTCTCTGAGTCTGCCTGTGTGTCTATCCATATGCACTGTACTTTTTTCCTCTTAATAAATACTTTACTACTTCACTACTTTCCATCTTTGTGGGAATTCTTTTCTGCAAAGCCAAAAGGCCAGGGCCCTTGTTACTGACCATGGGTCTAGTGGGTAGGATATGGTGCTTTCACTGCCACAACCTGACCTCAGTCCCTGGCTGGGAACCCAAACCCCGCTCCAAGCCATTGCAGGCCGAGGCCACCTGAGATCAAAAGTGTCAGCCAGGGGATGGGCTCCAAGGAGAAGGAACTCTTTATAGCCCAACAGAGGAAAAATGATGGACTATGGTCTCGGGAGAAGCAAGAAAATGTTAAATCAAGACAACAAGGTGAGACTGTTCTTCAGAAAGCCTGCAACAATTTAAACTTCCAGCGGCAAAGTACATGAATGCGAATTTTCTCAAATAGTCACAGTCTCTGGGACGTGTGACTGATAACAGAAAACCAAAAACTCATCCACTTCACATCAGCAGTATTATCTCACTATTTTATGTTTTCTCTGATGATACTATTGAGGTTGTCAGGTTATTTCCCATTTGTATTATAACTTTTGCAGATTTCTTGCTCATGTGTTTTACTCATTTTTCTGCTAAAACATTTATTATTTTCTTATTAATTGGTGAGGGCTCTTTACATATTAAAGCTCTAAATCCATTATTATACTCTGCAAAAAGTTTTTGGGTTGTTGGCCTTAATGAAAGGCATGTTGCCCGTGTGTGTATACATCAACAGCATAACAACGTGCAGACTCTCATTTTAGCAGATAAACTTCTGACAATTTACCTTAAGGAAACAGTCTTAAATGAACACAAGTGTTTACACACACGGGGATAATATACTAAGCAGCACTGTTTACAACAAGAAATAAAGGAAATAATCCAACAATAGAAATTTGACTTAAAGCAACACCACTGATAATTATATCATCATGGAAAAAAAGCACAGGAATGTTTTAAGATATATTAATTAAAAAAGTAAGTTACTAAAAACAAAATTACCATATGATCTAGCAATTCCAATCCTGGATATATATCCAGACAAAGTGAAGTCGCTCAGTCATGTCCAACTCTTTTCGACCCCATGGACTAGCCTGCCAGGCTCCTCCATTCATGGGATTTTCCAGGCAAGAACCATGGAGTAGGTTGCGGTTTCCTTCTCCAGGGTATCTTCCCGACCCAGGGATTGAACCTGGGTCTCCCACACTGTGGCGCAGATTCTTTACCATCTAAGCCACCATATCCAGACAAAACTATAATTCAAAAAGATTTATGCACCCCCTATGTTCATAGCAGCACTATTCACAATAGCTGAGACACAGAAACAACCTCCATGTCGACAGGTGAACGGATAAAGATGTGGAACATATATACAACGGAAGACTCCTCAGCCACACAAAAGAATGAAGTACTGCCACCTGCAGCAACGCGGATGCAACCGGAGATGATCACACGAAAGTGCAGAGAAAGACAAATGCCAGATGATATCACTTGCATGCGGAATCGAAAACACGGCACAAACGAACCCATCTACACAACAGACACAGACTCATGGACACAGAGAACAGACAGGTGTTTGCTGAGGGGCAGGGGGTCAAGGGAGGTAATGAGTGGGAGGCTGGGGTTAGCAGGTGTCAACTTTTACACGTAAAATGGATAAACAAGATCCTCCTGTAAATGTATAGCACAGGGAACTATATTCGATATCGTGTGATAATGGAAAAAGAATTTTTTAAAAAAGAATGTATATATGTAACAATCACTTTACTGTACAACAGAAATTAGCACAACATAGCGAATCAACTAAACTTCAGTAAGTATCTGTTGGTTTAAAAAAAAGGTTGACTATGATCCCAGTTTAAAGGAAAAACTACGCATACAACAAAATCTAAGCAGGACTGTCTCTTGGTAGTAAAATCATAGGTTAATGTAAAGATATATTTTTTTTGGATTCTGCACTGTTTCTAAATATTTTATACTCAATAAGTATGGCCTTTGTATTGGAGAGGGATGGAAGAAAAACCTAGTGACTACTGTGATAATGGTTTAATTATAGCTACTCTTCATGGCAGTAGTATTTTTGAGTATCAGGGAGAAAATTGGCCTGAGGAAGGAAAACAGGAAACTCCCCAGGGTCAAAGGCCAGCACAGGGAAGTGCTGAGGAGAGAAGGTGGCAGACTGACCTTTCTCCAAGGCTGTGAGAAAACCCAGGGACACTAGACTCTGAGCCTAAGCACCACACTGAAATCAGCCCCCAGTGCTCACCACACTGCAATCAGCCCCCAGCGCTCACCCTCTGGGCTCCAAAACCTGGACCCTTTGCTCTAAGGTTGCTGAGGAGAAACAGCTTTTAGAATCCTTCATCCAGATGCTGGGTGAGCAGGGTGGGCTTTACAACAAGGTCACAAACAGAAATCGCTGCTAACGCAGAGCCACTCAGCCTGCCTATGACTGACAGGTAGTCTTGGACGGGCTCAAACACTGTGGCTCCTGCAATGCAGGACCCCTGGGTCGGGAAGATCCTGGAGAAGGAAATGGCAGTCCACTCCAGTGATCTTGCCTGGAGAGTTCCATGGACAGAGGAGCCTGGCAGGCTACAGTCCATGGGCTTGCAAAGAGTCAGGCATGACTGAGCAACTATCACTCATTTTGGTTGGATGCTATTCAAGAAGTTGCATCAAGACCAACCAAAAAAAAAAAAATGCACCACTGGAGGGCTGCAGGGAGGTGGCATGGCTCTCTGGAATGGTGGGAACAGGGGAGACATGTACCCTGTTATGGCAGATGGCACCTTCGAGGTGGGAAGTAAGCAGGTGGGTTGGGCTGCCTTTGCCAACATGCTCTTCACCATGCCATGGTACTCTTCACAGTGAAATAGTATTCATCCAACAAGGAGTGTATTCTCTCACTGCAAACAACAATAGGATTCTGGAACTGGAGTTCCACATATTGAAGCACAGAAAGGCGAGAAAACCCAGAAGTCCAATACAATGAAAGAGCCAGAAACACGTGGCACTTCATCTTTCTCTGATGATGTTATAAATGTTATGTCTAATTAATTTCCTGTATGGTAGCTCAAATGGTAAAGAATCTGCCTGCAATGCGGGAGACCCAGGTTCAATCTCTGGGTCACGAAGATATCCTGGAGAAGGGAATGCAACCCATTTCAGTAGTCTTGCCTGGAAAACTCCATGGACAGAAAAGACTCCCATGCCACAGTCCACAGGGTCGCAGAGTCGGACACAACATAGCGACTAACACACAAGATTGAAAAAACTCACGGTTAAAAATAAAACATTCTAACATTCAGTTTTCAGTTGGCACTAGGAATTTCTTTCTGTGAAGGCAGATTTGGCTAAGTGGCAGTCAGCCACATTATTATTCATTTCTTTTAAATGCAAGTCAATTTAATATGAAAGCCCACCTTCACATTTAAAACACTTATTCTCTTAAAGGGCACTTTTAGCAACTGAATAGAAATCAGCTAAACACATTCAAGTGGCAGTAGAGGCAGAGATTAGCATTTCAGACGCTCTTTTATTATGTTCTTTAAATCTTTAGGGACTTCTACTCCGAGGAACAAGAGGATCTCAAGAAAATGGGTCTCACCAGGTTTCTCCAGGCAGATTGCAAAATATCAGCAAGTTCATGCTTGCACGAAACAAGCACAGGATGTTTAACAAATGACCATTCAGTTCCCGTAACTTCTCCCAGTCCCATCCTTGTGTACCAACCAGTTTATAACCCGACTTAGAAAGATGCTGATTCTTGTGCCCATTTCTTTAAAGGTTGGTATAAAGCACAGGGCAAGAAAAATCCCCGGAACTATAGCATATACTCTTCCAAAGGGAACTTCTTTGACATCACAAATTCAAACAAAAGAAACCCTCCCCTCACCATTTCCCAGAGTGACCTAATAAGACAAATGATTTTTTTTTCCTATAAAAGATGAATTCCATAAACAAAATACATTGCATCACCAATGCCTTATCCACGTGGTTAAGTCTTTTGTTTTTACACAGCAACAGTAGTTCAGACTTGCATATACAATCAAAATCAGCACTTACCCATTTGTTTAGAAATTAAACACTTCTGCTGCTCAGGGAAACCTGAGGAAAACAGCAAAAACCCTGTTTTCTCAGGCTTGAAAAACTCCTCCATACAAAAATTTCAGTACTGCGATCATCGTGAAACTTTTAAACGGTGCAAATAAAGAGAAAAAAACCCTACCTTGGGTCTCTTTTGCCCCCTTCAGCTTTTGTCCACTGTAAATGGCTGCATCTTTAGCAGTCCGGACTGCAAGCATCTGAGCCCATAGACACAAAAACGGGCTTTCTTCAGCTCACTGCTTTTTGCAGTCTTTTATGTGGTGTCTTGGGCCCTGCTCGTTCAATTCCTGATTTTACTGAAAGAAGTCCAGCCTGGCGAGGCTGGGGCGGGAAAGAGACTGCCCAAGAGACTTTCAACCACAGAAGCAAACGAACCACCTTCTACGCGCCAACACGTGTGCAGAGACATTAGGAAGGTTCAGAAAGCCTGACTTTTCAAAGATGATTAATATTAAAAAGAAAAAAAAATGTCCCGGGACAAAACGCCACAATTTAGTGGTGACCTTGGAAACTCCACCCTGAGAACAACAGCCCTCCCTTGAGCCCTGCTTCATTTATGGCTATTTATCCTGGTCTTTGCATTTGGCTCCTGAATAGTTGCCATGACAACTCAGTAAACAGGATTCAAGTGACCACTGAGGGGTTTAGTGAGATTGTTTTGTTTAGGGAGAAGAATGGTAGCTTTAAGGCTTCCCCTGCTAAAATTTCCTGAAAAGGTAGAGCTGTCTTTTCTTAGACTGTGGTTAGGTGATGTTCTCAAAAATCAGAGATGCAGGCGATGAGTGCTCTGGTTTCAGGAGAAGAGGCGACAGGAGTCGCAATCAGAACGACAGAAGAGTTCTGGAAGGTTACTGCTTCCAAGAGGGCTTTGTCCAGTATAGATGCAGAGAAAGGCTGCAAGACTAAGTGAATGTAGGGCGGAGTCAGTCTGATAATCCAGACAGTTCTTAAAAAAAAAAAAAAAAACCTGGCTCCTGGATTCTCCTTTGCTCTCTCTGTGTCTCCATTTTTTCATTTAGTCTCTCTTCAATAAAGCAGTGGCTCAGTGGTAAAGAACCCACCCGCAATGCAGGAGATGTGGGTTCGATCCCTGAGTCAGGAGATCCCCTGGAGAAGGAAATGGCAACCCACTCCAGTATTCTTGCCTGGAGAATCTCATGGACAGAGGAACCTAGGAGGCTACAGTCCATGGGGTAGCAAAAGAGTCAGATACAACTGAGTGACTCAACAACTATAAAGCAATATCAATCAGATTGTGCACCACAGAAACTTCATTCTCAATCACTTGGCCAGGCAATCGAAACTATCCTATTCTTATAAAATATTACCTGAAAAAGTGCTCACCAGGTTGTAAACAGATGATGAACATTTATATTTTGACACATCATGATGGTACGCCTTTGTCAAAACTCAAA
Organism: Oryx dammah; assembly: GCF_014754425.2. Classification (NCBI taxonomy): domain Eukaryota; kingdom Metazoa; phylum Chordata; class Mammalia; order Artiodactyla; family Bovidae; genus Oryx; species Oryx dammah. The sequence goes on from NW_024070204.1 coordinate 15,309,941, forward strand.
GAATCTACAACACAGTGAACTTTAATGATAATTTTCAATTTCAATAATAATGGATCAACATCGGTTCACTAATGGTAACAAATGTACACTAACGTAAGAGGTGCCTAACAGGGGAATTGTGTGTGTGTCTGTGTGTTGGAGGGGAGAGTAATATGGGAACTCTCTGTATGCTATGCTCAAATTTTCTGTAAATTTTAAAATTTCTAAAAAAATAAGGTTTATTCAGTTTTTAATTTATTTTTAATTTGAGGATGTTGGTGCTTAGTCATGTCCAACTCCAGAGTCCACAGGCTCCTCTGTCCATGGGATTCTCCAGGCAAGAATATTGCTTCTCCAAGGGATCTTTCTGAGCTAGGAATCAAACCCAGGTCTCCTGCATTGCAGGCAGATTCTTTACTGTCTGACCCACTAGGGAAGCCCCAAGTTTCAACTGGAGGATAACTGCCTTACAATACTGAGTTGGCTTCTGCCACACATCAGCATCAATCAGCCACAGGTGTACATATGTCCCCCACCCTCCCCATCCCACCCCTCTAGGTTGTCACAGAGCACGCCATTGAGCTCCCTGTGTTAAAGAGCAATTTCCTATTAGCTGTCTATTTTACATATGATAATGTATATGTATAGGTTTCAATGTTACTCTCCCAACTCCTCCCACCCTCTCCTTCCCCTGCTGTGTCCAAAACCCTGTGCTCTATGTCTGTGTCTCTATTCCTGCCCTACAAATAGGTTCATGAGTACCATTTTCCTTGATTCCATGTATTTGGGTTAATATACGATATTTTTTTTCTCTTTCTGATGTACTTCACTCTCTGTAAGAGGCTCTAGGTTTATCCATCTCACTACAACGGACTCAAATGTGTTCCTTAAAAAAAAAAGAAATTAAAATGTTCATCCATAACCATGTCAAAGGCTAAATGGAAATTAAAAAAAAAAAAAAGATTAAGAAGCTAGTTACAACAATCTTCCAAAAGTATTCTGTTTAAAACTAAACTCCGAAAGGAGGAGGTCTAGACATAGTCTGAGATTTTCCTTGATTCAGCTTAAACTGGAGGTTAAACTTGTGAGGATGAAAGGAGCATGTTTTTCACCTCACACATGAAATGCAACTATGGACCGTTACACACTGAAGTGTAGCTGTTTCATGTCCCTTTTATCTCATTTAATACCCACAGCTGCTCTCGTAAGTGAGGCTCAGACAGTCAAGAATCTGCCTGCAAAGTGGGAGACCGGGGTTCGATCCCTGGGTTGGGAAGATCGCCTGGAGAAGGGAATGGCAACCCACTCCAGTATTCTTGCCTGGAGGGTCCCATGACAGAGGAGCCTGGCGGGCTCAGCAGGCACCTTCACTACGCACACTTGGGAGAGTAGGCAACAACCCCAAGGCCATACGACTGCTTGGTGATAAGAGGCTGGATGGACCGGATAACCTTTGTCTTATATCAATTCCACTCCAGTGCTTTAGGGGCCTTTGCATCTGGGAGGCTGCGCAATCACCTTCCTAAATGGGTGGGGCCTCAGGGTTTCAGAACTCCCCAGACCCAGGGCAACTTGCACCCCGTGTCTCAGCAGCAGTGGAGCAGAGCTGCCTATGCCCTTGGTGTGGTACATGAATGAATGACCTAGTCACCCAGGTTCCATGGGTGACCCGGGAGCACGCAGAGGGCAGCTGGGGACATGTGGGGCAGTGGTAAGAGCAGCTGTGGGAAAACAGCTGCACTGAAAAGAACAGGAAAAGCAAAGGCGTGAAAGACACAAGCAGAGTTAGGAATAAGGCGAAGCTCTACCAAACCCAGCTGTCCTCAAAAGCCTAGAGATACTGCAGTTTGATGTACGGATGTGCGACAGAAAATTCTAAGATAACATTTCTTGCGGGCGCCTGGTTACCAGACCAGGAAAAATGCATACTTATTCAGAGCTTAAAATATTTGACATACTCATACGAATAAATATTTGCCATTTTACTTTCATCTCAAGTGACTGGATAAAAATCAGCAAATGGAAGATAAAGAAGTGCAGATTTCATTCAGTATCAGTGAAGACCTTTCTCATAAATAGTAAGGGCATAAAAAGAAAGAAAAGATAACAGGGTCCCTTTAGGTGTAAACAAAGAGTAAATTATCTGTTCCTGAGGATTAGTTTAGGAAGAGGGAGGCATATCATTTAAAGGGGACAAACAGATCATATTTCATCAATTCTTTATGCAAACATGTTCCTTTCTCCGTACGCCTGAATGTGTCCATGGCTTGCTGACATCCGAACAGCCATCATGATGCAATTCCATACCCGCATGTGCACGGATTTCATCACAGCTTTTCACTGTCTTTGAAAATCACAGGCACTATTTCAACTACTTGCACTGAGTCCAGCTGGCCTTTAAATGTAGCCTAAATATTCCTCTTTAGAGTCATCAAAGAAATGGAAAGTCATTTTATCTGCAGAAAGGCCTGGAAATGGAGCGACAAGGTGTAACTCTTACCAGCAGAGCAAGGATCTGTGGTGGACGAATGACTCCCATTTCATCGACCATTTCAACGACCCCCCTCGCAAAGCAAAAAGCATGGTGCTCTGGCTAAGTGGCTTAGGAACAGCTTCTGCTTTTAGAATGATGTATAAATAATGATGCCTTTACAACCATGGGAATCTTTGGGTCAATAAAATACGGTAATAATGTTTGAACTAGATGATGTATAATTCTAGAAAGTGAAAAGTGAAAGTCTCTTAGTTGTGTCCAACTCTTTGCAACCCCATGGACTATAGAATTCATGGAATTTTCAAGGCCAGAATACTGGAGTGGGTAGCCTTTCCCTTCTCCAAGGGATCTTCCTAACCCAGGGATTCCACACTGCAGGTGGATTCTTTACCAGCTGAGCCACAAGGGAAGCCCAAATTCTAGAAAGTTCAATCAAAATGCTAAAATATAGCGTTTAACCTCTCAGGTTCAACTCTTGTTATCCAGCAGGTTTGTAGACCCAAACCTCCTCGCCAAATCCTGGCAGAGAACACATTCCCTAGGGGAATCGCACTTAAGGATTTGAGTGTCTGCGTATGAAGCAGCAAGCCCAACTCTGAATATTTGTGAATGAGTCTCCTGCGCTGTGATTGGCTCTTTCCAAAGGGCTCCAGATCCTAGGGGCAGGGGACATTGAATCTGAGAAGGGGTCATCTGAGAGAGAGAAAGATAGCATATTAATACAGAAAGGCTGAATCATAGTAAGAACATCACTGTAATACTGACCTACGGGTGTATCCCCAGGGTAACTTCCGACTGCAGAAATCAAAGATGATCCAGCAAAAAACAGACCAGAAATAACTAAACTAGAATGGAATCTACAGCTGCTGCTGCTACTGCTAAGTCGCTTCAGTCATGTCTGACTCTGTGCGACCCCATAGACGGCAGCCCACCAGGCTCCGCCATCCCTGGGATCCTCTAGGCAAAAACACTGGAGTGGGTTGCCATTTCCTTCTCCAATGCATGAAAGTGAAAGTGAAAGTGAAGTCATTGAGTCATGTCCAGCTCTCAGCGACCCCATGGACTGCAGCCTACCAGGCTCCTCTGTCCATGGGATTTTCCAGGCAAGAGTACTGGAGTGGGTGCCACTGCCTTACAGCAGTAAGGATTAAAGATGGTGCATAAGTCTATCTCTGGCAAAGTCAAGTATTCACACATCATGAGCATCATCATGGTGTCCTTTGATGAGCAATTCAATTCAACATTTACTGAGCACACATGAGGGCCTGGATGTGGACTGGACTACACAGCAGGGCACAAAGATGGAAGACACAGCCAGCAAAGCTGTACATGGTCAAGATCTTCTGTATTTATGGAATAACTTATTCAGAAAATAAGCCAGCCAGGGCTTCCCTGGTGGCTCAGATAAAGAATCTGCCTGCAATGCAGGAGACTTGGGTTCGATCTCTGGGTCAGGAGGATTCCCTGGAGAAAGGAATGACTACCCACACCAGTATTCTTGCCTGGAGAATTAATTCCATGGACGGAGGAGCCTGGTGGGCTACAGTCCAGAGTCGGACACAACTGAGCGACTCACTCACTCACTCACTCAGAAAACAGCACTGGCGTAGAGAAACCAAAGCCTAAAAAGGAATGTAAAGGGTCCCTGGAATAAACTCAAAAAGGCTCGAGAGAAACAAGATGAGTAAAATGAGAGGGGGAAAAGATCTAGAAAAAAGAAGACAGGACAAAACAGTCAAGGTAGGAAATGCACTATAATAGTATCAGAACTTTCTAATTGTGGACTCTGTGAAAACAAACAAAAACCCTAAGGAAAAACATAGCAGGCAGCACCCCTGGGGACCACACAAACATGAATCCCTAGGACTAAATGTGCCGGATTCATGAAGCTGTTCATCAAATCACGATGCCTCTGGAAACAAAAGGCTCCAGTTTCCGTAACACTACATGGCACTCTCAGTTCGTGTGTGGTCCTGAGTGTTGTCTTAAAGAGGGACCTGGGCCAGTGTCAACAGTGGCTGCATGAAGAGAGGGACACAGGCCCGCAGGACTCACTTAAGGGGAAAAACTGGCCTCCTCTGAAGTCTCTAGAAGACGACTTCGGTGTGAGACGGTTGGGCCGTCCTCCTATCTCGGAGCCTGGAGACGGTGCTTTAAGACAAGGCCGTCACAGCCAGGCCGGCCCTGTGTGTCCAGCTCCAAACATGGCTGCAGTCCAACTCACAGACCGCAGGGCTTCCCTCCTGGGACGCCCGGGAAGGCTCTCCTGATATTTATCCATCTGTTCCCTTCTTTAATTTCGAACTGAGGAATGTTACTAATGGACTTCTCTGACTAAAATTACTTGCTGAAACAACAAGCAAGGAGAGAAGGCAGAGATCACAGGATACCCTGGGGGAGAAATTCTGAGGAGGCAAAGCAGGTTTTCTCTGATACCAATATCTCCTGGGGTTGGTCTGGACACATCTGGCCAGAAACTACTACTGCCTAAGCAAATCACAAAGGTCCGTATAGTCAAAGCCAAGGTTTTTCCAGTGGTCAGGTATGGATGTGAGAGTTGGACTATAAAGAAAGCTGAGCACCGAAGAATTGATGCTTTGAACTGTGGTGTTGGAGAAGACTCTTGAGAGTCCCTTGGACTGCAAGGAGATCCAACCAGTTCATCCTAAAGGAGATCAGTCCTGAATATTCATTGGAAGGACTGATGCTGAAGCTGAAACTCCAATACTTTGGTCACCTGATGTGAAGAACTGACTCATTTGAAAAGACCCTGATGCTGGGAAAGACTGAGGGCAGGAGAAGGGGATGACAGAGGATAAGATGGTTGGATGGCATCACTGACTCGATGGACATGAGTTTGAGCAAGCTCTGGGAGTTGGTGATGGACAGAGAAGCCTGGTGTGCTGCAGTCCATGGGGTTGCAAAGAGTCGGACACGACTGAGCAACTGAACAACAACAAGCAAATCACAATAGGAAAAAGCTACACAGTCATATCACCAATCGAAAACCATCTAATGGAGAAGCCTGCCCTCCGTAAACTGAAGATTCTAAGCTGACAGGAGGACTGTCCTCCCCAGTGTCTTCTGAGGCAAAGAACTGGCTGCAGACCAGCCCCTACCAAGAGGTATGCCTTTATTTTCTTCATAACTAGTGCCAGGAGGACTTCCCAGTGACGCTAGCAAAGTGCCGTCTATACAATACCCAAGGTTAGTTCCAAATCATTCACAACAAAGGCCCACAGACTATTATAGCAGAGCTGACAGAACTGTTTCAGCAAGTCAGTTATATTCTCCCCGTTTACACCAGCTTTTCAAAGCAAAACACATGGGCTTCCGAGGTGGCTCAGTGATAAAGAATCTGCTTGCAATGCAGGTGACGCAGGTTCGCTCCCTGAGTCGGGAAGATCCCCTGGAGGAGGAAATGGCAGCCCACTCCAGCATTCTTGCCTGGGAGATCCCATGCACACAGGAGCCTGGCGGGCACAGCCCACGGAGTCACAAAGAGGCGGACGCGACCGAGCACAGACACACAGGACTTTTTTACACCAGTTTTTTCAAAGCAAGACATAAAAATCCCCAATAATGAAAATCCATCATATTCCCCGAAGAGGATTTCTAGACACTTCAGGCCAAGTCTCCATCCTGAGTGTCACACTCTTGCCAAGGAGAGGACGCAGCCTGTAACACAGGCCTGGGGCGCACGAGCCGAGTGTGCATGCTTGCCGGGAGCCTCGGATGTGCTGCACGGGTCCCTAAAAGCATCAGGCAGCTCCCCCGCTTTTCCTGAGGCCACAGACTTCACAGCCATTGTTCTCATCCCCTTTCGGGCCACAGAATTGCCAAAAGGAATCTTTAGAAGCTGCCAAAACCCATGATCCATGTTCCTGAATGATGTACAAAACAGCTCCATATACATGCATTTTTAAATACATCCCCAAGACGTCTCTGGTGGTCAAGTGGTTAGGACTCCATGCTCCCACTGCAGGCGGCACAGGTGCCACCCCTGGTCAGGGAACGAAGATCCCTCATGCCACGTGATATGGCCAAAAAATAATACATCTTAAGGCTCCCTGATGAATGTCTGACTTGAGAAAGGTATGAGATGAAGCCTGGAAATACACACTCCCCACGACTGGACAAAGACAAACAAGATTTTCTCTGTGACATTTCCGGAAGCATTCATCTTTGGACAAAAGTCATAAGAAACTACAAATGAGGTTTGTTTACATACGCTTCCTATATCATCACCAGTAACACTCCAATATGTCCAATGGAACTAAACAAATGCTAAGCGAGTCATAATTTACCTTTCACATAGTCTAATTAGCCCCTTTACACTTGGTATCACACCTACATCTTAGGCCTGAAACAACTCAGTTCTCCTGCCTGACTTGCTGGGTGCCTTTAAAATGGTAACAAGATGTGTTTTCAAAGTCTTTGACAGTCCTGTCCATCTCCTGGTGGGTTATTAATTAGTGCCTGCCATAGGTCAGGAGGTAGGAAGGGCTGTAAGCCAAGAGAAATAAAACCAAAAGCTGGATTGGCTCTTTTTTTTTTTTTTTTTTAATGCAAACACTAAAGGAATTAGACGCAACCAAATCCCAGTAAGGAAAACTAAACATCAAAGAGAGGCAGTTTCTTCAACATTCTGAATGAAGTGCTTTCAAACAGGCCTAATTTCAAAAGTGATTACAATTTACAGAAAAAAACTAACTCCATGCCATCCAAGAAGGAAAACAAAATCATGGAGGACCAAGGTTTTAAAGTTAAAATAATTTCTATCCTTATAAATAAGGCCTGGCAAGGCCGGCCCCCCTCATTTCATTGAATCTAAGATGCCAACAGCTGTAAAACTGCACAATTACTACATTACTAAGAAGACAGAAAAAGTTCCCAATTAAACTATGGTTTGCCAAAAAAGCTGTACATTGTATTTCAATACCCATGGCCTAAAATTTGGGACAAACATGTAGGTTCAAATTACAGTATTACTGGGATTTCCTTGGTGGTCCAGTGGGTAAGACTCTGTGTTCCTGGTGCAGGGGGCCTGGGTTCCATCCCTGGTTAGGTAACTAGATCCCTGCACACCTGGCTCAACTGAGAGTCTGCATGCCTCAATGAATATCCTGTGACCTGCAACTAAGACAAAGAACAGCCAAACAACTATTTTTTAAAAGATATATAAAAAACCAAATTATGGTACTATTAACGTTACCCTTGTTGTAAAAAGAGGAAAGAAACACTGGCAGAGGTTAACAGCTCCTGTAAGTGTAGATGCAAACACAAAGCTCCTCTATCCATTGTGTAGATACTGCCAATTAGGGTTTTAGAAACCGTGAAAGTGAAAGTCGCTCAGTCCTATCCGACCCTTTGCAACCCCATGGACTATACAGTCCATGGAATTCTCCAGGCCAGAATACTGCAGTGGGTAGCCTTTCCCTTCTCCAGGGGATCTTCCCAACCCAGAGATTGAACCCAGGTCTCCTGTACTGGAGGCGGATTCTTTACCCAGCTGAGCCACAAGGGAAGCTTTATAAAGCACAGCTGCTGCTGTTGCTAAGTCGCTTCAGTCGTGTCCGACTCTGTGCAACCCCCATAGATGGCAGCCCACCACGTTCCCCCGTCCCTGGGATTCTCTAGGGAAGAACATTGGAGTGGGTTGCCATTTCCTTCTCCAATTCGTGAAAGTAAAAAGTGAAAGTGAAGTCACTCAGTTGTGTCTGACTCTTAGCGACCCCATGGACTGCAGCCTACCAGACTCCTCCGTCCATGGGATTTTCCAGATAAGAGTACTGGAGTGGGGTGACATTGCCTTCTCCATAAAGCACAGCAAAGGGATATAAACCAGCTGACATGGGACATGGTTATATTTAACTTTTTTGTTGAGCATAGTTGATTAACAATGCTGTATTTGTTTCAGGTGTACAGCAAAGGGATTCAGTTAATACACATATATAAATTCTTTTCCCATTTAGGTTATTACAGAACATTGAGCAGACTTCCCTGGGCTATACAAAGGGTCCTTCATGGAACACAGCTATGTTTTAGCTATTAACTTTCAACATTCTGTCCAAAAAAAACACCTATGTATTGTTAAGCTGCTGTTATTTTGTGATAATCTAACACATTTTATTAAAAATTTGAAAAACAAAAAGACGAGCTACTAATTCAACTGCCAGACCTGATGGACCGTAAGTCATCACAGATCTACAGAACCACAATCTCAGTCACTTTAGGCCATACAAACGACAAATTCTCCCCATCACACCTCAGAGTAACAAACCAAACAGATTATAATCTCCCCTTTTTCAGTTTTTACTTCCTAGAAGACAGAATTCAAAATTGTGGTTCTTTAAAAAAACACCTTAAATTCTAAAGAAGAAATTACTGTAGTATTAAGTCAGAGATAACTGGGAAACAAGATAAAAGATCCGCACCAGAAAAGTTATGGACATCAGCATTAGGGAGCATAAGACAAGTCTCACAGGAAACAGTCGAAGTCAGATTCCTTATCTGAGTCCTTATGGGGATGGCATCTAATTCTTCCCCACGAGGGGCCTTAACATTATTATTTTGTTGAGGGATTTCCTTTCTTCACAGGGCTAAGAGCAGATGTTTGCCAGATCAAGATCATGTCAATTCTTTAACAGCACTTGAAGGCAAGTTACCCATTTAGCCTTAGAGCAACTGTTTTCACCTAATACTACATTTTCTTAATTGAAGACAAAAGGAGATGGAGGTGGCAGAGGATGAGATGGTTAGATAGTATCACAGACTCAATGGACATGAATTTGAGCAAATTCTGGAGACAATGAAGGACAGGGGAGCCTGGCTGCTGCAGCCCATGGGGTTGTAAAGAGTCGAACACAACTTAGTGGCCGAACAATGACAAATTTTCTTTTCTTTCTTCAGACAGATTCTCTGTATAAAACGCACACTGTTTCTGATTAGGGCATGGCATTAAAAAGCTAAAACCGAGAGCCGAGACACTAAAACTTTTGATGACAGGAGTCCTCTAATTAGTTACAACTAACTAAAGTCCCTGAAATCCATTATTCACTACATAGAATACAGAATTTTTGTCACGTTTAACAATAAAGCAAAAGAAAAAAAAAAATGAAAAAGAAATCTATCAAAACAAAAAACACACCAATCATTTCTTCCAAAAGGTATATATCACATTCTGGAGCTTGCCCAAGAATCTGAAAGCAATGCTAAAGGAAAAATGCGAAGGTTTTGAAATGTTTCCTTTTAGACTAGGTTTCTCTAAAGTGTAACGGCATCATTCAAAAGCAAATTGGTCCAAAAGACAAAGGGATTTTTTTCCCCACTAAATGTTACAATAATGTCAAATCCAACCATCTATAATGAAAGAACTTTGGAGAAATCAAATCAGCAAGTAGCTATGCCAGAAAGCAGTGGCCTTAAATAAGACAGTCTCAGGGGAGAACTGTCGTAAATCTTACCTTCTGCATGTTTGGCTTGATACAGCGAACAAAGAAAGGATTTGAGGCGCTTAGCGTTGCCATTAAGGAATGCAGGGAATCCTATGAGAAAGAAAAAAGTATAGGTTGATTTGGTCTCTTTCTATGTCTTTAAACTTCTTAGCACCCTAGGCACTCATTAGAAACAAGAAAAAACAAACCTGAGGAATATAGTGATTTTATTTTTAATCATGTCACTCTAATAAAAGTATTATAGTTGTCATAGAAACTATTTCACATATGCAAAACTCATTTGTTACTTCTTTGATATATACTGGAGTGGATAGCCAGTCCCTTCTCCAGAAGATCTTGCTGACTGACCCAGGGATCAAACCTGGCTTTCCTGCATTGCAGGCAGGTTCTTTACCATCTGAGCCACCAAGGAAGCCCCTTTGATTTTTAATCATGTTATTCTAATAAAATAAAGGTATTATAATTATCATAGAAATTATTCCACATATGCAAACATTTAACTTCTTTGATATAGTACCATTAAAAAATACTATTCTGTTAACCAGCAAAAAATATAAAAAATAAAAATAAAAAATACCCTGGGATATTTCAATGTTTATACAGAAAACCTGAGAAGTATCAACTCTCCTTTGGAGTTGTTCCTTCTCATTAATTATTTCCATGGAAATGACAGCTTCCACAGTGACAGCTTCTCACTGGTCTTTGAACCACGATCTTTCAATCACCAGGCAGATTAATCTCCTGTAATACTGCTGTCTTTTCTTTAAAACTTTTTTAATTGTGAAGAATTTTTAACATTTACCAAAGCAGACAGAGCATGTAAGGAGTACCCATCATCAGCTTCAACTCCTGGCTAATCTCATCTCATCTGATCCCTGCTCTGTACATACCACACCCACTTCTAGCAGAAAAGCAAATCCCAGACATTGTGCTGTTTCATCCTTTACTATTTCAGTATGTATCACCAAAGGCTAAATACTTTAAAATGGTACAGAGGTAACCACAATATCATTCCTGAAAAGAATTAACACATATTTCTCACTATCAAGATGAAAAGGTACAATGAGTTCAGGATTCATTTTTAAGTACTCAACTGTCTCAAATTTCGTAATTTTTAAATGGTTTATTCTTTGAAATCAGAATGCAAATCATTAGATCCATGCAGTGCAGTTGGTTGATATGTCTTTTCAGTATGTTTCCCTCAGTCTCTAAATTTGTCTGTTTCTTTCTTATAATTTTACTGTTGAATAAACTGGATTGTCCACTACCTTGACTAGTTACTTCTGTGCTCAGAAAGCCTTAGGATTTCTCACAGATGATGGAATGTCCTGGAATTCATAGCCCCTCATACTCTGGTATCCATTTATCATCATACAAGGAGTCCAGTCCTCTGGGAACAGGACTCATTCCTGACTTGGGACCCTGCCTCCTGCCTTTGTCTCCACCTAGAAGCTCTGCCCATTCTCTTCCATTGCCTGATTCCTAGTTCAATTTAAGTCACCAACATCACGAAGTCTTCCAAGACAACTCCAGGCAACACTGACTTAGAAAAAGACGACATAATGACCCCACTGGATGAATAAGAGCCTAGGGATCAGAGTCAGACAGACTCAAGTTCCATTCAAATCCTAGCTTCAGTCCTCAAAGGGACTGAGCAAGCCTCCATTCCTCTAAACCTCAGCCTCTTCATCTGTAAAATGGGGACAATAATACATACTTCTAAGATGATGAGCCAAGTGAACAAGACAGCATATGTAAAGGTGTTAGCCCCATGACTGTAACATAAGAGTATATAATAAACGGCAGCTGTGATTATTAAGCTATTATTAAATACATCCTATCAGGCTCACACCTGCCACTACTGCCAGCAATGGGACTGTGAGTCGAACTGATCCCCAAACACATCGAACAACAAACCTCACAGAGCACCCCCAACCCCGTGGCATCCAACCGAGTAGCTACGTGAAAGAGAGTCTCCCAGAGGGCAAATTTAATAAAGGTCTGATGACTGACATGCCTCCATTCCCCCTCATGTAAGGATCTGGGGGTAAAACAGGACAATTAAATTAGAGAAATGGCCTTCTTGAGCTCTGCCTCTAAACTCTCTCAAGGGCTTAGATATTTATGATGCAAATAAGAACGTTCCTTATTTTCCCTGAATTCTGGACATCTGAACAAGGTGACTGACACTGATCTTATTTAACCATGCACTTGGTTACTCTTCCTAGTTATGATACTGTAAACCTACTGAGGAAAATTTTTTTAAAAATCCAGACACAGGAAGAAATATACCTTATATGCATCTGAGTCTTTAAATACAAATCAGAGCAATCCCAAATAACAAAACAGTCCTTAAAAAGAATGACTATTTCATAAACATAGAGTAAGTAGTTATTTATCTTTAATAAGTCAAAAAAACCCTTTTTAAAAAAAATCTGGCTCAGGGAACAAAAGTATATTTTTCTTCCTAAAATCCTGTTTTAAAAGGATGATAGAAAACAAGTAAACCCTTTCATAGACCTCATAGATGCTCATTCTGATTGTAAGTTCCTAAAGTCACAATAAAGATGGCTCCATCCAGACCAGCAGTATAAACTAACCTTGAACTGCGAGCTGACCGTGGGCCGCCGGTGTTTGCTTCCGCATTTCAAGGTATCCTGGTTATTGCGGCTGGAAACGTGTTCGAAGAGGTCGTAGATGAAGTCGAATCTGTGTGAGCAGAGAGCAGGAGGGCCATGAGGGGTGCACACCCAATTATTAGGTGCTCGATCACTGTAATTATAATGCAGGTTCCCACTGAAAATAACACACCAAGGCCTGCAAGAGCTAAGACAGTGTTCCAAGATTTCACACCCACCACCGCCCAGGAGCTTCAGGCACTGAAGCAGACGTGGCTGCTTCAGAGTGCTGGAGTCTTGCTGGGTAGAAGAGGACGTGTGAAAATGACCCAGGTGACCAGCCACTCCGGAGCTGAGCTTTGCAGCCCAGTGGAAGGGAAGCGTTTGCCTTGTGCAACTCGGCGTGGTGAAGATGAAGTCAGTTAACAGGTGGAAGAAGGGCACCAGGCTGGAGTGAGAACGACTTGGTTCAATCCTGCTGTCCCCTCTTCCTAGTTGTATGACTTACATAAGATGCTGGTCTCTCTCCACACCTGTTTTCTCACTTGGAAATGAGAGTCATTTTAGGATGTAACCTAGGAAGCTGGGGTAAAGATGAAATGAGGAAATGGAGGCAAAAGGCTGAGTGTGACGCCTGGCTCATCCTAAGTGTTGATGATCACTGTTATTATTATTAAAAAGTTCTAGAAAATCTACTGCCACTACTGACAAAGTAAAAGACTTCTCAGGAGCTTTTTTTTTTTTTTTTAATTTATATTTTTGGCTGCACTAGGTCTTCGTTGTCATGACATCTTTTCTCTAGCTGCAGCGAGCCGGGGCTACTCTCCAGCTACTGTGTGTGGGCTTCTCATTGCAGGGGCTTCTCTTGTGGACCACAGGCTCTGGGGCAAATGGGCTTCAGTTGCAGCACTCAAGCTCAGTTCAGTTCAGTCGCTCAGTCGTGCCCGACTCTTTGCGACCCCATGAATCGCAGCACGCCAGGCCTCCCTGTCCATCACCAACTCCCGGAGTCCACCAAAAGCCATGTCCATTGAGTCGGTGATGCCATCCAACCATCTCATCCTCTGTCGTCCCCTTCTCCTGCCCTCAAGCCCAGCAGTTGTGGTTTGTTGGCTCTAGAGCATGCAAGCTTCAGTAGTTGTGGTGTGCTGGTCCAGTAGTTGTGGCTTGAAGGTCTAGCGCAGGGCCCAGTTGCCCCAAGGCAGGTAGAATCTTTCCAGACTAGGGATTGAACCCGTGTCCCCAGCACTGGCAGGCGGATTCTTATCCACTGTGCCACTAGGGAAATCCTCAGGACCTTTTTGATCCTATTTGAATGGAAGATATTCTGGGCTATAAAAACCAGGGGTCAGGGGTGTAGTGGGTAATGGCTTTGCTAGAACCAGGAGAGACAGTCTGGCTTTCGCATCCCATCAAGGGGACAATGAAAGTGCTTCCCTCATCACTTCTCGTTCTGTTCAACTCTCTCTCACTTTTGTCCTAGGGTGATGTTTCGTTCATTCTCGCTCTTCGAAGTTCTCTACTTTGAACACTTTGGAGAAAAGCTTTGGATGCCATTAAAATGTCCCACTGGAGGAAGAAATAGCAACCCAGTCTGGTATTCTTGCCTGGGAAATCTCATGGACAGAGGAGCCTGGTGGGCTATAGTCCATGGGGTCGCAAAGAGTTGGACGTGACTGACGAGACGAGTGCAGAATGTCACAGATGCCAAAGGCAAAAGAGAGCAGAGAGGCAAAGACACCAAGCCTCTCCATCTGCAAAGAGAAACCTGGGCTAAAACAACACTCTTGCCTCCAATTCCACTTAATGTTATGATAGAGGCAACCAATGGAAGACCATCTTGCTGGCCTCCAGGCCTTGGCCCTTCTCATCACCAAATGTTCCATTTACAAGACCCCGCTTTTACTTAAATGGAGCAATTTAAATCTGCTTTGAGAGAGAGGTTATCTGCTATGGTTAAAACATCACCTTTTTCACAGGTCTGAAAACGCACCTAAAAATAAAAATAGCCGACAAGGTTGTAATTAGGGAATCTTCATAGAGGAGGGTTAAGACACATTGAAAGATCAGAACCCTGAACTTCTAAGCTGACACTTAAGATGGGTTCTCTTCACCCCAATTCACAGCTATCTGAGCAACAGGGTGGCCACCTGGGACTTTCATTTCTAAAAGTATTACAGCTTTTTAGTGACTGTGCTACTTTCCTTCCTTAGATATTGAAAATTTGTGTTAGAGATTCACACTGGATCTAAGACACATATTGATGACTTTAAGGGCTGTTTCCCCCTCTTTCTCTCTCACAAAGCCTCCTAAAAGCAGGAAGCCTCCTGGCTTAATATATACAAACAAATGAATTCATCATCAAAACTTTTCAGCATATTTTCCTTAACTACTGATTTAATGGTGTGAATTTACAATTCATGAATGAATAAATGAATGGGTAATTTTAGCTGAAATCTTGTTTATTTCTCTTGATAACCCTTACACTAACTAGAGACATAAGGTCCTACAAGACCCGAGGCTGACATCAATTTAATGCATAGCTCTAAGCTTGCTATGAAGAAACTAGGTCATGCTGGTTAAAATTTTAGATTCTTGAACCAAGCAAAACAGATCAAATCTAGTTGAAGAATCCTGGGCAAGTCACTTAACCACACCATGCCTAATCTCCTCACCTGCATAACAGGATGAATAAAAGTATCTCATTTATGGGCTTGGTGTTCCAACGCCACCTCATTAAATGGTAGCCACTACCACCACTAGGGCCGTTTATATATCTCTCAGGTCACTTTATTGATCAAATATTGCCCAGGGAAGAACACACTTCATTAAGTTGCCCCCATATTAAGTTTTTCTATGTTCGTGAATTAAAAGCACCTGCACAGACATCACTCTGACATTGCAGAAAAGAGACCAACGCACCGGCTTTCTCTCAGAAGGTTGAGAAGATCATCCCTGAAGGTATCCCTGTTCTTCTCCAAGATGCCCCGCACGTCATACTGAACCTGGTTTGCAACAACAAACGAGAAAAGAAGAACTGGTCAAAAGAATCATTTCAAGTCAGAAGCATCCCCTTTAAAAGCTGGACCCATCATTCAGTATGACCGGCTTCTGAAATTACTATTCTCTAAATACCAAATGGGCAAATATCAGCTGGGATCTTGATTAAGAAGTTGCCTGTCTAAGGGTATGGGGAACCCTCCTACACTGTTGGTTGGATTGGTTCAGCAACTATAGCAAACAGTATGGAGGTTCCTCAAAAAATGAAAAACAGTTGCCGTATGGCCAAGTAGTCCCATTCCTGAGCATCTATCCCGACGAAACTCTAATTCCAAGAGACACAGGCACCCCTGTTTTTGTAGCAGCACTATTTACAACAGTCAAGACATGGGAACAACCTAAATGCCCAGCGACAGATGAACGGATAAAGATGCAGTACGTGTATATACAGGGGGATACTACTCAGCCACAAAGAGAGCAAAATGCCATTTGCAGCAACAGGGGTGGACCCAGAGATCACCATACTAAGTGAAGGAAATCAGAAAGACAAATGTCACGATATCACTTATATCTGGAGTCAAAACGACACAAATGAACTTATCTAAGAAACAGAAACAGACTCACAGCGAGAACAGACCCATGGTGGCCAAGGGGGAGCGGGGTGGGGAGTCTGGGATTAGCAGAGGAAAACTGTTACGTGTTGAATGGACAAACAGGGTCCTACTGTATAGGGTGGGGAACTATACTCAATATCCTGGGACAAACCCTAATGGGAAAAGAATATATATGTGTGTGTAACTGCATCACTTGGCTGTAGAGCAGAAATTAACACCATACTGTAAATCAATCACACTTCAATCATACAAATTCAAACAGGAGCTACCTCTCCAGCATAGTGTTTCACTCCAAAATTGTTGACTGCAACTCTGGGCTTCACGTAAAAGTGGTTATTCTAAAAAAAAAAAAAAAAAATGTAAATGCCCAATTTCACTCACTGATTTCCTGACAGTATTACAACTGCCAGTGAAAACAATTTCAAAATCCACAACATATAAGAGCTTTAGGACACATCATGTGATCCATTTCATCAAAATCATGCAACTCTGGTCTGTGTCATTACAGTAGGTTAAAAAGGTTGAATTTTATACTCAAAGTAAATGTGGGCATATTCTGACAAGTAGCCTCAAATCTATGCCTTTGGCTTATTTCTATTTAGTTCTGGCAGAGCAAAGCTTCCATTTGAGAGAGAAAAAAAAAATTCAATGTGAGAGGCACCGGGGGGCCAACAGCCCCTAAACCTGTCCTATAGCATCTTAATCCACAGATGAGCTGCCCAGACACAGGGAGGAGTTGGCAGGTGTGGACATACAGCATGCTGATTGTGCAACTTCTCCAATAAGGTGCTATCAGTGGCTTGAGGAAAATGGCTTTCTTCATTGATAAGGGCTAGGAGGCCAAGTTTCTAGAAGAGAGGGGAAAAAAAAGGTTAAATATGAATTAAACATTGAATTTTTGCCTCTATGTATTTTTACAGCTCCTTTCCTCTCTACTCTCTATCAAGTGGTAAAAAGGGCATAGTTTCTCAGATTGAAAAATTCAGAATGACACACTATAAAGAACTGCAAACTCATTCCATACTGCAAACACTGAACCCCCTGTAATCTGGTGACCAGAACGTTTACAATTGGCCAATCCACAACCAGGATGGCAAAGTTTCTGATGCTGACTTAGAATCTCTGGGAAGCCACTCTGCTCACTGTTGATCTTAAAATATCGACTTCAAAGAGACAATGGGCTTGAAGCAGCCAAGTCCTTAAATTCAACCTTGCACAGTTACATGTATGCTTCCAAATGGTCCATTGTGTTCTAAACATTCACATCTTTCATGCGCGTGTTCATACAAGCTCTTTTGTTCCCGTAAATATGAATCAGCCCAGCTGGACACCCTTGGGACTGTAACAATTCTTCAACAGTGTGTTACCTTCTCAATCAAGTCCAGGCATTCTCCATTGTCTATCCAGTCAATATCTTCCCACACTAAGCCTTCTCTGTACAAAGATTAAAAAGGTCCAGGTTGTAGTAAAATATCACTTCAAAACCATCCAGTGTAGGGACTCATTTTCTTAAACATTTTGAAATGCAATTCAGTGAGTGCTTACCTACTATATTCCAGTTGTTCTAAAGAAAAGATATGCTTGTTGAAATATTCCTGAAGTTTCTCGTTTGCATAGTTTATATTGAACTGCTCAAAGTGATTCACCTAAGGGGGAAACAATCCAACAAGAGTCTTTAGCACTCTCGCTCTTACACAAAACGGTAAAGAAAAGGCCAACAAAAATGGGTAGAGAAAACATAGCAGAGTTTGTTTCACGAGATCTGCTTAGGAGGATCCCACTCATTGGAAGCACACCTCAAAATTTTCAAATCCAAAGATGTCCAAGATGCCAATAGACTTGAAGTCATCTTTGCCTTTGATCCTACTGTTGATCTTCTTGATCACCCACTCGAAGCAGCGTGCATAAAGTGCCATGGCCAAGGAGTCCCTGCTGTCTGCCGCCTGAGGGGAGAGGAGAGAGAGACGCGGTTTCCCTGATGACTGCAGGGACCCCGATGGGCATGTCTATCCACGCTGCACGCAGGAGCCACTCACTCTACACCCACGCAGCCTGTGTCAAGTAAATCAAGACCATCCAGGAAAACACAGCTGTCTAAAGAAAGGGAAACCTGAGGCTTGCTTATTTGCAGCAAGATTCACCTTGAAGCATCAGACTTTCAAATTCAGCTTTACACACTGAGTTATAAGAAAGAATCGGAACCAATATATACAGCTCTAAATTTGATCAGGTTTATGCCACTAAGTGGGCTTTCCAGGTGGCTCAGTGGTAAAGAATCTGTCTGCCAATGCAGGAGACTAGGGTTCAACCCCTGGGTTGGGAAGATCCCCTGGAGAAGGAAATGGCAACCCACTCCAATGTTCTTGCCTGGAGAATCCTATGGACAGAAGAGCCTGGTGAGCTACAGTTCATGGGGTTGCAAGAGAGTGGAAAACGACTTAGTGACTAAATAACAACAACAACATGACATTAATTAAGACCTGACTTCACTCATTATCATCTTCTCATATTTTACTTTGTGTACATACAAGTTTTCTTCATAGTATGGTCAGCATTTTTATTTATCCAATCCAGAAACAGCTATTAGATGGGCTAGTGCATGTAACTGGCTCAAGGCAAGTTGCAGAGACAAAAATAAATCATACAACATACTGTTGCTTTGCTTCCATTAATAATAATAAATTTATTAATTATAATAAAACTAACACCAATTAATAATTATTATTATTACAGCTGTTTATTAACTCTTACTCTGCACCAGTCACTAAGTTTCAGTTCGGTAGCTCAGTTGTGTCTGAATCTTTGTGACCACGTGGACCGTAGCACGCCAGGCTTCCCTGTCCATCACCAACTCCTGGAGCTTGCTCAAACTCATGTCCACTGAGTCAGCAATGCCACTAAGTTTTTAGCATTTATGTATTTTTTACTATCATCCTTACCATGGCAACCCAACCCAGCATACTTATCTGGAGAATTCCATGGACAGAGGAGCCTGGCGGGCTCCCGTCCTTGGGGTCACAGAGTCGGACATGACTGAGCAACTACCACTATTTTCATCCTTGTCTTACAGAAGAGGAAACTGAGGTACCGTGAATAAATTCCCAAGATGAGAATATAATAAGCTGAAGACTCAGGACTCAGACTCAGAAAATCTCCCCCAGTCCCATTCCTCTTAAAGATTCTGCTACGCTGTCTCTAAGATGACCACTGAACCACTTTGTCTATCCCCTCAACATGGATGTCTTACTTTGATCCTGAGCCAAAAGCATTCAAATGGATCGCTACAGTTACTTATTCGAATCAAAACCATGGATCTGCAGACCCAGAGGCATCTTTAGAAGTTGCTCTGAGGGCCACACACGTACCTGCTGAACGTTGAGAGGTGTAAGGATCTCCTCCCCCCGGAGGAACATGGACCTTTGGGTCAAGGCGTCTGTGAGCTGTGCCGGGTCCAGCCCAAGTAACTCTGCAGACCTGCCCAAGGCTGGGGAGGAAGGACAAGGAAAATGGATGCACAACCCCAAGAAGGGACAGCCCATGGGACCCCAAGTGGGTGCAAAGCCAATGCCACCAAGCAACACAGTAAAGCAGAGAATATTCCTAAGTCCCTTGGGCAGGACCTAGAGGACCCATGTTCTACTGGCAGGCTTTTTACTCCCTAAATGAGTCTTAGGTTTACGGCAAACAACCTGGTACTTGGAATAAGTACGGTCCAGAGACCCCCCCTGGCAGGTTCCCAAGACCTTGTCAGAGGTTTGCAAGGTCCATGACTATTTCAATAATAAGACTAGCTTTTTTTTTTTTTTAATGATAAACTCTGTTATTTGCTTTTTCACTCTCATTCCCTCACAAGTATACAGAAAAATATTCCAGAGGCTACATGACATGAGTAGCTCAACAAGCTGAAGGCAGAAATAGAAGCCAGCTGTCCTTCATTACACCAGATATTTCAAACATTTACAAAATCATTAGACAATGTCAGTCATTATTGACTTGTTCTTTTTTGTTTTGGAAGATGACCTTTCAAATAAAATACTACTTATTTTACTATATGCAAGGGGTTGGTTATGGTTATTTTAAAGTAAATCTATTATTATTTTTTAACTATCTCCACTTTTATTTCTAAAGGGCTTCCCTGGTGACTTAGATGGTAAAGAATCGCCTGCAATGCAGGAGACCTGGGTTTGATCCCTGGGTGAGGAAGACCCCCTGGAGAAGGGAATGGCTACCCACTCCAGTTTTAACTGCCTTTGTTTTCATTTCTAAAGCAGTAAACACCAACAGGTATGATCCATGGGAAGAACTACAGGCCTCTAGCCCTGGGCAACTCGAGGGCCACTTTGAACTTACGCTCATCCAGTTCCCAGCCTCTATGCCCTCATCCATCAGAAAAGTTTAAAGAATAAATCACTCCAGGAAAATGACAACTGACATTGTAACATGTATGTTAACTCATTTAGTCTTAAGACATCTCCGCTGTGCACTTTAGAGTGGTTGAAGGGATAAGTAACCCAAGGAAACAGCTTGTGGCAGAGCCGGGCTACGAACCAGTCATCCTGGCTTGAAAACTAACGGTCTTAACCATTCCACTACGGCAGCCCTCGGTAGCCAGGAATTAACAATGACACTACACGCCTGACTCAAGACATTCTTCCTACATCAAATTCTTGTTGCCCCTATTTCCTCTTATTGGCCCACTTTCCTTCTTTCTTAGCAGAAAATGAGAACACAGCCACCATTCCATGCAGCAATCACTTGTTTGATGCTTTGACCCTTTATTAGCTGACCTTTCACATCAAACTTCTGTAGCTCTTATTCTAGGGCTCAAAATATTTTTTTGTCAAAGGCCAGATAGAAAATATTTGAGATTTACATTTCTTATGAGGCAAAAGCCAAGGAAGTGAAGCAGGGAGAAGCAACCTTACCCGTTTTGAAGGAAACTTGCGCCCCACCAGCAGTGATAAATTCTATATTCCCAAGATGTAATATACCAGCAAGCAACCTCAACACTTCCCGAACTTCTTCCTTGCTAAACTGCATGACCTCCATTGCCATCTGGAAGGAAACAAGGTTAGTTTTTCATCTTTTTTCATACTAAAAAAAATGAAAATGGTCAATACTCAATAAAGTTACTAAGTACAAGGCAAGAAAGCAAGAAATATTGGGTTGGCCAAAAATTTCATTGGGGATTTTCCATTAGATGCTGCAGGAAAAAAATCAAACACATTTTTTGGTCAACCCATTTTATATGACAAACACTTTAAATGGGTACACATAAAAGAAAAGCAAGACATTAGGAAAGAATTGTATGATACTTAAGAGATAACCCAATCAATAAGAAAAAAAAAAAAAAGTATCTGCTTTACACACAAGACTCCTGTTTATGCCAGAAAAGAATTACTCCTGAGAGTCATAGTAATGATAGTGACAAAAAAATTCTTTCTATGTGTATCAAAATGTAATGGAACATTTATTTTCTTACACATAAAAAATAGGGGACATGGGGTGGGGAGGGAGGTGGGAGGGGGTTCAGGTTGGGGGGACACAACTGCACCCATGGCTGATTCATGTCAATGTATGGCAAAACCATCACAATATTATAAAGTAATTATCCTCCAATTAAAATTAATTAATTTTTTAAAAAGAAAAGAAAATGTCAGGGGTGGGGGATACTTCATGAGACTCCTCCAGTATAAATTTGGGGACTTGTCTTATTAGTTAAAAGAAGCAGGGACCCTGATAAGTAGAATGAAATTCTCCATCAGGGGTTCTAACGATAGAAGAAACTTCTGCTCCTTTTGTAAAAGATGCTGATGGAAAAACTGAACGGATCTAGATTTGTCTTCCCTGACAGTCATCATACTGCAATTCTCCATTTCTCCAAAGGATTTTTAAGGTCTTATTTTGGCCTCTGGATACTAAGTAGAAGTTAACACAATGCTGATTTGAGGGGGGAAAAAAAAAAAAAAAAACAAGCACCAACAAGGGCTTTGTTCCCCAGAAAGTTTCTAAACTGAAACCAGGCATCTTCTGAATCAGATCAAAGATTTGCTCATTATCTCTTAGGATTTAGGAGACATATTCTTGTCAGGAAAAGAGCCAGCTACCCTCTCCCACTCCTACTCTACACATACGCACACGGATCCACGCACGCACACACACGGGCAGAACAGAGGACGGAACTGCTGGCAATATGGATGAAAATAACCTACAAAGAGAACTCAGACCCATGATCACTACAATGACCACTGGAACAGGAAGAAGGAAGCCACACAGCACTGTGAAGCCACAGAAGCTGTAAGAGGAAACGACTGGAGATTTTAAAATATGAAAAGTAATTTCCTTACGAGGAGAAAAAAAAAAAAAAAAAACAAAGCCAGAAACAAAGGGCAAAAACAATAAACAGGAAAACAAAATTAAAAGAAAAAACTGCATAAGGCAAGGAACCAACAGCTATATTAAGAGACACATGATGCAGTAAAATAAAATAGGCACCTTTTGTAAGAGGAAATGCAAACCCACAGAGAAATGTTTTCCTTCCAGAAATCCAACACGTGCATATTGAAGAAAATGAGATAACTTCTATTAAATTGACAAAAATTTTTCTGTATGATAGAATGGGTGAAAGTGGGGTATTTATACAGCGGTCACTCACTGGTAGTATAAGTCAGTATAATCTTTTTGGAAAAAAACAAGATTATGGGTCAGTGTTGGGCTGGACCACCTAGGTACATAATCTTAAAATGTTCAGAGAAGTTACACAAGTTTCTTAGGGTTACAAAACCAAGATTCAAAGTCAGGTCTGATGAACGCAAAGTCTAGGAACCTACTCTCCATTTGGTTGTATGCTTTTTACTCTTTTTGCGTTCTTAGAAAGTCAGTCGCCTATGTAATCACTCTTAATTTCAGTGCTGGATTTTTTTTTTTTTTAGCTACCATATGTGGTATGCGGGATCCTAGTTCTCTGTGCAGGGATCAAACCCATGCCCCCCTGCATTGGGAGTGCAGAATCTTATCCACTGTACCACTAGGAAGTTCCAATGCTGAAGATTTGTTTCAAAGAAAATCTCGACAGGAAAGAAAGCTTTGTAAAATATTCACTACGGCATTATCTTAACAACACTTTCAGAGAAAAAAAGTTCTAGCTCTTCTACAGTCAGACAAGTCAAATATATAAGTAAACTTGTTATAGAACAGTATACAGTTTTTAAAAGAAA
Source organism: Oryx dammah (assembly GCF_014754425.2). Lineage (NCBI taxonomy): Eukaryota > Metazoa > Chordata > Mammalia > Artiodactyla > Bovidae > Oryx > Oryx dammah. The sequence continues at coordinate 15,333,320 of NW_024070204.1, forward strand.
TTATCAACATTATATAGAAACATGATATGTATGATAGCTTTATGCAAAAAGTACTAAATTATATTTGTGCAACTAAATTTTTTTAAGAAAATCAGGCTGGGAAGAAAATCTACAAAATTGAAAATAGTTGCAATGTTACCGCTGGCAGGCTAATGGACATTATATTCACATCTTTTAATATTGTTGACATGTTTTTACTATAACAACTGAGTCTGTTAATGGGTGAATGGATAAATAAATTGCTGTCTATTCAATGGAATACTATTCATTGTAAAAAGAAACAATTCTGTTAAGTACAGTTTGGATGAGTGAAAGAAGCCAGAGAGGAGAAGAGATTTTATATGATTTCATTTTCAGGAAACTCTAGAAAAGACACATTTTTCTAGGTTTCCTAGGGTTAGGAAGTCTGAGATTGTCTAGGAAGGGGGACAAGAAATCTTTAGGGTGTAGAATTGTCCTTCAGTTTGATCGTGGTTGTGGGTACATGAGTGCATAAAATTCAAATTTTACTTTATATGCTTTATATGAGGGCATTTTATTATATGTACATTATAACTTAATAAAAGGGACTACAAAAAAAATAAATAAAAAGATCATGAATTGTTTAACAGAGTAAGAGAAAAGACTATCATTTTATGGGTACAGACAAAAACTGATGCCAAGAATAAGAACTATTGGTCAAGTGCTCATCAGTTTTTAAAAACCTATGGGAAAGTAATTTTTCAAATTTACTTATTCTAAAAGCAAGGAAATATGGCTAAGAAATACAGAATATCTATTATGCTCAAGACTTTAAAATAGTAGTAGTAGTAGTAATGTTAGTTGCTCAGTCATGTCTGATGCTTTGTGACCCCACAGACTATAGCTTACCAGGCACCTCTATCCATGGAATTCTCCAGACAAGAATACTGGAGCCGGTTGCCATTTCCTTCTCCAGGGGATCCTCCCGATCTAAGGATCAAACTCGTGTCTCCTGCATTGCAGGCAGATTCTTTACCATCACTGCCAGCAGGGAAGCTTTTCAAAACAGTGGTAAGGACCAATTTAGATGTTGGCAAAATAACTATAAAGCATCTATGCCATGCTAAAGTTAATAATTTTTTTTTTGATTAAAGTTTTCCTCATGTAGCACAGGACCTCTTCAACACTAATTTATAAAAATTGTCTAAGCTCGTCTTAGGATGACCATAGAGATAAAAGATTTCACTGTAACTCACTAGCCTGGACATTATATAACATTAAACAAATAAAATGTTCCATAGAGAACAGACTTGTCAAGGGGGAGGGGAGTCAGGAGAGGGCTGGATTGGGAGTTTGGGATTAGTGGATACAAAATATTATATACAGAATGGATAAACAAGATCCTATTGTATAGTACAGGGATCTTCAGTATTCTAGAATAAGCCATAATGGAAAATATGGAAAAGAATCTGTATACATGCACACATATATAACTGAATCACTTGGCTGTACAATAGAAACTAACACACTATAAATCAACTACACTTCAAGTTTTAAAAATCTCTATACTTGCAGGGAAATAAAGGAAGGTCTTCAAAAAATAAGTTCACAGTAGCAGAAAACTGCAAACTATAAAATAAAAAATATTTTTATTTATCAAAAGATGCTCCATGAAAAAAATTCTTGGTTAAGCTCTGAAAATACAAAGATTACATATGAGACATGAAAGCAAATGAATAAAGTGTGCTTTCTGTATGAAATTTGTGACTTCTTCACTCTCAAGGTTAACTCTAAGTGAATTAGGAGTGTGGTGACAAGTATCAATCATGTGCCATGGGGTAATGTGATGGCTGGAACCAATTAACACCAACCAGCACAGGCGTGGCCACTCACCCCTGCCAGCAAGAGTCTCCATTCACTGTTTACTACCGTCCTATTTGCAGTCTTAAAGTAGCCACTTTAAGACTTTTCTAAAATTTTTATTGAAATACAGTTGATTTACAATGCTGTTAAGCCTCTTTATCTCTTCTCAACAACATGGCTCAAGACTTAAAAAAAAAAAAAAAAAACCTGGGAAATTCTCAGTACAGTTCAGAAGCGTGAAACAGCAATTTAGCTATAAAACTAGCACAAAGTCATACAAAATGTTTTCAATAAAGTCTTTAATAAGCACATAAAAAACAGGTGATTGTGAAAGTGTGGGGTGGGAGGGGAGTGATGACAAATACATAATACAATCCCAGCCAGGTTTGGGGTCAGAAGGAAGCCAGGCTTTTCATAGTGGAAGCAAATAGGGAAGAGGAGTGAATTTCAGGTACAAAAAGTAAATCCACTTGGGTCTCAGCTGTGAGGTGGGGGTACCATCTAAGGAAGCCAAGGGTCCTCAGGTGAATCGTGAATAAATGGATTGAATAAGATGGGGTGGGAGGGGAGGTGTCTGGGCACAGTAAATCACGAGTGAAGGATCAATACTTTGAAAATGATGTAATTTTATATTAGGAGAGATTATAGCATTGTATAATATAAAATTAGCTTCTACTCCCAAATTTTCCAACACTGAAAGAGACTGAAGTTTTCAAATGTGGCAAAATCGAGGTATAAAGTCAGTCTTTTATTTTAAAATTTCTACTGGGGCATAGTTGATTTACAATGTTGTCTTAAGTTTCAGCTGTACAGCACAGCAAATCAGTTACACATATACATGTATCTACTCTTTCCTGGATTCTTTTCCCATATAGATCATTACAGAGTGCTGTGCTATACAGTAGGTCCTTAGCACTTATCTATTTTATACCTAGTAGTGTATATGTCAGAGAAGGCAGTGGCACCCCACTCCAGTACTCTTGCCTGGAAAATTCCATGGACGGAGGAGCCTGGTGGGCTGCAGTGCATGGGGTCACTAAGAGTCGGACGCGACTGAGCAACTTCACTTTCACCTTTCACTTTCATGCATTGGAGAAGGAAATGGGAACCCACTCCAGTGTTCTTGCCTGGAGAATCTCAGGGACGGGGGAGCCGGGTGGGCTGCCATCTATGGGGTTGCATAGAGTCGGACATGACTGAAGTGACTTAGCAGCAGTGTATATGTTGGAGAAGGCAGTGGCACCCCACTCCAGTACTCTTGCCTGGAAAATTCCATGGATGGAGGAGCCTGGTAGGCTGCAGTCCATGGGGTCGCAGAGAGTCAGACACGACTGAAGCGGCTTAGCAGCAGCAGTGTATATGTGTCAATCCCAATCTTTCTATTCATCCCTCTCCCCGACCCTCCAGTGACCATAAATTTATTTTCTACAGCTGTTAAGACTTTCTGTTTTGTGGATAAGTTCATTTGCAGCTTTTTTTTAGATTCCACAAATAAGTGATGTCATACGGTATTTGTCTTCCTCTGTCTGACTTACTGCACTCAGTATGACAATCTCCAGGTCCATCCATGTTGATGCAAATGGCATTATTTCATTCTTTTTTTATGGCTGAGAGCCCTCTAAATCTTTATAAGGTCAGACTGATGAGGAGAGAACATTAGGGGTAGATGGGTTCACATTGTTAAAAACACGGGTATACCCAGTAAAACCTACATGGCCAGGAAACCCCAGTCTTGGTAGATGGCTATGAACACCATTACCATTTAATATTTCTGGAGTCAAAAGAATAAAGACATTATCACTCAAAGACTCTTGTTATCCTCCTCACATATCAACAGCCACCATTCTGGCAGGTCAAATGCAGGCAATGAAAATAAATTAGTTGTTACTATTTTCTTGAAATAGCTTTTCATTCTGACTCAGCAATTTATAGTGTAACCTGGAAGACTACAAAGAAAAAAGAAAAAGAGCTATGAAATTTAGTGTGCGTTCACTGTCTCTCCCCAGGAAAAACTGGATCCCCTAAGAATGGCACAGGATCCTTTACAGGTACTTATTTATAGAAATGTCAGGTGGCATCAATGAAGAATTTTAAAAATACATAAATTCTCAATGAAATAAGCAAAATTCCTGAAAGGTCCTATTGCCAGAGTATGTTGACATTAAAGCTGATAAAAAGAATAATGATCTTTTTTCAGTAGCTGAAAATACCAAATGTGACATTTTCGTATGTAATTCACAGGAATAATTTCTCTCCGTTAACATTTTAACACATTCTGTAAACAAATGTTCTTGAGTCCCAATAGAATGTGGTCCCTTCCCTTTCTTCAATCCCGAAACCTCTGGGAAAAGGAGTTTTATGGAATTAAAAGTAGGAAGATACTAATTTCAATAGTACTTGATTTTGGAAGGAAATTGAGACAAAGCTATGGTTTTCCCGGCAGTCAGCTATGAATGTGAAAGTTGAACCATTAAGAAGGCTGAGTGCCAAAGAACTGATGCTTCCAAATTGTGGTGCTGGAGAAGACTCCTGAGAGTCCCTTGGACCGCAAGCAGATCAAACCAGTCAATCCTAAAGGAAATCAATCCTGAATATTCATTGGAAAGACTGATGCAGAAGCTGAAACTCCAATCCTTTGCCTACCTGATGCAAAGAGCAACTCACTGGAAAAAGACTATGATGCTGGGAAAGATTGAGGGCAGGAGAAGGGGGCAACAGAGGATGAGATAGATAGATAGCATCACCAACTGAATGGACGTGAATTTGAGCAAACTCTGGGAGATAGTGAAGGACAGGGAAGCCTGACGTCTGCAGTCCGTGGGATTGCAAAGAGCCGGACATGATTCAGCAACCGAACAACAACTGGAGACAAATTACATGATAAAACAACAGCATAATCTATCCCAGTCATCCTAATTTCTTTAACAGAATATAGCGATTATATAGATGGTTTGCTCACTACAGTCTCCTTGTTGCTGGAACAGTGCCTGCCTGGCACACAACAGATGCTTAAAAATGCTGAAGACAGAAAATCAACTTTAGAGCCAGAAGTGTTCAGTGTCTCTTTAACCGCCTGTATCACTCTTGGTTATAGAGCGCTATGCAAGACAGAAAGATGGGTTGGCTGGTACTGATATAATACTTTATACTCCTATATTATAGAAATTATGATTTGATAAAAGTGTTAGTCACTCAGTCGTGTCAACTTTTTGCGACCCCATGGACTGTAGCCCACCAGGCTCCTCTGACCATGGGATTCTCCAGGCAAGAATACTGGAGTGGGTTACCATTTCCTTCTCCAGGGGATCTTCCTGACCCAGGGATTAAACCTGGGTCTCCCACATTGCAGGTGGATTCTTTACTGACTGAGCCACCAGGGAAAGACCTATGATTTGGTGATATACTCATATAATCATTAAAAATGACATATTCATTGTAAAAATACTCTAACAGAATAATAAAGAATAAAATAAAACCCTAGAATTCTGCTCTGAGATAACACTTTTCAATTATTTTAGCATAATTTCTGCATACATACTATACATACATGACATATATATGCTTACTTTTCAAATGAAAGATTATATCATGCTGTATTATGCTTTCCTCACTTATAGTATAAACAAGTTTTTCCTTACTGTTAAACATACATGAACATTGTTTTGCGAGCTACAATGGATCTTAAAGATATAATAAATTATTTGAGCCATCCCCCAACTGATTATTTTTGTAGGTTTTGGAGGAGAGAATTTCACTTTTTTATAGAAAAGAATATTTTCCCTCCTTTCTGAGAAGTAGCACATTATTTATTTTTTTTTCTGGCTGCATTGCTTCAATCTTCCAGTAAAAGGCTAAATAAGAGCAAAAATCACATGCTCCTGATTTCAATGAATACCAGCTAAGTCTTCACTGACATTTCTGATGGGTCAACACTAAAAAGTAATTGCAAAGCAAATATTTAAGAATCTATAAACAGAATTCCTCTAAGTCTGTTGTGTACATTCATTATGTCAATTTCATGTCTAAACTTTTCTTCCCTTCTAGATGACACGTCCTTTCATCGCAGGACCAAATTTCAAATGCCAAAACCCTATCATTTCAACTTAAAAATAAAAACTAGCAATCACTGAAAGAAGGCCAAGCTCCACGAGTTTCCTTGTAGCCTTCAGAAGCAGCGCACAGTTCTGAATCAGAAAACGATGCCCCCAGAGGAAGCCGTTAGACTACCTTCCCCGGACACTCCCAGGCCTAGGAAGGGCCTCACTGCCCACTGCAGCCTGGCGGCCAGTGAGCCGCTCAGTGTGGGTCTGCAGTGACTCTATAACTTGGATAACAAGGAGTCTCTCAGTGCAAACATCCACTTTCTAGCACAAAGTGAGTGGAGGAAGCTCGTGTAGTAAAAGACGTCTCAGGCATCAAAAGAAGATTGAGAGAAAATTTAAAATAAATAAACATTTCATAAAATTCAATTAGCAGGGCCCAATCCTGTACTGCCTAGGGTAGATACACAGTAACTTACAATGGTGCTGTTAGCAGAGGTTTCTCGGTTAACAGGTTGAAGGAAGGAGAGAGGACAGAAGCATCTCTTTGCATTATACGTGGCAGAATGTGACATCTTTAAAAGGAAGGCTGAGGCGAAGGTGATCATGATACTATTAGCCTAGTCAGTTTTTATTTGCATTTCAGTTTAAGGGCACATACATTAGACACGGGGAAATAACGTGTGATATATATCCACTTAAAAATATACTTTGATTCCATTCCAGAAGGTATTCTCATGAACAGTCTAGAAGAGCAAATGGTGATACGGAACTGAGTTGTTGACGACAACTAGAAAGACAAATCTAGGTGCACGGAAATCAGGGGCTACCTGCCTCCCGGTCAGAGACTAGGATTTGAAGTTAGACTGTGTCTAGATACTGGTTCTGTTAGGTGCTGTGTGTGGTTAGGCTGGTCACCAACCTCTCTGAGTCACAGAATATAGACAACCATATTTCTACCCTCACAGGGTTATTAGAAGCAGAGGGATGGTTAGGTCCTCATAGTAAGCACTCAATCGGTGTTAGCTCCATTTATGAATGAACTCTATCTACAGACTCCAACTGCTGAAGGCGCAACTCCAGCAAAGGAACAGACCACACTGATGAAATCTACTGGCCATACTCAACCATGCCCCCAGGCTTCCTAAATGCAGTCCTTGGGGTATTCAAGAACTGCAGGATACAGCAGGGGTCCACACCAAAGTGTCTTAAGATGACCACTGTTTGTGCAATAAGAATCATTTACCAGAATCAGGCTATGAGAACAGGATGAGACCCAAGAGTCACCTGGTCTAACAGTCGACAGACTTGTTTTGAACTGTGGAATCAATTACTTAAAACAATTTTTAACTGTAAGCCCTGAAAGAGATGATCTGCTTATTCCAGTACCAAACCTGTGATTTTTCTTTTGTTTCGTTTTTCTGAACGCTATTCCAAGCCAATCCCCATCTCTCCTGAATGCAGACATTCACCCATCTTCTAAGACAGAGGATTCCCTTCCAGGACTTGGAATAAAAAGAAAGGACCTATTCTCACAGAGCAGTACAAATGTGATTATTAAAAATTTTTTTGAAACAGAAAATGAAAGTTGCCAATTTCATTCTTTTTTTTTGTGGGGGTGGGGGTGGAGTCACCCTCATAAATGAAGATAGGCAAGTAACTTACAATTACTTCCCTAAAGGATTCCTGGTCACTGATTGTCCTGTCTGTTACACATCCAGACTGATTCAAGTAGTGGTAGTTTTCTGGCACAGATAAATAAAATTCTTCTACAAAAAGAAAAACAAAAACATAATATCAGTACTTGACTGGCCAGGATAAGACAGAACTCAAAAGAGTTTCCACTTTGCAAGTTTATTTTTTAAAGTATGGAAAATAATTTTATGCTTGTAATAGCTCACTAATAAGATTAAAATGTTCTCAGACTGAATGATTTCAATACCTTTAGACCATGAAATTTTTGTACCTTGTTTTATGTCCCTGGATGTGCTCTAGTGTCGCCCAGTTTATAGTCTATGGGAACTTGAACAGAATTTGTATCCTACTGTTGTGTGAAAATTGTACAAATCTTAATGATGTTGAATTGGTTCATGCTGCTTTTCAGGTCTACTATATCCTTCTACTTTTCTGTATATTCATTCTACTAATTTCTGAGAGTTTGATACTGAAACTCCAACTAAAAATCATAATTTATCTATTTACATAATTGTAATATACAGTGAAATTATATGTAACTTTGTTCTATATTTTCCAAGTCTCCTGCAAATGTACTATCATACTTTTATAATCTAACAAATAAAAAAGAAAGAAAAAAAGATTAAAACATTCTCTCATTATCATCATCTAGGGAAAATAAAATTATCAGATTAGAAGGGATGGAAGAAAACACTACTGAAAAAAGTAACTGATGTGGATCCTGTGTTGATTTTTTTTTTAAATCAAATGTTTAGAAATTTGCTTTATTAGGGTAGGATTTAAAAGTAGAGCCAGTTGTGATACATTATGTATTTTTCACAAATATACTTTAAATCAAAAAAACTGAAGCTTTCTCTGATGATTTTCACTCTGCAGCATCTGATTCTACATGCACTCAGCATCTTTGATCATCTCACACATTTTGTTTCAAATGGTGGAAGACCAACAAAGTCCAGTCTTCTCTTTCACAGATGGGTTGTAAAGCGAAATGTCTCTGCAGCGGCTTCATCACTCACCTCTCTCTTCATGTCCTAGCCCTGCCAGCAGCGCATAGAATATGTGATAATTCCTTTCCCCGGGGTTTTGCCTTACTACTCGGTTCTGTGAAAAGAAATCAGATTTCTATTCAGAGATGTTTCCTCTGATTGATGACCAAGAACCATAATTGCTGAAAAATGTTAAAGATAATGTGAATTAAATCATGCTTACTTACTTTTTCTAATAAATCTTCATGTGAAAAGCAATGGCAAGTCAAGGAACAAAACAAGGATACAGGATGCTCCATTAGTCTTTAGTTTTCTACTCTTTGTTACCCAAATAATTACAATTCTGTGTGTCTTGGACATTCTGACTTCCAGTGCCAAAAGATAAGCAAACAAAACAGACTATTTCATCAAAATCCAACTTCAAACAGGATACGTGTGCCCTAGAAGGCATCAAACTATTTGAAACAACTGATTATTTCAAACAACTAGTTGTTCAGTCATGTCAGACTCTTTGGGACCTCATGGACTGTAGCCTGCCAGGCTCCTCTGTCCATGGAATTTTCCAGGAAAGAATACTGGAGTGGGAAGCCATTCCCTTCTCCAGGGGATCTTCCCAACCCAGGGACTGAACCCCAGTCTCCTGCATTGCAGGCAGATTCTTTACCATCTGAACCACCAGGGAAGCCCATGATATTTGATGAGAAGTCCAAATTTTCAGATTAGGGACATGAAATCTGAGATTCCCAAAAAAAAGAGGGCCCCTTATTTCCTAGGATAATTAACAGGTCAAGCAGAGTAAAACAGGAGCAGTAACGAGGTAGAATCAGAAATGAATGTTTCATATTCTATGTCTGTTTTAAGAAAAACCAAATAACAGTTTCTACTAGAGAGTCAAACACTAATACACAAAAGCCAAATGAAACAGGATACAATCTACAATTCTACCGCCCTGGATGTTTCCCTTCTGGCCGATGTTCAGCTGAACAAACTTCCCGAAGCGACTGGAGTTATTGTTGTACACGGTCTTGGCATTGCCGAAGGCTTCCATGATGGGGCTGCAAAAAAAAAAAAAAAAAACAGGACAACAGTGAGAGGCAATCAGGGTCCATGTAATTAACAACAGTCCTCACCAATGGCAAAACAGACAAGTGCAGGAGAAATCTGAAAGCAAAGTGCCCTACAACAATTATGTTTATTTATAGAAGGGCCAGATTTCCCAGCACTTGCTGAAATGGGTTTATAATGCGAGTCCATCTCGAGGGGGAGAGCTTGCAGCTGGTTGTGTGAGCAAAGGATGCTACCAAGAGTCAAGGAGGCCATGCGGGCTGGTCCCCACCCAAATTAGTTTATGTACGCAAGTCAAGGGTTGTGCGTGTACACACACACACACACGAATTCTAGGAACTGAAAAATACACACACACACACCCCCCCACACCCACACACCCACACACACGAATTCTAGGAACTGAAAAATTCCACCCGAATTAGTTTATTTATGCAAGTCAAGGGTTGTGCGTACACACACACACACACACACAC
>NW_024070204.1:15343415-15452850 GCF_014754425.2 Oryx dammah
CAAGTCAAGGGTTGTGCGTACACACACACACACGAATTCTAGGAACTGAAAAATTCCACCCGAATTAGTTTATTTATGCAAGTCAAGGGTTGTGTGTACACACACACACACACACACACACACACACACGAATTCTAGGAACTGAAAAATTCCCCAGTCCTGGAACTTTCACTCATTTGTTATACGTCCCGGGGGAGCTCATTTAACTTCCTTGGGTCTCCTCCAGCTGTAAAATGTGGTCAGACTAGGTCTGTGGTCAGACAAGGTCAGGGGTCAGACATCTTTTGCTATAAAGGACCAGATAACAAATACTTTACGGCTTTGTGGGCCATGTGGTCTCTGATGCAATTACTCAGCTCTGCCATTAGAGTGCAGAAGCAACTACAGACAAGATAGCAAAAGAGTGTGTCTGTGTTTCTATAAAGTTTTATTTATAAAACCAGGCTGCAGGAGGAAAATGAAAATGGCCCAGAGAAAGATTGGTGGTGATGGCTGCACAAAAACATGAATGTACTTAATGCCACTAAGCTGTACATCGAAAGATATTTAAAGTTATACATTTTGTTATGTATATTTTAGCACAATTTAAAAAATAAATCTTGAAGTCTAAAAAGACAAACCAAAATAGGCTGCAGGATACAGGTGTCAGGCTGGAGTCAGCTGACTTCTAGACCAATTTTTAAATAACAGGACCTATAAAGTCTCTATGGTTCTAGGACCTTAAAAGGTACCAATCAGACACGGGACAATTACACATTTTAATTAGAATTTCAGAGAGCACTGTACCAAGGCTCTGAGGTCATTGCCATTGACGCCGAATTGTTTTGCCACCTGAGAGGCTGAAGAAGTGACATGGAAGTTGCTTAGTCACGCGCAACTCTTTGATACCCCATAAACTGTAGCCCACCAGGCTCCTCCGTCCATGGGATTTCCCAGGCAATAAGACTAGAGTGGGTTGCCATTTCCTTCTCCAGGTCTTCCTGACTCAGGGATTGAATCTGGGTCTCCTGCATTAAGCGCAGATTCTTTACCACCTGAGTCACCAGGGAAGACCCTGGTAAGAGGCTACACAATACCATTCTGCCCACAAGATGCCTCCCAAGAGTTGACCGCTAAGCTCTCTGCAACGTGCTGAAATTTCTGCTGATAACAAGGCCTCCAGACAGCCAGTCAGGAGCTGCCCAGCAGGAGGCAGCTCTGAATGTTCCTCACTCCTCTGCTCAAACCTGGCCCAGCAATGGGGGGTCAGCTCACCGGAAATCTCCACCCACATGTAGCGACTTCTCCTTGAGCGATCATGAAAGCCACGTCAAGAAACAGAGCAGACAGAACCCCGAGTTTCAACTACTTCCTGAAATCAGTCATACAGTGAGGACAGTGGATCCTGTTTGCTGGAACAAGAAACACGATGGGAAAATACCTGCTCTCAAGAATGGCTTGCTCAACAGACGAGGTCTTCTCCTTCGAGGACAAGTCCACAGACTGCTGACTGATGGCTGATAAAAACTTGAGGATCAGCTTCGTGCTCTCGGTTTTCCCTGCGCCACTTTCACCACTGGAAGATAAAATGGAGACGTTTATACTACTAGTGAAAAAAATAAAATAAAATAAAAACCAACTTGGCCGGAGTCACTCCAAGGTGTCCACAAAACAACTCTTGAACAGTGGGAAAGAGACTCAAGTGCTGAGTTACAGGGAAGTGAGGGTCCCTCCTCCTGCTAGCCACACGGCCTAGGTGTTGCCAATGCCTCCCACTAAACAGAAGCCTCCTCTTTGACTAAGCTCAGGTAATAAGACGGACGGTACCTTTCACTTCCCTGGTAGCTCAGTTGGTAAAGAATGTACCTGCAATGCAGGAGACATGGGTTCAATCCCTGGGTCGGGAAGATCCCCTGGAGAAGGGAACAGCTTCATGTGGGGCTTTTCAGATGGCGCTAGTGGTAAAGAACCTGCCCGCCAATGCAAGAGATGTAAGAGACATAGGTTCGATTCCTGGGTTGGGAAGATCTCCTGGAGGAGGGCATGGCAACTCACTCGAGTATTCTTGCCTGGAGAATCCCCAAGGACAGAGGAGCCTGGTGGGCTACAGCCAATGGGGTTGCAAAGTGTCAGACACAATTGAGTGACTAAGCACAGCACAGCAAGCTCTGCAAAGGCCGGAATAGGAGTTTTGTTCACTGAACTGTCCTCGCTGGTGGCCAGCACTTAGTAAATATTAAGTATATGAATGAGCACACTAATGGTATCTTTCAGGTAAACATGAATAAAAATGCAATCTTTCATAAATATCGAGGGGACAAAGCAATGAGCCTGAAGGTGCTTGACCCACACTTAGGCATTTTATTCTTGTAATAATACCATGAGGTGGGCAGTGGTTAAGTGTTGGGATCCGAATTGAAGAGCAGGTCTGTTTGTGTCTAAAGGAGTAGTAAAAAGACAGAGAACTTATGAAAAAAGTAAAGCAATCACATAACAGCACCCAAACACCAACACCATCATGGGGTAACAGACTCACAACTGCTCAAGGGGTGAGATAAACACACGTGGTCCCAACAAGTTCTAAAGAAGCAGTCCCCATTGAGTGTCAAAAGCTGGGAGGTTGTGAACGAGGAATTCTGCAGAAAACACCATCAATGATTAAATGCATGTAATGAAGGAGAGGAAATGACTCAGAGATGACACCATCCATGCCCAGCTGGATACTGCAGGAATCTCCATTGATCGAGGCCAATCACTGTAACTCCATTCCCTCTGCAGGTGATAGGGTGGTTGGTCATGGGAAAGGGTCAGGATTCCAGCCAAAGAGACTTTAAGTCAAGCATGCTGAGGGCTTCTGGGGAGACCTGCACGTGCATGCGGTGTGTGGGTGGGCGGGGTATGCACACACACGCGCGTGCACACACACACAAGACCAAGCAGAGTGTCCCCCTGACTGCAGATGACAAATACCCACAAAGGCGTGGGAAGCCACACCTTTCTCGAGATCAGAAAGCAAAAGCCAAGATAATCAGAGAAGCGCCCAGAGGGAATGGCTGAACCCACAGCCCTGACCCTGCCCTGCCTTGCTGCCTGAGATGATAAAGGCTCACGCAAGGGACACCAATTCGAGCCGCCTTTTCTGTCGTCGGCAACCAGATGTGGGGCTGCACGTTCATCTCTGCATCTCTGGTACCAGCCAAGCCTGGGAGCTGGCTCATAGGAGGCATTTAGCAGGAAGGAGTAGCAGAAAGTAAGAGAAAGTTGCAGGAAGAAAATCTAAATAATTCTTCATATTTAAAAATACATATACCATCTCCCTAGCAGTTAAATTTTGTTAAAACAAAACTGAAAGTGACAACTTCTCTATTTACAATGTATGAAACAGAAATATTGTTTTACACGGTCCCCAAACCCATCTCTGTATCTTCCAGCACACAGAGGGGGCTGGCATTTCAACCTCCCTTGTATGAAGGACAGTGATCAGTAACCAGGAAGTGGCCAACTGAACAAGACAGCAGCTAAACTGAGCCAGAGGGGTGTATGTTACTTCCACGTTGGGTGGCTAAACCCCCTCAAGGTCCTCTGGGCTCCCTATCTTACCAGCCTGGCATCTAGGTGCCCTCAGGATGGCAAATCTCCAGAACAAAGTGATGGGTACAACAAAGTCAGGGGTCTCACCTTCCCATATGGGGCTGTGAAAGTTGCTCAGTCACGTCCGACTCTTTGTGACCCCATGGACCATACAGTCCATGGAATTCTCCAGGCAAGCCCCTGTTACAGCAATCAGCACAGCTATGACCCTACCATGATGAACACAGTAACCATATAGCCATGGAGAAGAGGCTGTTCGAGGTGGATGGCAAAGACTCATCAAGGAGAAGAAAACCCAAAACTTGCACTGTCCTTCACCAGCCTAGGATACTGATCTATTTCTAAGCTTCAGCCCCTATTTTTTCTCACTGTAGCGAATTTTTTTCAAGCATCTTCTATAAGTACATCTCTGTTAAAAACTGGGGGTACAGCTGCTTCACAATGCTGTGTTGGTTTCTGCTGTACAGCAAAGTGAATCAGTTATGTGTATACACACCCCCTTCCTCTTGGCCATCCGTCTCACTCCTACCCCGCCCTATCCCTTTAGGTCATCACAGAGCACTAAGCTGAGCTCCCCGTGCTACAAGAAGGTTCCCACTAGCTGTCTGTTTTATACATGGCAGTGCACATACGTCAACCCCAATCCATCCCCACCTTGGAAAATGGTACCGTTTCCCCGGTGGCACTAGAGGCAAAGAACCTGCCTGCCAATGCAGGAGACATACGAGATGGGGGTTCAGTTCCTGGGTCGGGAAGATCCCGTGGAGGAGGGCATGGCAACCCACTCCAGTATTCTTGCCTGGGGAATTCCATGGGCAGAGGAGCCTGGTGGGCTACAGTCCATGGGGTCACAAAGAGTCAGGCACAACTGATGTGCCTTAACACAGCACAGAACCTATTTAGGCACATCGATCCGTAAAGTAAAACTTAAAAAAGGAACTCAGATTTGTGCAACAGTAATTCTCAAACTTGGCTGTGCATGAGAATTACCTGCTGTGTTCCTAATTCGAACCTGTAAGGATAGAACTTAATCAGTAATTTTTTTTTTTTAACAAATTTCCAAGTGATTCTACTAAGAAGTCAAGGCTGGGAACAACTATTCTCAAAAGCCTTTTCACATAATTCAGATAGGACTGCACCAGATTACAAAGGGGACATATAAAGCAGGCTGGGGAAGTGTGCCATGAACAAGGCAAAGAATAAATATAAATGACTCACAAATTGTTAAAACTCAGAAATATGCCAGATGTCCCCAGACATGAGCATCAAGGTACCAGGACTCACTTCTGTCTTACCCTCCTCCTCCTCCCCTCCCCACCCCTGCCGGTGACTGTGCTGTGTGCTAAGTTGCTTCAATCATGTCTGACTCTTTGTCATCCTATGGACCATAGCCTGCCAGACTCCTCTGTCCTTGGGGTTCTCCAGTCAAGAATACTGGAATGGGTTGCCATGCACCCTCCTCCAGGGGATCTTCCCAACCCAGGGATCAAACTAGCATCTCTTAGGCCTCCTGCATTGGCAGGCGGGTTCTTTACCGCGAGCACCACCTGGGAAGCCCATTCCCCATTTACCGAGGGTCACAAATCACCATCTTTGAAGCAGTGGACAAAGAGCATCTCTGCAGGGACTCCTTCCCTCCTGAAGTATCCATGGGGCCATGATGCAGCAGGCTGCACTAAGGGCTGGGAAGACAGTCTGGAGACAAACGGCCATGGACGGTATTTATGACCCAGCAGGAGATAAAGGGCCATAAATTATGGCTAACGCTGTCAAGTATGAACCTCAGGAGACAGGAGGAGGCATAATTTAGGTGGAGTAAAGGTTCAGCAAAGACCTTTCCCAGGAAATGACATTTGGACTGAAATGCAGAGACACGCACAAAAGTGAGCTGGGGGAAACCTGAAGGATGGGGAGGGGAGGGTTTGGAGCCTTGAGGGAGGGGGAGATGCCCACAGAGCCAGCGGGAAAAGAAAGCGGGTGCTGGGTCCCACCAAGAGGCCACTGTTTTCCGGGCAAGTATGGAACTGGTTCTTTTCCATAGGAGTGAGGGGGAGAGGCTGGTGATGGACTTTCAGGGCCAATGGGTTAGTCAATCCATCACACTATGGAATGAATCCTCCATAAAATCCAAAAGGATGGGTTTGGAGAGGTTCTGGGCTGGGGCACACGTGGAGGTGGACAGTGGCTCCCGAGAGGGGGCAGGAACTCCTCTCCTTTCCCCATACTCTGCTGGGCATCCCCTCTTCCATCTGCTGTTCCTGAGTTAAACACATTCTTCTATAATACAGTGAATCCCTCCCCCTCCACGAAACTTCAAAGCTGCAAACGTGCCCCTGTTTGCCAGCTGTTGTACTGTACCACTGCACTTCTCAAGATACTGTACACATTCATGTGTTTTTTTGCTGTGGTTTTTCATGTACATTACAAGACAGTACGACATATCTGATTGTGTGAGTTCGGGGTGTGTGTGTGGGTGTGTGTGGGTGAGTGTGCACATGTGCTAACCAGGTGGTGCTAGGGGTCAAGAATCTGCCTGTCAATGCAGGAGGTATAAGAGATGCAGTTTCAACCCCTGGGTCAGGAAGATCCCCTGGGAAGTGGGCTTGGCAACTCGTTCCAGTATCCTTGCCTGGAGAATCCTGCGGACAGAGGAGCCTGGAGGGTTACAGTCCACAGGGTTGCAAAGTTGGACACAACTGAAGCGCCTTAGCGTGCATGCACACATTATATAGCTGATTGCGTTAGTTGCACACCTAGGCTAACTCTGTTGGACTTAAACTAGACTTTAGTCCAACTGGACTTAATTGGACTTAACAAATGTGCTCTCGAAACAGAACTCGTTCCCACATAAGGGACTTACTGTAATTGATAGTCGAGTAACTAAAAGGTTTGAGTTCTGTGAGCTGCTCTAGAAAAACAATTTTTTTTTGCTCTAGCAAATTAATCAAACCGAAGGAGGGGGTCATCAGAAGCTCCAACCTAGAGCTGCTGGGTCAGAAGCACAGGTGACCACGTGACCAGCATCTGACGTGGAGGGGGAGGCAGTCTCAGAGGACCAAGCTGTTAACTTGTGGGATCTGATGCTGTTTGGTGGTGGACAGTGACAGAAATGAGTTACTTACTTGGGGAACCTGATAACACATGCTATGCGATAGATAGCATCTATATTATGGCACTCTAAGGATATAATAACTATGTATATCCTGCTTTGCTTACTGCACCACAGAACTATGAAGCCAAAATAAATGTCAGACTCATAAACTATAATACCTATAAAATCTAGATTAACAAGACTACCTTAACCCCCTGGTTAATGTTGCTTTGCTAAAACTGAAGCACTCTTTGAACCGTGACTGCCCACCGCTTCCCTGTGAGCCTGGCAGCCTCTTTGACCACAGGCGCTGCGATGAGTCATGTATTCCACCTTAGCTCCTCTATTCCAGCCTCGATAAAACAGTCACTCGCACAGCAATCACGCTGTTAATTCCCCTTCACTGACAGCAAACACATCACTGACATATCCAGTCCTGCATTTGTCTCATTAGCCCGAGACGATTACAGTCTTAACCCTGGGCGCCAACATGACCACAAACACAAACATGGGCTTCAGAGAAAACATGCGTGGCCAGATAAGCCAAAATGAGTTGATGCTGTTAAAAAAAAAAAAAAAACCTTTATAAATAGCGAAAAGTTAAAAAAGGGAAAGAAAAATAACTACGGCACTGATATGGGGCCTGGGGGACCATATTAGAAGTTCTGAGAACTTTCTGTAGGCAGAATGGAAAGTTTCAAGAATACTTTTTAAGCAGAAGGATGTCGTGATCAGGTTCAAGGTTCTAACGAATCACTCGGTGTGGAGAATGGATTGAGGATGGATGGAGAGAGATGAGAAAGGAAGTTGGGGAATGAGGGCAGAGGATAAGGAGAGGGGGGGCAGAGGGGAAAGCCAGAGGTCCCCAGAGGAGGGAGGGGATGGCTGGGGTCCTGGTCTGGGTGCTCGGTGACAGGGAGGTGGGGGAATGAATGAGGAGAGTCCAGAGAGTTTCCCAGCCAGTGTGATGACCTGGACGCTGGTAGCACAGCTGGGCATCTTTGTCAATAATCACTGAACTGTATATATGATATCGGTACAGTTGACCAAAGGTAATCTGACCTTCATGTTGGAGCCGGGGTGCCTCACAGATCCAAGATTAATGTCCTGATCTCCGGCTTGAGACCTTGCTAAGAACAAGAAGCATGACAGGAGGAACACCGATTTTCTGGGAGGAAATCAGGATGAACTGAGGAGGGGTCCCCCTTGAGATGCACAGAAGAGACCTCCGTGACGATGCCCTGGGAGCGGTGGACACATGGGTGGGACACGGAGAAGCTGGCAGGGGAGCCCTGAGGTCTGGGGAGGCAGGGAGATGCACAGAAGGAAAGGCAGGCTGGCAGAAGCTGAGGAAGATGAGCCAAGGGAACAAGGAAGAGTCCAGAATGGTGGAGGAGCTTGGAGGAGGGCAGGGCAGTGTGTGGAAGGGGCTGTGGAGCCAAAGATGATCTTGTTTTATCTTTTCTTATTTCAAAAATAAAGAAAATAAGTAACTGTTAGTCGCTCAGTCATGTCTGACTCTTTGCGAACCCATGGACTGTAGCCCGCCAGGCTCCTCTCTCTATGGGATTCCCCAGGCAAGAATACTGGAGTGGGCTGCCATTCCCTTCTCTCCAGGGGATCTTCCTGACCCAGGGATCGAGCCCGGGTCTCCTGCATTGCAGGCACGTTATCTACCGTCTGAGTCCCCAGGCAAAGAAGTTCAAGTAACCTGTAAAAGATACTAGAAATTGTTGGGTGATAAAGCCAATGGTCCAGTAGAAAAAGGAGAGATCCAAGAACCAGGGGCAGGGAGGCTCAAAGGTGGAGAAGTCCCCAGGAAATCAGGGAGGAGGGATCAAAACACACCTGAAGGAAAGCGCCTCTGCTGTGAACAGGGCCCTTTATCCACCCACAGTCTCCCCTCCAGCGCACATGTCAGCCAACTGCAGCCTCCAGATCTGCCCTTCTGTTTTTATAAATAAAGTTTTATTGGAACACAGCCTGGCATTTCACACATGCTCTGTCTGCAAGCACTTCCACACTCTAAGGGCAGAGCCAAGTAGTTGTAACAGAAATGATCTTGCTCACTGGGCCAAAAATATGTCCTCTTTAGAGAAAATATGACCATCTAGAGGCTATCTCTAGATGTTGAAGCTGAAACTCCAATACTTTGGCCACCTGATGCAAAGAGCTGACCCATTTGAAAAGGCCCTGATGCTGGGAAAGATTGAGGGCAGGAGGAGAAGGGGATGACAGAGGATGAGATGGTTGGATGGCATCGCCAACTCAATGGACATGGGTTTGGGTGGACTCCAGCAGTTGGCAATGGACACGGAGGCCTGGCGTGCTGCAGTTCATGGGGTCGCAAAGAGTTGGACAGGACTGAGCAACTGAACTGAACTGAGAGGCTACCTCTGCGGACACCTGACGACCATTCTCCATCCCGTGAATCAAACTGTCTTGATTCGTGTGATTTTCTCGGAACACACACAGATCACTCCACTGCTAACTAAGACAACTTTGGACACTTCTCTACTGCCTAGAAGATCCAGTCGGCAGGTCTTAGCAAGCAGGACAAAGCCTCTAAGGTGTGACCGTGCAGCAGGAAGTAGGACTCTGCTCTGAAACTAACACAAGGAGAAAAAAGTTCACGGTCTCCTTGGCAAGCCACTGCACAGCTCCCAGCCTCAGCTTCCCCACAACGTCTTGTCTTTCTCAATGAATAGCCGTGCACCATCTTTGCCTTTCCAACCAAGCCTGGTTCCTACATGTCCTTAGCAAATCCCACACTTTACAGGCATGCTTTCCACTTGCTAATGATCCTTGTTCTTCCAGGGCTTCCCTGGCGGCTCAGCTGGTAAAGAATCTGCCTGCTCTGTTTATAATAGCCAGGACATGGAAACAACCTAGATGTCCATCAGTAGATGAATGGATAAGAAAGCTGTGGTACATATACACAATGGAATATTACTCAGCCATTAAAAAGAATACATTTGAATCAGTTCTGCTGAGATGGATGAAACTGGAGCCGATTATACAGAGTGAAGTGAGCCAGAAAGAAAAACACCAATACAGTATACTAACACATATATATGGAATTTAGGAAGATGGCAATGATGACCCTGTGTGCAGGACAGCAAAAAAGACATAGATGTGTATAGCGGACTTTTGGACTCAGAGGGAGAGGGAGAGGGTGTGATGATTTGGGAGAATGGCATTGAAACATGTATAATATCATGTAAGAATCGAAATGCCAGTCTATGTCTGATGCAGGATATGACACGCTTGGGGCTGACGCGCGGGGATGACCCAGAGAGATGTTGTGGGGAGGGGGGTAGGAGGGGGGCTCATGTTTGGGAATGCATGTACACCTGTGGTGGATTCATGTCAATCTATGCCAAAACCAATACAGAATTGTAAAGTAAAAATTAAAAATAAATAAATAAATTTAAAAAATAAATAAATAAATAAATATAAATGTTAAAAAAAAAAAGAATCTGCCTGCAATGTGGGAGACCTGGGTTTGATCCCTGGTTTGGGAAGATCCCCTGGAGAAGGGAAAGGCTACCCACTCCAGTATTCTGGCCTGGGGAATTCCATGTACTGTACAGTCCAAGGGGTTGCAAAGAGTCAGACACAACCGAGCAACTTGCACTTGTTCTTCCAATTTTTTCAAATGCTTCTGGGCCCTTCCCCAACTCTGTGCCCACCGTGTTCCCACAGACTCTTGGGCACAAAGCCACACGGCCCTTCCTCTGTGATATGTTTTCTCAGGTCCTTCATGAGCATCTACTGTCATCCTCTCTGAGCAACCATGTACACATTTCTCAAGACAGCACTGGCAGGCTGTACTGAAATTACGTGTTTACATCAGTTTCTTCCCATCAGAGCAGAAGTTCGTAAAGGACAGTGGTTGGGTCTTTTTGTTTTTTCTTTTTTTTTTTTAATCCTAAAAGCCTAACAAGGTAACCTTCCATATGATATGAGCTCGAGGCATGCCCCATGCCTTATTCCGGGTAGTAACTTTTTAATCCAGGAATGCAAGCTTTGTTCACTATTCTACTTCAATTATTTCTAAATATACCACTAGAATAAAAAAAAAAAAAAAGCCTGAGAACCCAAGTATTATTCCAGAATATAAAAGACATGTTGTGTAGTCACTAAGTTGTGTCTAGCTCTTTTGCAACCCCATGGTCTGTAGCAGGCCAGGCTCCTCTGTCCATGGGATTTTCTAGGCGAGAACACTGGAGTGGGCTGCCATTTCCTTCTCCGGGGGTGATTTCTGATTCAGGGATTGAACACACAGCTCCTGCATTATAGATTTCTTCTTCTGTTAAGAAGAAATCACTACTATTTTGGAAAAACAAAACTTTTTGCAAAGCAAACAGAGGTCCTAAACCAACAGCTGCTCTGCCCATCGATCCTTTGATTGACGGATGTTGGATGCTGACCCCTCTATCAGGCACTGTCCTGGGCACTGAGTTGCACAGATGAATTAACCACAGGACTTGACATTAAAAGGTCACATATCCAGAAAAGACCACAGGAGACTAAACAGACTAAACTCTGCTTGCCCCAAACTGAAGTTAACCTGAAATGTACTAGACCAACCAAGATCAAATGCCCACCCTGCTAGATTCAAAGGCTCATGGGGGTTTTAAACACATATTTTAGAAATTATGATAGTGTAAGCATTGGCTTAAATGTACATAATCAAGTAAAATAAAACTAGAGCTTAAGGGAGGTTCAGTTCAGTTGCTCAGTCGTGTCCGACTCTTTGCGACCCCATGAACTGTAGCACGCCAGGCCTCCCTGTCCATCACCAACTCCCAGAGTCCACCCAAACCCATGTCCATTGAGTTGGTGATGCCATCCAACTATCTTATCCTCCGTCGTCCCCTTCTCCTCCTGCTCTCAATCTTTCCCAGCATCAAGGTCTTTTCCCATGAGTCAGCTCTTTGCATTAAGGGAGGTAAACTCTTTAAAGTGAGACAAACAATAAAGACTTGGACTAGAATCCTGGAGACTGGGAGTAACAGAGGCCCATAAAGTGAGAGAAAAAAATGATCTATGAGGTCCCTGCCTAAATCCAAATAGGCTTATTTTCTTAGTTTCATAGGTAATTAGCCTGAAAGTTTTCAAAGTAGTAACATGTTGTAGCCACCAGGGGGCAGATCATGCCCGAGGAAATCTAAATGGGCTACTGTGCCCTACAGTTTTTATTTTTACACTCAATTTTCTCTTAATTCCCACAGCCCCAAGTCCCACTTAAAAAAAAAAAATCCTGCTGGAGTGGTCTATTAAAAACAAAAACACATTTTAATAAGAAATCTATTCTTAAAAATGCCGTTTCCTGATTTAATTTAAATACTCTTTACATCAGAATTACACAATGAGAGCTTTCTGTTTGGGGTCCCCTCTCCCTTCCACTACCCCCGACTTTATTTTTAAATACCACAGTCTTTGGCAGGAACATGCTAACCCCTTTCCGTTTTTATTACACACACATATATACGCACAATGATCTCATTTGGTTTTTCACTTTCTTCCCTAACTGCTCTGTCTAGCAAGTGATATATGAGTCATGGCCTTACTTTTTCCACTGCAAGTGATAAACACAGCCAATTATCGATGGCAAATATTTAGGTACCTAAGTGTGGAAACCAGCTTGATCTTCTTAAACGCTCTGTTAATCTTATCAAGTTATATTCTGTAATCTTATTATATTCTGTATGCTGAAACAGTGATCTTAAATTCTAACTTCTAAACTTCACTTTCAACTTTCGTGAAACTATATCAAAAAGCCCACAATCAGAAGGCAAGTCAATTCATTGGGAAGGTGACTCTTAAATGCTCTGTGTTTATACCAAGTGTTAGCTTTATTTTTTATTAACTGCAAGTTACAAGGATTCATATTTACTTAACAGGATTAACGGACAGTCCTTCTATCCAAGTTGTTTCCACAACCTGGTGAGTGAGCATCGTTAAGGTAAGAACAGAGAATATATCTGCCCAGGTGTTTCCCTTTCCTTAAAGGAAGTAACTGATGGAGGAAGCAGGGAGAGAAAAGATGAAGGAGAAATGCATTGTTCTATCCTCCACATTCACATAATTCTGATTTATTGTAAACGAAGGATCCATGAACAAGGGTAATGGGTAAACACTGCCAAGAAGAACAACACAGTCCCGTACATGGCACTTGCAGATATCTGCGTCAAAGGGCTGCTGGAAGATTTCAATGAGCTGATGCATGGAAAGTTCTTGGCACAGTGTTGAAACTCTTTGGAAATGTTGGTCATTATCTATCACCCATCATCCGTCAGACACCATGTGGGACGATGCCTGTGCGTGCTCAACTGTCTCAAGCTCCTTGAGACCCCATGGACTGTGGCCCATCAGGCTTCTCTGTCCATGGAATTGCCTGGAGTGGGCTGCCATTTCCTCCTGCAGGGGGTCTTCCTGACCCAGGGACTGAACCCACGTCTCCTGCATCTCCTGCCCTGCAGGGGGATTCTTTGCCACTGAGCCACCTGGGAAGCTGGGACGTTGGGGGACAGTGTGAGGACCTCCCAAACGGCCTCCTTTCTCTTTCCTGGAGTTTCGAGGAGGACTCTCCTCTGGTACATCTGCTCCTGACTCCTTCCCCAAAAGAGCAGCGGTGGTTTCCTAGACAGGTGAACTGGGTGGGCAGAAGGGCTGGTCAGCTCCTCACCATCTGGGGACTGGTTTTGACAGTGATCACAGCCACCAGTGACCTGCCTGAACCCTGACCAGGGGGTCTGTCTGTCTGCAATCTGGGGCTGGGAGTGTAAAGCTGACATATGGCTCTCCACCTGTCTCCTGAGCCTCACTTCCACTGGATCAGAAATCAGGGAGTGGAGTCCTGATACGATGTCCTCTCTAATTCCAAACACCTTTTCTTCTCCCCTTGAAATAATAACAATCATTTTGCCACAGGCTTGGAAAGAAGATCCTGACCTCTGTTTCTGATGGCTTTCCAGTCCCATCAGCAGTTTTAGTAATCCAGTTGGGTCTTAGCAACAGCCGAGCTCCATGAACGAGTGCCTGGACGAAGTACTTGGATATTCCAGGGCACTCAACATGTCTGCTCTTGATCTCATCCAGGAGTGTTCTGATCACCACTAAGACGTGTGTACGTGCGTGCGTGTGTGTGTATACGTGTGTGTACGTGTGCATGTGTGTACGTGTGCGTGCGTGTGCATGTGTGTGTGTGTGTGTGTGTAGTGTTCAGTCGCTCAGTTGTTTCTCACTCTTTGCAGTACCATGGACTGTATAGCCCGCCAGGCTCCTCTGTCGATGGGATTCTCCAGGCAAGAATACTGGAGTGGGCAGCCATTTCCTTCTCTACAACATGATCCCAATATAAATAATATAAGCCAACAGGATGTCACTAGAAATTAGGTGATAAGGGCAATTTGAATTATTATTCAATAAAAATTACGTATCTAATTACGTATGATTTTTGTAGGTAGTTCCTAGTAATAAGTGTTTTGAGAGTGAGGCATCTGGTAGTTTATTTTAATAAATGAGTAAAACTTGGCTAAAATAGATGGCAAGACCCTTTTTCCTCACCTCTCCCCAAAATTAATGGAAATCATTATACCTTTCTATCATTCCCTCAACATATAACAGAGTAAGTCCCTCTTCTGTGGCTAATTCAAAGCTCAACTTTAGGAAAAACCAATTACTAAATTCCTTAAAAATCCTTAAATTTGGGAGATTCTAGGGTAATCTGATACTGGCAAAAACCAAAACCTTGCTCGAACAAGCAAGCATTCTAACGAGCACTCTAGAATACAGAAAACATTTTAAATTTGGAAGTACTAGGCAATGCTTCCGTAAGTCAACAGAAGGACAATGCCTGATCACTGGAACAAACCAAAGAATAACTAGGTAAATAAAGAACCGAAATGGAGAAATCACACTGAGGACAAGAGCCAGCGAACACGGTATATCCTGCTTTTTTTCAAGTCCTCAGTTTCTTTCCAAAGCTGTAGTTGTTGGGCTATTCAAAACGGAAAACTCTGTCTGGGAAATCTGGGGGTTGATGTGCTCGGAGGCGGGCTCTGTGTTTGGGGGCTGGCTGGTTACCTGATGAGCACGCACTGGTTGTCGTGGCGCTTCCACAGGCAGCGATAGCACTCGTTGGCAATGGCGAAGACGTGGGGGGGCAGCTCGCCCAGGTGGCACCTGCTGTAGCGATCCACAGCATCCCTCGAGTACAGGCCGGCGATGGTCTTGTAGGGGTTCACAGAGGCGATGATGGAGCCGATGTAGGTCTGTGGGGCAGGAGGCGAGGAGACAGGAACTCGGGTTACAGGTGGCACTCAGGGAGGAGAATGGGGCACCTGGGCGCAGGATCTCACTCCCACCCACCCTGGGGTGGAGACAGCAGCAGCTCAAGGCGGCTCCACACTAAGAGGGGAAGAGATGCCACCTCTCACTGGGGCCACTGTCTGAGCCTAAACAGAATCCACTGAGTGCATGTTAAAGGGATCAGGAACTCCTGAGCCCCCACTCACACTTTTGCCTGTACTTCTCAGGACAAATCTTGTGCAAAGGAATGAAGCCACCTCAAAGAGGGCTGCAAGTAAACAAGAGAAAGACGAAGGGGACACGTCAAAGCCCAAATCCCTAATTCTCCGGGGACCTCCTGACCCCATCAGGTGGCTGTTAGGAAAGCTGGGATTAAAGCAATAAGAGAAGGCGGGGGCGGGGGGGGGTGGTGGCGGGGACAGGGAGGGTGACTGCTTAGTGGGCTTCTATTTAGCATGGTAAGAAACTTCTGGAGGTAGATAGTGGTTATGGTTGCACAACACAGCAATGGTATTTAGTACACTGTACTGCATGCTTAAAGAGAGTCAAAAAGCTAACTTTTATGCTATAAATCTTTGACTTAAGAGGTAACAAGAACACTGTGAAAACACTCGGTATTCTTCCAGTAATCTCAAACACCTCATGAAATGCCATGTAACTTACCTGGAAAAATAGCTGACTGGCAATCTTCCCTTTTCTGGAACCAAATCCAGGCCAGAAATTAAGCAAAATCTTCAGAAGAGCAAAATACAGGCTACAGAGTTATCAAAGCATCACGCTTCACGCCTCTTCCACGTGGATACAGACTAACTTGCCCATCCTTCTTGAAGAAAGACTAATGAAGCTGAGTTGCTGGTTCCCAGGCTCAGACACAAATGGAGCAGCAGATGAGAAGGGCGGGCGCTAAGGTCCTGCAGCCTCCACCATTCACCTGCCTGCTTCCACGGTGTGTTCGTGGAGCCCTGGGCTTGACAGCCTGCTATGGGCTCTGTCCCCTCCTACAATTCATGTACTGAAGCCCTGACCCCCAGCACCCTTGAATGCAACTCTATCTGTAGACAGGACCTTCTAAAGATGACTAAATTAATATGAGGCAGTTCAGGTGGTCCCGAAACTTGTCCTTGCACGTGCTAAGTCACTTTAGTCATGTCTGACGCTGTGCGACCCTGTGGACTACAGCTCACCAGGCACCTCTGTCCATGGGATTCTCCAGGCAAGAATACTGGAGTGGGTTGTCACACCCTCCTCCAGTTATATTCCACACTCAGGGATCGAACCCACATCTCCTTCATCTCCTCCATTGGTTGTTTAGTTGCTCAGTCGTGTCCAACTCTTTGCAACCCCATGGACTGCAGCCCACCGGGCCTCCCTGTCCATCACCAACTCCCGGAACTTCCTCAAACTCATGTCCATAGAATCGGTGATACCATCCAACCATCTCATCCTCTGTCATCCCCTTCTTCTCCTGCCCTCAATCTTTCCCAGCATCAGGGTCTTTTCCAATGAGTCAGTTCTTTGCATCAGGTGGCCAAAGTATTGGAGCTTCAGCTTCAGCATTCCAATGAATATTCAGGACTGATCTCCTTTAGGATTGACTGGTTGGATCTCCTTGCAGTCCAAGGGACTCTCAAGAGTCTTCTCCAACACCACAGTTCAAAAGCATCAATTCTTCAGTGCTCAGCTTTCTTTATGATCCAACTCTCACATCCATACATGGCTACTGGAAAAACCAGAGCTCTGACTAGATGGACCTTTGTTGGAAAGTAATGTCTCTGCTTTTTAATAAGCTGTCTAGGTTGGTCATAGCTTTTCTTCCAAGGAGCAAGCATCTTTTAATTTCATGGCTGCAGTCCCCATCTGCAGTGATTTTGGAGTTCAAAAAAATAAAGTCTGCAACTGTTTCCAACTGTTTCCCCATCTATTTGCCATGAAGTGATAGATGCAGAAACAATGGAAACAGTGAGAGACTTTATTTTGGGGGCTCCAAAATCACTGCAGTCACCATCTGCAGCCTGCATTGGTAGTCAGGTTCTTTACCACTAGGGCCACCTGGGAAGCCCAAACTTGTCCTTGTAAAAGAGAGAACCTGGATACACAAAGAAACACAGCAGATGTGTGTGCACAGATAGACCACGTGAGGACCCAGCAAGAAGGTGGCCATTTGCAAGCCAAGGCAGGAGCCCCCAGGAGAAACCAACCCTGCTGATACCCTGACCTCAAACGCTGAGCTTCCAGAACTGTGAGAAAATAACCGTCCTGTTGTTTCAGCCAGCCAGTCCGTTGTCTTTTGTTTTGGCACTCAGAACAGACTAATATAGAGGGCCTGAGACTTTGAAAATACTCATAGTATTCCTAGGAGATTCACGGCATTATTGCACCTATTTTTCAGATGAGCAAATTAAGGTAGAGTGATAAAATTTTACATTTGATCACACAGTCAGTAAGGGGCAGAGGTGAGATGTGAATGCAGGCCACCTAAATCCAGAGCCTTCTCTCCACATCTGCTGGCAGGGGGTGGTAACACAGCAGAGTTCCAGAAAACCAAGAAACACTGGACAGAAAGCTCAAACATCCTGAGTGCATCTGTACCATATTATAGCCATTTGTAATCATCTATATTTACAGTGACTTCCAGGAACATCAAGCAAAATATCCTGTGCCCCGTGTAACTGCTTTCAAATGTAAGATGGTCCAGAGCATGCTTTGGAAACAGTTTAAACCAAAACAAGGTTGAAAAGGTCAAAGAGTTATTACCGTATGACCCAACAGTTCCGCTCCGAGGTATGTACCCCCACAGAATTACAAACAGGTACTCCCAACAAAAACACAGCAGCATCATACAACAGAGCCTAAAGGGAGAAACAACCCAATGTCCACCATCAGACAGACGGGTAACAAGATGCAGTGCGACCATACTGCAGAATATCATTCAGCCGTGCTAAGGAAGGAAGTACTGATACGGGCTACCATGGAGATGAACCTTGAAAGCATGATGCTAGGCGACAGAAGTCAGACCAACACTGGAGGTAGTTACCATGGGCAGAGGGGAGGGTGGGGGGCAGGAAGGACTGAGAGCTGACTGCTTGCAGGCACAGGGCTTCCAGTGGGGTGATGAGAACATTCTGGTGCTGGCTGTACTAAATGCCACTGACTTTACCTTTAAGTGGTTAGTTTTCTGTTACTAATTTCGCTTCCATTAAAAAACAATGAAAAGACGCAGAGCTTTCAGGAGTGAATTTTCAGGGCTTCAGAAACCTGCACTCTCTAGAGGGCCCCCTTTCCTCCACCAGAGCATCAGGGGAAGGATGTGGCCAGAAAGAAGAGTGCATGCAGCCTTTTCCCCTGGGGAAGGAAAGTGCCCGACTTATACAGGCGAGCAGAGAATCACATGGTCCCCTGGGGGATGCCAGATACCTTCCATTGATGCCTGGAGCACAGGTGCTGGCAGCTTCTTTTATTACAGTTGCAGAGGTGAGGAAGGCAGGCAGGTTGGTGATGCTTGAGGCTCTGGGAGTCTGGCTCCTTCCTCTTGTAGGTCTAAAATGTCAAGCTTGTTTCTACCCTTTTGGTAGCTGTCTGCATTATTATTATTTTTATTCGGTGAAATACCAAGACTTTATTTTTCTGTGAAACATGTTTCCCCCTCCCCACTTTGGCAGAACTCAAGACAATCAGTGAAGATCCTCTTTATACAGATAGGTAGGTGCACTGCCAATCCCCTGTCTCAGCTACAAGTAAAAGAGAAAAGCCACACTCAGGGCATCAGTTTGACTATTAAATGAATATTAGAATAGTAACCCATCATCAACATATCTGAAAAGAGAATAATATGCCCAAATTGTGAAAATTTTGGCACTCTTGTTCATATCCAGGAGATGCAGTTTCGGTCCCTCGTTCGGGAAGATCCCCTGGAGGAGGAAATGGCAACCCACTCCAGTATTCTTGCCTGGGAAATTTCATGGACAGGAAAGCCTGGTGGGGTACGGTCCATGGGGTCACCAAGAGTCAGGTATAACTGAGCATGTACTGCCTGCCTGCCTCCCGTTATAACCACCTAGCACATTGGCAAGGTGGTTATAAAATTCTGAGATGAGTTTTTTAAGTATTGATTTATACATGAAAAACACCACAACCTTTTAATACAAGCTTTCTTTTGAAAGTGAAGACTAGTCAAAACCTCATAGGTGTGCTCCCCTTTCCTGGTTGGGAAACCAGCCCCCCAGGGTCACTTAAGAAAAAGAGTCTGCCTTCCAACACAGGGGTCAGGGGTTCAATCCCTGGTCAGGGAACTAAGATTCCACCTGCTGCAGAGCAACTGAGCCCAGGTGCCACAACGAGAGAGTCCATGTACCACATCTAAAGATCCTGTGTGCCACGACTGAGACCCGACACAGCCTAAATAAATAAGTAAAATTAAAAACAAACAAAAGAAGTCACTTACCCTGACACAGATGATGTGGATTCTGTATGGGGGCAGGAGACCCACAGGACATTAAGTTTGTTAGTAAAGGCGAAGACAGAACTTCCAATATGCCTAGTTTTGTGTTTGAGTAATTCATTGCACTTGGCCCAGTGAAGTAGTTTTAAGGTCTTTCAGAAAGACAGCAAGGTCCGTGGTGTAGCAGTTATAGACACACCCGTGCCTCCTCCCAATCCCCAGAGATTTTAGGTGCAGGAAGAGGGGCTCTTCGAACAGCAGGTGGTCAGCACTAAGGCAGCCCCTAGGATGGAAGGATCATGCCAGTGGTGGTTATGCCCAGGACCCACTAATATTACCATACCATCCCCAGTTGAGCCTGGTCCCCAACACACAGTTAGAGCTGGTCCGTGAGCTTATGCCCAGCTAGTGTCTCTGGCTCAAAAATCATTCCAACACATCTGAAGACTGTCCCACTCTTGAATACTTTGTCTTATAGATTTTGTGGCTGCCTGTAAATTCAACCAATGGACTCCCCTGTGCCAACAGGGGGCAAAAGAAAACCACTCTGAATTTGAACCCAAATTCAATCATCTGAATCTCTCCCCACCTCCAAAAAAAAGGAAAGGAAAGCATATGTAAAATGCATATTTGGCTGGTATGGAGAAAGAACCCAGTTTTTCACTGCTGTTTTTTAAGATTGTGGGAAACCATGCCTCATGGAGAGTTCAAAATGCCTCTTACTGTAAGCACCTCCACTTAGTTCCAGAGGTAGGTTAGGCTTTTATAACATGAAAGCACACGTTTTACAGTTTCACCTCCTCACTAATGACCTGAGTCATTTCTCAACAGGCCTGACACCAGATTTCAAATCACAATTAGCTCTACGTGTTTGCAAAACAACCTGACTGATGTTTCAGAACTGCGGGGCACAGAGGACAACTGACCTACGCAGACATGCTGCGACATAACCTTGACCTACGGGCAGCCCAAAGGCCACGGTTCAGAGGAACAGAGCTGCCTCTGCTGACAGAGGAAGGAAGAGAGCCAGCCAGCAAGGGCAGCACCCTGGATCCTAATCAGGGGGTGCTTTCCCATAGGTCTGCGGTGACACCCCCGTTCCCCACTCACCCACATGCATATAGGACGGGAATCATTCCACTCTCCAGCTTCACAGTCCCTGGCCACTGTCTCCACTTGCTGGCCACACCCCAGCATGTGGAGCTGTTTAACTCTACAATCAACCCACTCTTTCTCCATCCACACCACCCTGACCACACTTGCTCAATTACCCCCGAGAGTCTCCTTCCTCATTCATTTCCCACTCAAGTCCTATGTGTTCAATCCTAGCTGTACCCTTGACAAATGAACACCTGAAGACAGACACTCCTCTGCATAAAACTCCTTCATAGCTTCCGCAATCTTCAGGGTCAACCCACAGAATATTCGAGAAAAGAGTCTGAGCACCTCCAGAAAGGTGACTGAACACCCACACCCTGACGAATTCTTCTCCTAACAGTTACAAAAGTGGGGGCAGCTTCAGTTACTTTCTCATTTTCATTGTTTGCGTCCACAGTCAAAATCAAAGTCACTCAGTCGTGTCCGACTCTTGCAACCCCATGGACTGCAGCCCGCAAGGTTCCTCTGTCCATAGGATTCTCCAGGCAAGAATACTGGAGTGGGCTGCCATTTCCTTCTCCAATGTTTGTGTCCATACTGGTGCCAAATGATACTTTTGGACCCCCCTCCCAAAGGAAGGTATAAATCAACATGGCAACCAAAGTCATAGTTCCTAACGGTTTCTTCACATTAGATGAAGTGGTTGAGGTCCATCAGCAAAAATAATTACAGCCTGAGGCACCTTTATCTTTTCTCCCACTACCTTGAACATACCACCCTGCATGGATTATTTTGTCACTAAAACAAAGGCTGCATGGATAAGAGATTTGCTGAATAACAGGGAAAGTTCGACATGGAAGTAAACACGGACACTGAGGAGTGGAGGAGGGAGGAGAACAGCCTAGTTGTAAGTTAAGTATCAAGGGATGCAACAGATGCAATGTGGCCAGAAGTCACAAGAGCGGTGAGAAAACATGCATTCCATGAGTGTGCCACGGACCACTCTCTTGCTGTTCAGCCATGTCTGACTCTTTAGGACCCCATCGACGGTAGCCCGCCAGGCTCCTCTGTCCATGGGATTTCCCAGGTGAGAGTACTGGAGTGGGCTGTCAATTCCTTCTCCAGGGGATCTTCCTACACTAGGGATTGGAACCATATCTCCTGCACTGACAGGTGGATCCTTTACCCCTGAACCACCTGGGAAGCCCAATAATACCATAGCTGTGTTCATTCGTATTTTTGTGTTTATTAGTGAGTTATAGTCATTAAATGCTACAGTCTGAATTTGAATGCTGGTTCCACTGGTTCAAGTTGCTTAAATTCTTGGTGCTCCGGTTTCCTCAATGGTAAAGCAAGGATAACAACATTAGTAGCTGGTAGAATTAAATGGATTGACCTATGAATTAAAAACCTTGGACTGCAAGGAGATCCAATCAGTCCATTCTGAAGGATATCAACCCTGGGATTTCTTTGGAAGGAATGATGCTAAAGCCGAAACTCCAGTCCTTTGGCCACCTCATGCAAAGAGTTGACTCATTGGAAAAGACTGATGCTGGGAAGGATTGGGGGCAGGAGGAGAAGGGGATGACAGAGGATGAGATGGCTGGATGGCATCACGGACTTGATGGATGTGAGTCTGAGTGAACTCCGGGAGTTGGTGATGGACAGGGAGGCCTGGCGTGCTGCGATTCATGGGGTTGCAGAGAGTTGGACACGACTGAGCGACTGAACTGAACTGAACTATAGTGAAAGTTAAATGCCTCAGTGAAGAGCCTGTGTTTCCATGCTCACTCTATAAAAAGGCAACTGCTGTCAAAAATGGTCATGAACGCCGTGTACTCTGAGACTCAGGGTACATGCAGCTCTCAGACACCAGGTGGGGCCATGTGCTGCTTTCCTCATACCGGATTCCGAATTTCATGAGAATAAATCGCCTGGTCATTTTAACGGCTTTCCCGAAATAGAAAGTATATTCTATTTTGAAGCACATAAAAATTTTTTTCTAGTCAGAAGAGTTCCACAGAACTCACTGAAAAAATACATCTCCTTGCCCATTTTAATAATCGGGAACAGCTGCAGTGCCTATTGCTATAAAACGTTGCGAGAGACTCCCTTCATTACTTTAAGACATCGCCTACCAATTCAAGGTTTCAGAAGGCTTAAGTACAGCAAAGCAGAGATATCATGACAAAGACCCATGTAGTCAGAGCTATGGTTTCTCCAGTGGTCATGTGCAGATGTGAGAGGTGGACCATAAGGAAGGCTGAGCACTGAAGAAATGATGCTTTCAAACTGTGGTGCTGGAGAAAACTCTTTGAGAGTCCCTTGGACAGCAAGAAGATCAAACCAATCAATCCTAAAGGAAAGCAACCCTGAATATTCATTAGAAGGACTGGTGCTGCAGGTGAAGGTCCAATCCCCTGGGCACCTGATGCAAAGAGCCGACTCAATGGAAAAAACCCTGATGCTGGGGAAGATTGAGGGCAAAAGCAGAAGGGAGTGGCAGAGGATGAGATGGTTAGATGGCATCATCCACTCAATGGATATGAGTTTGAGCAAACTCTAGGAGATAGTGAAAACCAGGGAGGCCTGCGTCCTGCAGTCCATGGGGTCACAAAGAGTCAGACACAACTTAGCAACAGAACAACAACAACAACAAAGGCTGTCATACCTAGTATCTTGTCCCCCACTAAAAAAAAAAAAAAAAAAAAGAGTATAAAAGATCACTAAAAGTGACCCAGTAGCCTCAGATACATTCTGCTGGTAGATACGGAGCATCCATGTTACTGTTGGAAAGTCATTTTTACAACACAGGAAGAAGTGATGGAGACAGCAAGGTGTGGTCAGGTCAGAAGACCCCAAGTCCTCATCCTGGACCTACCTTCCCTGGTTCACAGCTTAACCCCTCCAGGCCCCAGATTCCGATCAATAACAACAACACACCCTCTGTTACTCCACCCAGTTATCATGTGAAAGTGTTACATAAATCACAGGTGCGTATTATTGTTTTTATTCATGAAAATAAAGCTACAATGGTCTTTAAAAGCTGGATGTAGATCAAGTAACCTCAAATGCACCAGGGAAACTGGTTCAAGTCACAGCCATGTCTCCTCTACAGGGAAGGTACTTGTCAAGAAGTGGGGACCACTATCCAGATTTATTTTCCACCCACCCTTCTCCGGGGCTTCCCTGGTAGCTCAGCCGGTAAAGAACCTGCCAGCAATGCAGGAGACCCTGGTTTGATTTCTGGGAAGATCCCCCTAGAGGAGGGTATGGCAACCCACTCCAGAACCCTTGCCTGGAGAATCCCCATGGACAGAGGAGCCTGGCAGGCTACAGTCCATGGGGTCAACTCACTTCAAATCTCTTTCTGGAGCGCAGCTCTGGTTTTAAGCTGTGGATCTGTGTACTCAAGAGTCTGCTAGGCATCTGCACTTGGCTGCCCTCAACTTGGCTTCCTGCAAAACATCTGATTCTCTACGCACAGCCACATCTTCACCAATGGCACCACGGTCTACCCAAGTGGATAAACCAGAAATCCAGGAGTCATCCTATAGCAATACAGCGTGCTGCCCCCAAACCCAACCAAACACCGAGATTCTACCTCTTAGTAAACATCATACTCTAGCTTCCCAAGGACTTGTTTTGAACCCCCAACATTTCCCATCTGGTTTGCTGGTCACCTCTCAAAAGCCTCTTGATGAAAGTGAAAGAAGAGAGTGAAAAAGTTGGCTTAAAGCTCAACATTCAGAAAACGAAGATCATGGCATCCGGTCCCATCACTTCATGAGAAATAGATGGGAAACAGTGGAAACAGTGTCAGACTTTATCTTTTTGGGCTCCAAAATCACTGCAGATGGTGACTGCAGCCATGAAATTAAAAGATGCTTACTCCTTGGAAGAAAAGTTATGACCAACCTGGAGAGCATATTCAAAAGCAGAGACATTACTTTGCCGACTAAGGTCCGTCTAGTCAAGGCTATGGTTGTTCCAGTGGTCATGTATGGATGTGAGAGTTGGAATGTGAAGAAGGCTGAACGCTGAAGAATTGATGCTTTTGAACTGTGGTGTTGGAGAAGACTCTTGAGAGGCCCTTGGACTGCAAGGTGATCCAACCAGTCCGTTCTGAAGGAGATCAGCCCTGGGATTTCTTTGGAAGGAATGATGCTAAAGCTGAAACTTCAATACTTTGGCCATCTCATGCAAAGAGTTGACTCATTGGAAAAGACTCTGATGCTGGGAAGGATTGGGGGCAGGAGAAGAAGGGGACGACAGAGGATGAGATGGCTGGATGGCATCACTGACTCGATGGACGTGAGTCTGAGTGAACTCCAGGAGATGGTGATGGACAGGGAGGCCTGGCGTGCTGCAATTCATGGGGTCACAAAGAGTTGGACACGACTGAGTGAATGCAACTGAACTCTCCTCCTAGACCGGATACACCTGCTGGACTCACCCATCACTCACAGTCAGAGTAAGCATTCCCAGAACTCACCTTTGACATTGTCCCCTGCCAGCCTTCACGAATGAGTTCAAGGTCACTAACTCACACACAGCACCCTTCTTCGCCTGCTCCTAACCACCTCGCCAGTCGGCTGCACAAACCTTCACTGCAGGTTCTTGCCTGTCCTGCAGGTCGACAAATCACGCTATTTCAAGTCTTTGTTGATCTTCTGCCAGGAAGAGCCACCCTCCCTCTTGGCTGAATTCCCCTAGGAATGTTTCAAAACTCGGCACCAGTGCCTCATTTGGGATCCTTTTCTGACCCCCTCACCTCTTCTTGCGATGCCCATTCTTTGTGTCCCCAGCACTTTTATCACAGTCATTGTTTCCCCGAGTCGCTGTCAAAGGTATGATGTGTCTGCTTTCATCAACAAGCTAGGAGGTCCTGGAGGGGCGCTGTATTTTGTTTATTCATTATTTCAAGAAAAGGTTACCACGATGAAGAGGAATTTTGCATCCTTGGAGCCACAAGCACACCCTGGCACACAGGCAGGGCTGAGTCAATATAGAGACATTGGAGGCACCTGGATTTATTACCAATGCACCAGTAAGTTCCCTTTTAAACTGAGTTCTCATGCTCCACACCCACCTTCTTCCCTAACAAAACTGCCTGCCATCCTCATCCAATTAAACAATCCAAGTTCATTGAAAACTGGATCACAACCAGTAACTCAAGATATATGACTAAAGTCAAACTCTTGCATTTAGAAGTGACATTTCCACTTAATTTGAGTGTGTTTCTGACTCATACTCCTCCCTTGATGAAAGGAATCTGACCCAAAAGAGGCCGGAAAGGGGAGAAAAATGAACAAAAACAAAGCTTCTAATTGCCACCACCATGTGCCGATGTAGAAATGGCAACTCAAGAGGATAAATGTTTGGTCAAGTTTAAAAATACACAGTCAGACAGATGGTTACAATCATCTTCTGGCAACACCAGTCTTGATTTCATGCGAAGAACAAAACCCTGACAAACCACACTGTATTCAGCTGTTCCTGGTATGAGACAAATGCCAAGCCTGCTGGCCATCCAGTCTTCAGGCCATCCCTGAGAGGCGCGCTGTTACTTGACACTCCCTTTGGAAAGGGATGGGAAATAACCCCCAAAAGTCTCCTCTGGGAAGGCTGAATGAATCAAGGAAGTGAATGGCAGGTTGAGATCCGCACGCCCGCAACACTGAACCCCGCAGTGTGGTTGCCCTGATGGGAACACGGCGGGCAGCCCAGGTGAGCTCACTTGTAATTCACATGGCTTCAACAGGCAGCTGCCTGCCAGCACCTTTTACGGGTTTGCAAGTTAATTCGGGAACAACAAACTCATTTACACATTCGGTCTGCACGGCCACCTTACCAGAGGAGGGTTTTATTTTTGAAATACCTAAAAATACACGAGCTGTGAAGCATCTTCTGTGCTTTCACAACCATTTATCTTTAGACACAGCTCCACATCTTAAAACGGACTCATCTGACTCTCAGCTCTGCCGTTTGTTCAGCAAGACCAACAAACGAACCCACGAGGTGGGTGGAACAGAACGGGGCTTCCTCTGGAGCCATCCTCAAGCCCATAATTGCAGCCAAGCTGCGATGCGGTTTCCAGCCCGCTCCTTAGACAGGAGGCTCCCACAGGCAACTGACCGAGAGCACGACAAACCCTGCGATAGAGACAACGGGTTTCTCTTCTGTTGGGCAGAAAACAAAACTGCCACACCACAGAGCTGGCCGGGCCATCCCTTCACTCTGGACACAGAGCTGACGGTCAGTGCAACAGAGACCTCATATGTTTTTGTCCAATGGGTGCTTAGATGCTGGGTACAGAATGTGAAATGATCCAGGCTCCAGAGAATACGATGCAACAGGCATCCAAAACCCAGCTCGTCTCTCCCACTCTCCTCTCCTGGAGGAACTGTCAGAACTGTTCTTAGGGACATCAGGACATCATTACAGCCAGCCCTGCCTCCCTCCCCCCCTCCCCCTTGGGTATCACATGCAATTTTCTCTTGCTCACTCCCATCTCTGCTGCACCTGTTCAGTCGCTCAGTCGTGTCCAACTCTGTGACCCCCATAGACTGTAGCACGACAAGCTTCCCTATCCTTCACTATCTCCTGTGGCTTTCTCAAAATCATGTCCATTCACTCGGTGATGCCATCCGACCATCTCATCCTCTGCCGTCCCCTTCTCCTCCCATCTTCAATCTTTCCCAGCATCAAAGTCTTTTCCAGTGAGTCAGCTCTTTTATATCAGGTTGTGGTCCAAAACCCTCATATCTACCCCCTTTAAGATACTGCAACACTCTCCCACCCAACCTACCCTCTGTAGACTGTATCACATCACTTCCATATCAACCCTTCTAAACTTTTTCCAGGGAAACTGCCTCTTCAAACGGAGAAGGCAATGGCACCCCACTCCAGTACTCTTGCCTGGAAAATCCCATGGACGGAGGAGCCTGCTGGGCTGCAGTCCACGGGGTTGCTAAGAGTCGGACACAACTGAGCGACTTCCCTTTCACTTTTCACTTTCATGCATTGGAGAAGGAAATGGCAACCCACTCCAGTGTTCTTGCCTGGAGAATCCCAGGGACGGGGGAACCTGGTGGGCTGCTGTCTATGGGGTCACACAGAGTCAGACACAACTGAAGCGACTTAGCAGCAGCAGCCTCTTCAAAAGCCTTTAGCAAGGACAATATAGTCTCTTTACCACCAAGCCCAAACACTGCTGCCTAGCTTTAAGTAAGGCAGGGTATCTCAGCATGACTGACATCTTAGGCCAGATAACTCTTTGTAGGGGGAGCTGTCCTCTACACCTGAGCATGTTTAGTAGATCCCTGGCCTCTACCAACTATTAACAGATACTAGCAGCATCCTCTGCCCTCGCTATGGCAACTGGAAATGCCTCCAGGTATTGCCAAAAGTCCCCTAAAACCCATGCATCTGGTCCAGAACCACTGCTTTTAAAGGTGTCCTGACCCCTGCCTACACATTCCACTAACTATTAGATGCTCCCCAAACATCAGATTCCATAAACAAAGGAACTTTCTCCCAGTTTAGCAAAGCCATCACACCAAATACACTCTCATCTCTCCACCTTCAAAAAAAGCATCTCTCGAGCCTTTTCTTCGAATCAAAACTCTCAGCCCTCCTTTGTAGTATCATTGCTGCCACCCCTTGTCTAAGAGAAGCCAGCTCTCCTCCTCACCAACCAATTTGTTCCCTCCCCACCTCCAACCTCTTATCACTCTGTACAACACACGCCCCTCCTCTCCGAGTCTTTAGGGACTTACAGGTGTGGGGACTTGTCCGCATCAGGCCTCATCAGTGGTGGGAAGAGACACTTCTTCCCGGGGTGGGACTCAGGGGACCCTCTCCAAGCTGCCAGGAAACCCAGAGACAAGAGGTTTGGGGTGAAAGTCTGGGGCAGGGCCACAGATCTGGAGCTGCTGTGATAAGCAGAGTTCTTATCTGGGAAGTCGCCAGAGGATGGGAAAGCTGACTAGGTGGAGCATTAAGTGAGAGAACCTGAAGTCCTAGGAAGGGAATCCTGTACTAGGGCAGGAGGCAAGGGTTTGGGGCAGGAGGCAAGGGTTTGGGGCAGGAGTCTAGATCTTCACAGAACAGTCTTAAAGGGTCAGAAAACCATTCATGTTAGTGCGTGCTAAGTCGCATTAGTAGTTTCTGGCTCTTTGTGATCCTATGGACCATAACCAGCCAGACTCCTCTGTCCAGGGGATTCTCCAGGCAAAAATACTGGAGTGGGTTGCCATGCCCTCCTCTGAGGATTTTCCCGACCCAAGGACCAAACCCGTGTCTCTTATGTCTCCTGCAATGGCGGGCTGCCTGGGAAGAAAACCACACAAAAGCCTGAAAGCTTAGAATGTTCAGATCCCTGAAGAAATAAGGATACTATCAGACGACACCTGACCTTGAAAAGTTTTTAAACTGACACAAAAAACTTAAATGGTTAATATAGAGTCCAAAGGGAGGTCAGTAGAGAAAAGTGGACTCAACTTTGTCTACTGAGTGCTCTATGCCTTCATAGCTCTCTACCCACATCTGAATTGTTATTTAATCACTAAGTCATGTCCAACTCTTTTGTGACCCCATGAACTATCAAGGACCCCATGGACCCCAAGGACCCCAAGCTTGCCAGGCTTCTCTGTC
This sequence comes from Oryx dammah, assembly GCF_014754425.2. Classification (NCBI taxonomy): domain Eukaryota; kingdom Metazoa; phylum Chordata; class Mammalia; order Artiodactyla; family Bovidae; genus Oryx; species Oryx dammah. Next base: position 15,372,590 of record NW_024070204.1, read on the forward strand.
CACAGGATTCTCCAGGTAAGAATACTGCAGTGAGTTGCCATTTCCTTCTCCAGGGGATCTTCTCAATCCAGTCGGATCAAACCCACGTCTCTTGCCTCTCCTGAACTGGCAGAAGGAATTCTTTATCACTGAGCCACCTGGGAAGTCCACCCACATCTGAATGGAGGATGCTAAAAGCTAGAAGAAATACTTTATTGAAGTCTTATAACGTTCTCAGTCACTAAGAGTATCCCTCAAGGAGAAGAGAAGTTAATGGTCTTTCTTAGCACAAACAACAGACCCCTCTACCTGGAGATGGGTCTGTTTACCAGCAAACTGTGTTGCCCCAAACAGAAAGCCAACAAATGATCCAGAGTGGTGGGGGAGACACACACAGGTTCCTTCTCAGTGACAGGACTCGAAGGAGGGCACCTGTGGTGGGCAGAGTAATGCACCGCTCCGTGCCCCACCAAGTGGCAGTAGTAGTGTTAATCACTCAGTCGAGTCTGACTCTCTGTGACCCCGTGGACTGTAGCCCGCCAGGCTCCTCTGTCCATAGGATTTTCCAGGCAAGAATACTGGAGTGGGTTGCCATTTCCTCCTCCAGGGGATCTTCCCAACCCAGGGATTGAACCAAATCTCTTACATCTCGTGCACTGGCAGGCAGGTTCTTTACCACTAGTGCCACCTGGGAAGCCCTTGGGAAGATCCCCTAGAGAAGGAAAAGGCTACCCACTCCAGTATTCTGACCTGGAGATTTCCATGGACTGTACAGCTCATGGGGTCGAAAAGAGTCAGACACAACCGAGCCCCACCAAGATGTTCACCTAATTCCCAGAACCTGTGACTTAAGCAATGTTGCCACATAAGAGACTCAAGATATGATTAAGGTTGTAAGCTCTGAGACTGGGAATTAACCCAGGTGAGCCCTATCTAATTACATGAATTTTAAAACCTGAGAACCTCTCTTGGCTCTGGTCAGAGATCAGATGAAAGGAGGAAGAGATGAAGCATGTAAAGGACTAGGTCCAGGGTTGCTGTCTTTGAACGAGAAGGAAGGAGGCCTCTACCATCTGCGAATCAGCAGCCAGCCAGCAAGAAAATGAGGACCTCAGTCCTACATCCGCAAGGAATTGACCTCTGCCAACACTGGGAAAGAACAAGAAACAAATTCTTCCCTAGAGGCTCCAGAAAGAAGCCTAGCATGCCCACACCTGGAGTTTAGTCTGGTAAGACCCCTTCAGAAGAACCTAACTAAACTGCAAAAAAAAAAAAAAAAAAAATTCATAGCTATGGTAATTTGTTATGCCAGCAAAAGAAAACTAACACAGCACCTGTTACAAATCAAGCCATTTTTCCCTCTTTTAAAACATGGACAAGCATCACTTTAGGGCTGAGATAAAGGTGGAAAGCTGTTCTATTCTGATAGGTGGTGGTTTTGTCTCCTTGCGGTAGCATCTGACAAGTACCAGCATCCAGTGAAAACAGCTTCAGTAATGGACATCAAGATGGCTGCTTTCTATATAATAGTACAATTACCTAGGTTCTAAAAGGAAGGCATATAGGGTATAAATAACTGACCTGAGCTGTAAATTGGATGTAAAAAAATCCTGTGTTTTTCCCTCAAAGAGGAAAGAAAAGATCTTCATTCCAGGAAAAAAAAATCAAGATCCTATTCATATGGTTTATTCAGGTTTACAACATCATCATGGTGGAGGGGAGCTTTAAAAGGCTCTGTCCTTTAACCTTCTTCAGCAGTTCTCCCCCTAATTGACTTTTTCATGACTATTAAATGTATAACAAAAACTTACATCTAAAGGCAGAAGGATATGAATTCTGAAATATTCATTTATAAGAGATGGGTACCAATAAAGAAATTTTAAATCCAGCTTCACTTTTACCATCAACTACGTTGCTTCTAATATGAAAGGCATTTGTTTTACAAACATATGGCGCAACTGCCTGGTGCCTGACTCTGCCCTTGGCTCAAGAGAGACAAAATCAGTCCTTGACAAACTGAGCAAGGAAACTGCTGTGTAAACAGTTACACAGCAGTGTCAAAGCCTTAATGCTGAAAGCACAGGCATGGCACATGGGTCCCTGGACACCTGTGTAGGTGGGAAGGAAGCTGTTTTGAGATGGGAACAGGAGAAAACCCACGTTTGCTCAACAGGCACACGCACAAGCTAGGATACACAGCCACTTTTATAGAAACACGTATAAAGATGACCTTTTCTGCAGAACATTTGGAAAATGAGGTCTCTAAAGACTGAGTGTAAGCAAGGTTAGTCAGAGGACTAGAAGGCGACTCCATTTCTCCATACAAGGAATGTCTCAAGACATTTGCCAAGCATTAGGTCAATCTGGCAAAAATGCCACCTTCCCATGATTAAATGAAGGCAAATAAACACCTTCTTTTCTTGAAGCTGAGGAAAATTTTGCATTAACAAATAACTAATTTTTTCCTCTTTCCCAATTCTCCTCTCCTGGTCTAAGGATGGATAAACTAGAGCAACCAGAATACTGAGAGGATCTTGAGTTTCAGTTAGCACCTGCTAGCTACTGGAAAGTGAAAAGTGAAAGTTGCTAAGTCCGACTAGGTGACCCCATGGACTATACAGTCCGTGGAATTCTCCAGGCCAGAATACAGGAGTGGGTAGCCTTTCCCTTCTCTAGAGGATCTTCTCAACCCAAGGATCGAACCCAGGTCTTCTGCATTGCAGGCAGACTCTTTACCAGCTGAACCACAAGGAAGCCCAAGAATACTGGAGTGGGAAAAAAATAATTAAAAAAAAAAAGAATACTGGAGTGGGTAGCCTATCCCTTCTCTAGTGGATCTTCTGGACCTATGAATCAAACCGGGGTCTCCTGCACTGCAGGCAATTCTTTACCAGCTGGGCTATGAGAGAAGCCTAGTTATTGGAAAGGCTGATATTATTATTCATCATAATCACAGGCATACCGCCAAAACTGAGCGTTAACTCCTAAAGAATAAAAACTACTGAAAGATGAAGGGTTTTTACAATATTAAAATTTGGGTTTTTGAAAAACTGCATGCATTTGAACTTGACAAGAAAAATAAACAGCTATCAGCAGTTGCCCAGTAAAGACCTGCTAACAAAGGCAGGTGGAAAGGAGAAACTCTGCAAATCATTCTTGACAGATGATGCAATTTATACTTTAATGTCAGAAAGGGATGACTACATAAGTGATTTTTAAGTATTACTTTTATAATATAGACACAGAGTTCATAAAAGTTGAGAAGAAATGTGCATGACTGCTTTTCATACCAGGACGTGTCTCCAATCAAAAGAGCAATCCCAAAGTGAAATGGGTTCCCTTGAACCCAAATGTCCCTTAGATGGAACTGTCCTACATGCTGGTAGGAATGTACATCAGTGCAGCCACTATGGAAAACAGTATGCAGTTTTCTCAAAAAACTAAAAACAGAGCTACCACATGACCTAGGAATTCCACTCCTGGATATGTATCTGGGGGAAAAAAAAAAAAACACTAGCTCGAAAAGATGCATGCACCCCAAAGTTCACAGCAGCATTACTTACAATTGCTAAGACATGGAAGGAACCTGTGTCCACCAAGAGATGAACGGATAAAGAGGATGTGATATTTACACACACACATACATACATATCGGAGGAGGCAATGGCACCCCACGCTAGTACTCTTGCCTGGAAAACCCCATGGATGGAGGAGCCTAGTAGGCTGCAGTCCATGGGGTCGCTAAGAGTCAGACACAACTGAGCGACTTCACTTTCACTTTTCACTTTCCTGCATTAGAGAAGGAAACGGTAACCCACTCCAGTGTTCTTGCCTGGAGAATCCCAGGGATGGGGGAGCCTGGTGGGCTGCTGTCTCTGGGGTCACACAGAGTCGGATACGACAGAAGCGACTTAGCAGTTAGCAGAATACATACATATACAAAATGGAATATTACTCAGCCATAAAAAGAATGAAATTTTGCCATTTGCAGAACATGAATGGACTTGCAGAGCATTATGCTAAGTGAAGTAAGTCAGACAAATACTTTGTGACATCACTTACATGTGGAATCTAAAAACTACAATTAACTAGTGAGGGTAACCTAAAAGAAGCAGACACAGAGAGAGAGAGCAAACTAGAGGTTACCAGGGACGAGGGGAGGGGTGCAACATAGGGGTGGAGGAGAGGAAGGTCCAAGACAGATGCAAGGATGGACTGCATAAGATGGAGAATATTGCTAATATTGTGATAATTGTAAATGGAATGTAACTTTTAAAAATTATATATAAAAAAAGAAATTTCTCCATGGATGGGCCTCGGAGCCAGAAGAAAAAAAAAAAAGTGAAAATCCATAAAAGGAGAAAAAAAAAATCAAGAAAATGAGAAGAAAAAAAAAAAAAGCTTGAGCTTAGGTCTGCTTGTTTGTAAAGCCACATTTCTCCTCAGCCCTTAACTGAGGAAGTCAAACCACTCTGCGTGACTTCTTTATGGAACAGAACACTCAGGAACAGAATGCACTCAGGAGAAGAAAGAGGTCAAATTATCCTTCGCTACAAAGCCATCCCTGCTAACAAAGTCCAGGCAATCAACACGAGAACATGATTTATGGACCCACATCTCTAATTTGGCAAAAGAAAAAAAACCTAGAAATATAGCTTTTACTTAGAAGAACGGGAGGTTTTCAAAAAGGAAATACTCTCTGAAAACAAAAATAAACAGACTCAAACTGGAGGAGTTTGGAAACTTCCCTGGTGGTTCAGTGGGTAAGATGCTATACTTTCACTGCAGGGGGCGTGGATTTGATCCCTGGTCCAGAAACTGAGATCCTGTATGCCATGTGACGCAGCAAGAGGAAGGAGAAGACTGGAAGGATTTTTAAGGGACTGAGAGCAGAACTTACATAGATTTGGTCTCTCTTGTAGCGCTGGTACAAGTTGTGCATGATGGCACCCCCGTGGAGCTCTGTCAGGGTGGCCATGTCATCCACGCCCTCCTCATCCATGGCGTGCATAGGCATCACCTTCTGGTGTGTAATTGTGCTCTGCTTGTACGTGAATACCTGATGAGGGGGAACGAATTCACAGCTTAATTATGGGCAATGAACAGTTTCCACTGACCATTTCCCAACTTACAATACAATCTCAGTACAATACCGGCAAAAATCAGACTGCAGAGAACACTTTAATTTCCTTCATGCCACCTACCTATTTTTGTGCCAGGTCGCTTCAGTCGTGACTGACTCTTGGACCCTAAGGACTGTCGCCCACCAGACTCCTCTGTCAGTGGGATTCTCCAGGCAAGAATACTAGAGTGGGTTGCCATTTCCTCCTCCAGGGAATCTTCCCAACCCAGGGATGGAACCCACGTCTCTTTTGTCTCCTGCACTGGCAGGAGGGTTCTTGGCCACTAGCGCCACCTGGGGAACCTCACCTATTCTTAAAGGTAGCAAATTATTTGAACAATTGACATTTGATGTTCCTAAAAGACATTGGTTCAAGTACTAACCCTCCTATGGAAATCACAGAAATGATAACATTTTCAGTTCACTTTTCTCCCACTGATGCAAAGCAGTAACAGTTAAGAAGCTGGCTGACCAATCTTTCAGAAAGTAATTTGATTTCTCCGTATAATATATTCAAGGGACCATGGGATATAGTTCGAAGCAAAGCTCTTCAATTTAAGTGTTGTCACAAAATTCACCACACAGTCTACATTTGTTCAGAGACTGAAACACAGCTTCTCAGGAAAGTCTGAAAAATATTCTCCCTTCTCAACTGAGATATATACATAGCATTCCTGTGATCTTTAGGAAAACAAATCCTCTCAGGTTTAAAATACAACTGATTTGGGACTCCCCTGGCTGTTCAGTGGTTTAGACACCACGTTTCCACTGCAGGGGGCACAGGGTCAATCCCTGGTTGGGGAACTAAGATCCTTCATGTAACGGGGAGCAGGCAAAAAAAAAAAGTTAAATAAATTACAATTGGTTTGCTTGCTTGACAGCCTGAAAGTGAAAGTCGCTCAGTGGTGTCCAACTCTGCAACCCCATGGACTATACAGTCCGTGGAATTCTCCAGGCCAGAATACAGGACTGGGTAGCCTTTCCCTTCTCCAGGGGAATCTTCCTGACCCAGGGATCGAACTGAGGTCTCCTGCATTGCAGGCAGATTCTTTACCAACTGGGCTATCAGGGAAGCCCTGTCTTGCTTTAAACTCCAAGACCAGTGGTGGGTGCTGCTTATGTGCTGTTGTCTATTTAGTAAGTCATGTCTGACTCTTTTGCAACCTCATGACTACAGCCCACCAGGCTCCTCTGTCCATGGGATTTTCTGGGCAAGAATACTGAGTGAGTTGCCATGTCCTTCTCCAGGGGACTTTCCAAACACAGGGATCGAACTCACATCTCCTGCAACGGCAGGTGGGTTCTTCACCACTGAGCCACCAGGGAAGCCCATTGTATTGTGTACCGGAGACAACCCGGACACTGCAAGACTGATTATAGAACATGCGTGGACTTCTAAAATCCACACAGGGTTCTTTCATCACCATTGATTGGATAGAGTATTAACTGCACCCATTCAGCTTCATACGCTGACCAGTTTGACCAGATTTACAAATTCCGGAACATAAAACAATCATTCAGTGTGATGGAGTCTACTCCCTATTCATTCACTGTATCCTTTTATATACAGTGAATAATCACAGACAACTCATCAAACTGATCACATGGACCACAGACTTCTCTAACTCAATAAAACTATGAGCCATGCCGTGTAGGGCCAACCCAAGACAGACGGGTCATGGTGGACAGTTCTGACAAAACATGGTCCCCTGGAGGAGGGAATGGCAAACCACTTCACTACTATGCCTTGAGAACCCCATGAACAGTATGAAAAGGCAAAAAGACAGGACACAAAGATGAACTCCCCAGGTCGGTTGGTGCCCAATATGCTACTAGAGATGAGTGGAGAAATAACTCCAGAAGGAATGAAGAGATGAAGCCAAAGCAAACACAATACCCAGTTGTGGATGTGACTGGTGATGGAAGAGAAGTGCAATGCTGTAAAGAACAGTACTGCATAGGAATCTGGAAGGTCAGGTCCATGGATCAAGGTAAATTAGAAGTGGTCAAACAGGAGATGGCAAGTGAACATCAACATTTTAGGAATCAGTGAACTAAATGGACTGGAATGGGTGAGTTTAACTCAAATGACCATTATATCTACTACTGTGGGCAAGAATCCCTTAGAAGAAATGGAGTAGCCATCATGGTCAACAAGAGAGTCTGAAATGCAGTACTTGGATGCAAACTCAAAAATGACAAAATGATCTCTGTTTCCAAGGCAAACCATTCAATATGACAGTAATCCCAAGTCTATGCCCGGACCAGAAATGCTGAAGAAGCTGAAGTTGAACAGTTCTATGAAGACCTACCAGACCTTCTAGAACTAACACCAAAAAAAAAAAATGTCCTTTTCATTATAGGGGCCTGGAATGCAAAAGTAGGAAGCCAAGAAATACCTGGAGTAACAGGCAAATTTGGCCTTGAGTACAGAATGAAGCAGGGCAAAGGATAATAGAATTTTGCCAAGGGAACACATTGGTCATAGCAAACACCCTCTTCCAACAACACAAGAGAAGACTCTACACATGGACATCAGCAGATGGTCAATATTGAAATCAGATTGACTATACTCTTTGTAGCAGAAGATGGAGAAGTTCTATACAGTCAGCAAACACAAGACTGGGAGCCGACTGTGGCTCAGACCATGAACTCCTTATTGCTAAATTCAGACTGAAAGTAGGGAAAACCACTAGACCATTCAGGTATGACGTAAGTCAAATCCATTATGATTATACACTGGAAGTGATGAATAGATTCAAAGGATTAGATCTGATAGACAGAGTGCCTGAAGAACTATGGACAGAGGTTCCTGACATTGTAAAGGAGGCAGGGATCAAGACCACCCCCAAGAAAAAGAAATGCAAAAAGGCAAAATGGTTGTCTAAGGAGGCCTTACAAATATCTGAGAAAAGAAGAAGAGGAAAAAGCATGGAAAAAAGCAAAGATATACCCATTTGAACGCAGAGTTCCAAAGAACAGCAAGGAGAGATAAGAAAGCTTTCCTCAGTGATAAATGCAAAGAAACAGAGGAAAACAATAGAATTGGGGAAGTCTAGAGATCTCTTCAAGAATATGAGATACACCAAGGGAACATTTCATGCACAAATGGGCACAATAAAGACAAAAATGGTATTGACCTAACAGAAGCAGAAGATAGTAAGAAGAGGTGACAAGAATACACAGAAGAACTAAACAAAAAAGATCTTTTCAACCCAGATAAAAACAAGGGTGTGATCACTCACCTAGAATCAAACATCCTGGAATGTGAAGTCAAGTGGGCCTTAAAAAGCATCACTACGAACAAAGCTAGTGGAGGTGATGGAATTCCAGTTGAGCTATTTCAAATCCTGAAAGATGATGCTGTGAAAGTGCTGCACTCAATATGCCAGCAAATTTGGAAAACTCAGCAGTGGCTGCAGGACTGGAAAAGGTCAGTTTTCATTCCAATCCAAAAGAAAGGCAATGCCAAAGAATGTTCAAACTACTGCACAATTGCACTCATCTCACATGCTAGCAAAGTAATACGCAAAATTCTCCAAGTCAGGCTTCAACAGTATGTGAACTATTAACTTCCACATGTTCAAGCTGGATTTAGAAAAGGCAGAGGAACCAGAGATCAAACTGCCAACATCTACTAGATCATAGAAAAAGCAAGAAAGTTCCAGAAAAACATCTACTTATGTTTTATTGACTGTGTGGATCATAACAAACTGTGGAAAATTCCTAAAGAGATGGGAATACCAGACCACCTTACCTGCCTCCTGAGAAATCTGTATGCAGGTCAAGAAGCCACAGTTAGATCTGGACATGGAACAACAGACTGGTTCCCAATAGGAAAAGGAGTACACCAAGACTGTATATTCTCATCCTGCTTATTTAACTTAGATGCAGAGTATATCATGCGAAGTGCCAGGCTGGATGAAGCACAAGCTGGAATCAAGACTGCTGGGAGAAATATCAATAACCTCAGATTCACATATAACGATACCCTTATGGCAGGAAGAGAAAAGGAACTAAAGACCCTCTTGATGAAAGTGAAAGAGGAGAGTGAAAAAGCTGGCTGAAAACTCAACATTCAGAAAACTAAGATCATGGCATCCAGTCACATCACTTCATGGCAAATAGATGGGGAAACAATGAAAATAGACACTTTATTTTTTTGAACTCCAAAATCACTGCAGATGGGGACTGCAGCCATGAAATTAAAAGACGCTTACTCCTTGGATGAAAAGTTATGACCAACCTAGACAGCATATTAAAAAGCAGAGACATTACTTTGTCAACAAAGGTCCATGTAGTCAAGGCTATGGTTTTTCCAGTAGTCGTGTATGGATGTGAGAGATGGACTATAAAGAAAGCTGAGCACCGAAGAACTGATGCTTTTGAACTGTGGTGTTGAAGACTCTTAAGAGCCCTTTGGACTCAAGAAGATCAAACCAGTCAATTGTAAAGGAAATCAGTCCTGAATATTCGTTGGAAGGACTGATGCTGAAGCCGAAACTCCAATATTTTGGCCACCTGATACGAAGAACTGACTCACTGGAAAAGACCCTGATGCTAGGAAAGATTGAGGTAAGGAGGAGAAGGGGACGACAGAGGATGAGATGGTTGGATGGCATCACTGACTTGATGGCCATGAGCTTGAATAAGCTCCGGGAGTTGGTGATGGACAGGGAAGCCTGCCAGACTACTGCCCATGGGGGTCACAAAGAGTCTGACACACCGAGCGACTGAATTGATTCTTTTCACTGATATTTTTATGTTTGTCCCTCAAATAAAAATACCAAGATGTAAAAGCAAAATGTAAACAACACAAAAAATGTGATCTACACAAGCTCACATGCGCACACACATACAAAGTAACTTTCCTGAACAGTACCGGCAGATTGGGGAATTCTAATTTTCAGTATCAACCAGTTGTCTGAATATTCATTGGAAGGATTAATGCTCAAGATCCAATACTTTGGCCACTGATGCAAAGAGCTAACTCACTGGAAAGGACCCTGATGCTGAGAAAGACTGAAGGCAAAAGGAGAAGACGGCAGCAGAGGATGAGATGGCTGGATGGCATCCCTGACTAAATGGACACGTCTTTGAGCAAACTCCAGGAGATAGTGAGGGACAGGGAAGCCTGCCGAGTTGCAGCTCATGGGGTCACAGACTTGGACCCTAAACAACTTCACAACAACCAGTTGCCTATATGGAAACAAACAGCATGTTATTGCAAAAGGGAATGACACAGTAAGAAAAGCAGAAGTACCAACCCAATGGTTTCCATAAACCATGGAGAAAAGTGGCATGTTTCTTTTATTTTCCAGAGAAAAATGAAAACTTCAGTGGTGGCATTTCTGCCACATAAACCACAAGGGTCGGTCAGAACCAGTCCTGAGAGACTCTCGAGGCCAGGGCAGACCCCAGCCATCTCTTCTAAGGTCCAGCCACTTTCCCAGCTGTTTCCCAGGCCCAGACACCTGCCAGGAAAAGTGCTGGCCCCAGTGGCCCCACCTCACAGGGCGGTGGCCACCCCACCAAGTAAGTACCCCCCACGGGGTAGGACAGGTCTGGGGCCACTGAGGGCATGGAAGGGGGCTATGCCATGGCCAAGATGACCAGGTATTAAAGGAAAATACCAAGAAGTTCAAGAGTGTAGAAACACAGTATATCAGACCTTCATTTTAATTCATTAACACCATACAAGAAAGTCAAATGCATTTAGGCTAACAGGACTGGCCATCTTGGGCTTCACAGGTAGCTCAGCAGTAAAGAATCCATCTGCCAGTGCAGGAGACACAGGTTCAATCCCTGGGTCAGGAAGATTCCCTGAAGGAGGAAATGGCAACGCACTCCATGGACAGAGGAGGCTGGAGGTCAATAGTCAATGGGGGTCACCAAGAATCGGACACGACTGAATACACACACACACACACACCCTACAGCTGACACTTAAAAATGATATCCATAATGACTAAGTATTTACGTCACATTAACATTCTGTTGCCTTTTTTCACACCCTGGGAACAGTAAGACAATGTACAGTCCAGGTGAGCAGCTCAGAGCTGGCCACGTGGTCTCTGAAAAAATGGCTACCACTGAAAAACTGAGTCCCAACCTTAGCACATGTGATTTCCTCGTATGTTTTCAGGTACACGCATTACCAGATGCGGACACGTGGCCATCCTGGGAGTGAGACAATCAAGAGAATGAGTGCTATTCCATCTCCTAACATCAGAGAGAAAGAATCAGGATAGACCATAACAGTTACATAAGTAAGAGGCTATGTACAGAAAAGAAATATCATGCCAAAACAGGGCTGCAGCTGTTCAAAACAGTGATTATTTCAAAGAACAGTGGGTAAAGCAGAGAAAATGTATATGTGAAGGAAAGGCAGAGAGAACCATCCATTCAAAGATGGGTTAACATTTGCAAAGATTTTACAGTGATGCCTGGTACATTGATAAGTGTCTGATAAATTAACAAAGAAAATCCATACATTCAAACACATATTTACTGATGTGTTCTAAGCATTGGGAGTGAGGTGTATGTTCTAATAAGGGGAAGGGAAAAGTAGAAATGGACAAGTAAATATAACACTGTGCAGATGGTGATGAATATCTATCCAGGCATAAATGAGGGTAAAGGGATTAAGCACCCAGAGGGGTTACTTTACGTTGTGTTTAAAGACACCCTCACTGATCAAGTAACATCAAGGTAGAAACCCTAAGGAAGTAAGGAATGGAAGCAGGCTCCTGCATTCAGTGTGTTAAAGCATACTGGCTGACTAAATTTGTAAATATTTCAAAGGATTAATAAGATTCACAATCTTGTTCAAGAATTTTTAAGGAGAGCCCCTTGAACTACCAGAAGTCTTTCCTATGCAACAACAAATGGTACAAGTTGCACAACTTTATCCCCAAACAGCAAAAAAGAAAATTTTAGGGCTAAGGAATGGAATTCTTTTTACAGGAATATTTGGGAACAAACAACAGCCAAAATGCAATAGCAACGTGAATTCCTCCAAACCCAACTCAAAACAAACTGAGTGACTTCAGTGGGGCATATATTACAAGAAAGGTGGTAAAGGTTAAGAAAAGGGGCAAAGTATAGAAGATTAATAGACAGGAAATCAATTTAGGGAAAACGGGGCCTCAGAACAAATAGCTCCTGTTATAGAAATAAAAGCCACTGGTCACAAGATGGACTGGATTAAGCGTGGGAACAAAACTAAGGCCACCCATCAACCCTACTGGGAGCTCAGAGAAGGTCTGCCCAACACTGGGCCCACCTCCGTATGAAAAACTGAAAATCAAGTAGTTAATTAGTTTAAAAAAAAAAACAGCTGAGCCATTTTCAATCCTCTTTTCATTCTAGGAAAGTACACATATGGCAGGAAACCCTCATCAGGCTTATGTGCAAGTTTTTATAGGCTATAGGGGCTTCCTGATAGCTCAGCTGGTAAAGAACCCACCTGCAATGCAGGAGACCACAGCTTGATTCCCGGGTCGGGAAGATCCCCTGGAGAAGGGATAGGCTGCCCACTCTAGTATTCTTGGGCTTCCCTGGTGGCTCAGCTGGTAAAGAACCCGCCGGCAATGCAGGAGACCCGAGTTCGATCCCTGGGTTGGGAAGATTCCCTGGAGAAAGGAAAGGCTACCCACTCCCGTATTCTGGCCTGGAGAATCCCACGGACTGTATAGTCCATGAGGTCCCAAAGAGTTGGACACGACTGAGCGACTTTCACTTCACTTCATAGTGACAAACATAGATTTCTCTTATTACAATTCGTTAGCAACATCCAGTCACAAAAATCTAACTTTTCTGATCAAAGAGGAAAAAAAAAAGAAAAAAGATATCTTATCACGTCCTCTCCTGATGGACAGATGGGATAGACAGCGTTCTCAGTCTGGGCAACTTCATCTTCCGTGAGCTTGGCATTTCTTCTGGAGAAGTCCTCAGTTTTGCTCTCCAGGGTACAGCTGGCAAGATTCGTAAACATTTTCGGCTGTCACAACTGTGGGGTGTGGGGGAAAGGGTGCTACTGGCATCCAGTCGGCAAGGTCAAGAATGCTACTATAAACATCTGAGAGTTATCCAGCCCAAATGTCACGAGGACCAGGTGGAGATATCCTGGTCTAGGAATGCCCTGATGTGCCTTCCAACCAGATGTTTAGGTAGATACCAGGAAAAAATGATGAGTCAGCCAATGCCTGTAAGCAAAACTTTTCATAAAACAGACAAATCTTTTGGAAACAAGTTTAAAGATAAAAAACATTTAACTCAAAGGTCAGCAGGACAATATTATATAATTTAGTTTTTGATTCTTATTTGACCCAAGTTAAGAAGGGTGATGGGGATGATTTATAATGATGATGATCACTAAGCAATGGGGTTTGCTTCTATTTGTTACTGTTTTCACTTTTAAGGAAAATTTTTTACTGGAGTATAGTTGATTTACAATGTTATGTTAGTTTCAGGAGTACAGCAGAGTGAACCAGTTATACATATACAACTATCTACTCTTTTTTAGAATTTCCCCTTATAGGCCATTACAGAATACTGAGTAGAATTCCCTGTGCTATACAGCCAGTCCTTATTACTTACCTATAATGGCAACCCCATTCCAGTACTCTTGCCTAGGAAATTCCAGGGACAGAGGAGCCTACAGTCCATGGAGTTGCAAAAAAGTTGGACATGTGTGTATATATGAATCCCAATCCCGACTAAACAACAAGTGTGTATATATGAATCCCAATCTTCCAATTTATTCCTCCCACATCTCCTGATAACCATAAGCTTATTTTCTACATCTGTAAGTATTTCTGTTTTATAGAGTTAGAGATAGTATCATTTTCTAATTGTACTGTATTACGGTCGGACAACACATTCCACACAATTTCCACCCTGTCTCCCTGACCCAGGGCTCTTGGACCTGCTGCTTCTGTGTCTGGGCCACTGACATTCCACTACTCTCCCTGACATCTCCACCCAAATGTTACTTCTCAGAAGGCACCAATGCTTTTGCGTGATGGACACCCTGCCGCCTTCCTCCTGATTCTATCGCGTGTGCTGTCGCTCCTGGGACAGTCTGTGATCCCTTATCTATTATCTGTGGCTTCCCTGGTGGCTCAGAAGGTAAAGCATCTGCCTGCAATGCGGGAGGCCCAGGTTCGACTCTGGGTCGGGAAGATCCCCTGAAGAAGGAAATGGCAATCCACTCCAGCACTCTTGCCTGGAAAATCCCATGGATGGAGGAGCCTGATAGGCTACAGTCCATGGGGTCGCAAAGAGTCGGACATGACTGAGCAACTTCACTTTATCTATTATCTCCCTTGTTTCAAAACCATCTCACTCCCAACTCGGAAACCTCTGGTCAGTATATTTCAACTCTTTGGACCACAATCTACAGGGAAAAAAAAGTTTTTTACACTGTGAAGTACTATACATGTAATTTCACAAGGGTTTCGTAAAACACCATGAAATTTGGTGCATCCCAGGATCTTCTCTTTCTTTTAAATGTCAGTTGTGAGTCTCTAAACTGACTTCACACCTCACCAGAGAGAAGACTCAGTCTGGAAACTACAAAGGCAGGGCACATGCCTACCTCATTTCTCAGCGACCAGCCTCCGCCCACCATAGAGACTCAATAAATATTGAATAAACGGTCCTGGCCTTCAAAATGGGTACAACACACAGGGAGAGGTGGCACTGGGTAGTGACCAGACACGGCCTTGGAGTCAGACCTGGCTGGACTCTGTTCTCCTAGACCTATGCTTTCATAGCCCAAGGATAATGAGCCAGACACTTAACCTCCCTGGCCCGTGACTTTCCCCACTGATAAAGATTGGTGATGATAATCCCTCACTCACAGAATTACTGTGAAAACTAAAAATAATGCAGTAAGTGTTAGTCACTCAGTTGTGTCTGACTCTGTGACCCCATGGACTGAAGCCCACAAGGCTCCTCTGTCCACGGGATTCTCCGGGCAAGAATAGTGGAGTGGGTAGCAATTCCCTTCTCTAGCGATCTTCCCAACCCAGGGATCAAACCCAGGTCTCCAGCATTCCAGGCAGATTCTTTACCAGGGAAGCCCAAGAAGACTGAAGTGGGTAGTCTATCCCTTCTCCAGCAGATCTTCCCGACCCAGGGACCAAATCAGGGTCTCCTGCATTGCAGGCGGATTCTTTACCAGCTGAGCTATCAGGGAAGCCTATATTGCAAAGAACAACGATTTCCACCCTGTCTCCCTGACCCAGGGCTCTTGGACCTGCCGTTTCTGTGTCTGTCTCTGTGGCTATGCTCTTACGACAGGCTGTAAAAGGAAGCCACTTACTTAACTGAAACTCTGCCCTGACCTATTCGGTGGCTGCCCCAAGGAGACTGGAGAAAGTATTTGGGAC
This sequence comes from Oryx dammah, assembly GCF_014754425.2. Lineage (NCBI taxonomy): Eukaryota > Metazoa > Chordata > Mammalia > Artiodactyla > Bovidae > Oryx > Oryx dammah. The sequence goes on from NW_024070204.1 coordinate 15,388,088, forward strand.
ACAAGAATGTAAAGTCGGCTAGAAAGTTCCACTGGAATCTTATTAAAGGCAAAATGATACATGTCTACTCTCCTAGTGAGCCGGGGGAAAAAAATGGCACCAGTGCTTTGCTTTCAGCTCAAATTTGTCAGAGTAAATACATCTTAATTACACGGCCCAGGAGGGTAAAATGATCTTTACATAAATAAAGATTCTGTTACTTTAACCTCCCCCCTGAGTTTGTGAGATGACTGACATCTAATTATAGATAAAACAAGATTATTTTCTTTTTCAGAGACTCAAACTAGTTGTGAGATTAAGTCATTTAAACCATCAGTGGGTTTGCAATGCGCAGCAGGGCGAGATGCATGGCATGTGGGTGTCAAACCAAAACAGCAAAGAGAGGTGGGCAGAAGGCACTGGTATTTATTGAGCACTGACTGCATGCATCAGGCACATTTGATCCTCAGGGGCAAAGGAAACACAACTGCTCACTTCTTACAGAAGCCATTCAAGAAGATTCAGAGAAGTTGGGAAATCTACCCAATAGCACAAAGCACAGTGAACGGTCAGTTCCTTGAGATCATGGCAAGGCACATCCCACCCTAGAGAGACACTAGGTCAGAGACAATCCCGCCTCTGCCACTAACTGGCTGGGACTCCCTGGCACGTTCAGTGCAGTCAATGGTTACGATCCTTAGTCCTGTGGAGGAGAGGAGAGCAGAAAGCACGTGTGCACTGCCCTCCCAGCGTGCCAGGTTTAATTCTCTCACTTACCCTGTGATTTTCCCTTTATTTACTCTCCCCAGTTCCCTCGGTCATTCGTGCCAGGCTGTGAGCTGGACCCCAGGAATACAAAGATGAATTAAATGGTCTCTTTTCAGAGGGCTTATTGACCACCAAGGGATCAGAAAAATAAACAGTCAATCCTCACCACGTGGTGGGGGCTGTCACAGAGTCAGATGGGAACTGGCCACGTGGGATGGCCCAGGGCCAGGCAAGAGCACACAGCCCAGGGCATCCAAGTAGCAGAGTATGGCTGGGAGGGGGGTGGAGGGTTTTCTATCCAGAGTAGCCCTTGCCCTCTGACCTAAGGAACAGAGGGCTACGTACGTAGCTAAGGAAAGGGGGGCACACACTTGTTATCTATTCATCATCATGAACAAGTCAGTATCAAACATGACACTAAGACTGTCTTTCAAGAGACAATCTCACTACAAAATGCAATTCAAGGATATCGATTTTCTAGAAACTCCACAGGAAAGCAATGTCTGAATCAACGCTGGGAGAGATCAGTACACACACGGTTGTCCCCAAATGGACAGTGTGTCTTCCCGCTTTCATGTGCGCAAATATCACTAACAAATGCATCAGCGATGACAGGTACAACCCAGAGTCAAGAAGCTCCGGCTACCAGTCACTGAGAGTCAGACTTAACCACTGAGCCCGAATCTTTCTGATGACACTGCGGAGTGTGCAGGCAGATGAACAGCATTAAGAGTCCAAGAAGCCTAAGACAGCCAGGAAGCTAATCTGTGGACAGCACGTCTGCTCAGGCACCCAGGGAGCCTTGCCACACAAAATGAAAAAAAAAATGCAGTCGCTCAGTTGTGCCTGACTCTTTGCAACTCCATGGATTGTAGCCCATGGAATTTTCCAGACAAGAGTACTGGAGTGGGTTGCCATTTCCTTCTCCAGGGGATCTTCCTGATCTAGGGATCAAACCCAGATCTCCCGTACTACAGGCAGAGGCTTTACCTTTGAGCCACCAACCAGAAGACAAATGCATCTCACTCACTCATCCCGGCAACTGCCTGCCAGCCAGGAAGCATTTGTCGCTCAGTCCTGTCCAACTCTGCAATCCCATGGACTGTAGCACGCCAGGTTCCTCTGTCCAAGCAAGAATACTGGAGTGGGTTGCAACACCCTTCTCCAGGGGATCTTCCTGACCCAGGGATCAAACCCGGGTCTCTCAGATTGCTGGCAGATTCTTTCCTTACCATCTGAGCCACCAGGGAAGCCTGCCAGCACAGAAGACCCAGAGGATACCTTGGCCCTGGCCTCTCCCTGGTGAACCTCAGAGGAAAAGGTTAACAGTCACACTGACCTGGCATGGTTGTAAGAAATGACTAACACACACACGAACATATTACCATATTTACATATTAAGGATAATAAGATCTCCAATCAGAATTTATACACACATTAAGAATTGTGATTTTTATAGAAGAATTTAGTACATGTTTCTTTTAAACGCTAAACTATAATACTTTTTTTTTTTTAGCCATTAAGAAAAAATTTTAAGAAAATCATCTGTACAAAGAAAAGTCACACTTGTTCCAGCTGAGCTAGGTTCTAAAGCTTCCTCGTAGCTGCTGCAACCCCCCCAGGCCAAGTCTACCCAGAAAAGGACCACCTTCACGCTCCGTAGGTCAGTCTTTCCACATTGAAGAATTCAGCGTTCAGAAAACAATCACTATATTTTAATGTATTTTCATTGTAGAGTTACACTGAGTTATGGTAAGATAAATCTATGACAATATTAGACTATGCACACACACGGTATAATCCTAATTTTTTTTTTTTTAAATACACACACAAGGACAAACACACAGGCACACACATATGCACAGACACATACCAGCAACTGTACTTCTGGGCATCTGCTCTAAAGAAATGAAAACTTAACACCTGCACAAAGACGCACACATGAATGTCCACAGCAGCTTTATCGGTAACTGGTGAAAGTTGAAAAAGTTGGTCCCAGAAGGTTACATGCCATATGATTCCATTTCTAGTATATAAGATTCCCGATACGACCCAATTACAGCAAATGAAGGACAGACTGGTATGGCTGGAAGCTAAGGAGGGAGTGGGGGAGGAGACAACTTGGATCCTTGTGCTGATGGAAAGGTTCTATATCGTGATTATCTCATACCTTGGTTGGGATACCATGGTTCAGTTTTGCAAGATGCTATCATCAAAGGAAACTGGGTAAAAGGGTATACAGGATCTTTCTGAACTAGTGCTTACAAATGCATGTGGATCTACAATGATCTCAGAACAAAACACTTAATTTAAAAAAGAAAAAATTTAAATATGTGCCAAAAGCCTAGAAGAAAATAGATCACAACTCCAATAATGGGTCACAAACTTATAGGTGTTTGTGTTTTAATACTTTTCCAAGATTTGTTTCTGTTTTCTAAACTTCTTAAACAATTTCAGGCTTAAAAAGAAATCAGTCCAATCAAAATTATTATTAATGAACATACGCAGATACATGTAACTAATTCAATGAATCTTTGAAAAATGAGTACTGCAGAACTGCTTTCAAAAAATAACAAAAACAAAATGAAATAGTAAACCTCCCCCAAGGGTCACCAGCTACTGGAAAAAGAAAGGGCTTCCCTGACCCAGTTGTTTTACACAGAGTAAGTTCAGCCCTTTACACAGAGTAAGCTTTACACAGAGTAAGTTTCTGCAAGTCAAGAAGTGGGGATATGACAAAAGCCCAGGAATCCCAATTCTTGAGACAAACATTTGACAAGCTCTCACTTCCTCAGTTCCTTGCCTTCACAGGCAAATTCTACCAAAAGTTTAGAGAAGGGCTAACACGTATCCTGCTCAAATTCTTCCAGAAAATCATAGAGGAAGGAAAACTCCCATATTCATTTTACGAGGCCACCATCACCCTGATACCAAAACCAGACAAAGATGCCACACCCAAAAAGGGAAATTACAGGCCAATACCACTGATGAACATAGATGCAAAAATTCTCAACAAAATTCTAGCAAAGAGAATCCAACAGTTCATTAGAAGGATCATACATCATGATCAAGTGGGCTTTATCCCAGGGGTGCAAGGATTCTTCAATACATGCAAATCAATGTGATATACCATATTAACAAATTGAAAGCTAAAATTATATGATCATCTCAACAGATGCAGAGAAAGCTTCTGACAAAATTCAACATCTATTTATGATGAACACTCTCCAGAAAGCAGGCACAGAAGGAACACACCTCAACATAATAAAGGCCACATAGGACAAACCCACAGCAAACATTATTCTCAGTGGTCAAAAGCAAAGCATTTCCTCTAAGATCAGGGATAAGACAAGGGTGCCCACTCACACCACTATTATTCAAAATGGTTTTGGGAGTCCTAGCCACAGCAATCAGAAAAGAAAAAGAAATAAAAGGAATCCAGATTGGGAAAGACGTAGACTTGGTTTGCAGATGACATGATACTTTACATAAAAAACCCTAAAGATGCCATCAGGAAATTACTAGAGCTAATCAATGAATATAGCAAAGTTGCAGGATATAAAATTAATACACAGACTCCTTTGCATTCTTATACACCAATAATGAAAAATAAGAAAGAAATTAAGGAAACAATCCCATTTACCATTGTTAAAAGAATAAAATACCTAGGAATAAATCTACCTAAAGAGAAAAAAGACCCGTATGCAGAGCTAACTATAAGCCACTGATGGATGAAATCAAAGATTACACAGAGGGACAGATATTCAACCATGTTCCTGGATTGGAAAAAAAATAAATCAATATTGTGAAAGTGACTATACTACCCAAAGTAACCTATAGATTCAATGCAATCCCTATCAAACTACCAATGGTATTTTTCACAGAACTAGAACAAAAATTTAAGAATTTGTATGGAAATACAAAAGACCTTGAAGAGCCAAAGCAATCTTAAGAAGAATGGAGCTAGAGGAATCAACCTGACTTCAGCCTATACTACAAAGCTACAGTCATCAAGACGGTATGACAGAAAAGAGTTAGTTGCTCAGTCATGCCCAACTCTTTGCAATCCCATGGACTGCAGCGCACCAGGCTCCTCTATCCATGGGATTTTCCAGGCAAGGATATTGGAGTGGTTTGCCATTTCCTTCTCCAGGGGATCTTCCCAACCCAGGGATCAAACCTAGGTCTCCTGCACTGCAGAGAAACTCTTTACCGATTGAGCTGTATGGGACTGGCACAAAAACAGAAATATAGACCAATGGAACAAAATAGAAAGCCAAGAGATAAGCCCATGCTCCTATGGGTACCTTATCTTTAACAAAAGAGGCATACAAAAGACTACACAATGGAGAAAAGACGGTCTCTTCAATAAGTGGTGCAGGCAAAACTGGACAGCTGCATGTAAAAGCATGAAATCAGAACACTAACAGCATAAACAAAGATAAACTCAATTAAATAAACTTAATTAAAGACATAAATGTAAGGCCAGAAACTGTAAAACTCTCAGAGGAAAACATAGGCAGAACACTTTTTTGCAATAAGTCACAGCAAGATCCTCTATGACCCACCTCCTAGAGTAATGGAAATAAAAACAAAAATAAACAAATGGGACGTAATTAAACTTAATTAGGAAGGAAACTAACAACAAGGTGAAAAGACAACCCTCAGAATGGGAGAAAATAACAGCAAATGAAACAACTGACAAAGGATTAACCTCTAAAATATATAAGCAGCTCATTTAGCTCAATACCGGAAAAACCACCCAATCAAAAAGTGGGCAGAAGACCTAAACAGACAGTTCTCCAAAGAAGACATACAGATGGCTAATAAATACATGAACAGATGCTCAGCATTGCTCATTATTAGAGAAAAGGAAATCAAAACTACAATGAGGTATCACCTCACACTGGTCAGAATGGCCATCATCAAAAAAAATCTATAAACAATAAATGCTGGATAGGGTGTGGAAACAAGGGAACCCTTTTGCCCTGTTGGTGGGAATGTAAACTAATACAGCTATTACAGAGAACAGTATGAAGATTCCATGAAAAATTAGGAATAAAACGATTGATCCAACTGTTCCACTACCAGGCAAATACCCTGAGGAAACCAAAACTGAAAAAGACACATGTATCCCAATGTTCACTGCAGCACAATTTACAATAGCCAGGACGTGGAAGCAACCTAGGTGTCCATCAACAGATGAATGGATAAAGAAGTTGTGGTATATATACACAATGGAATATTACTAGGCCATAAAAAGGAACAAATCTGACTCAGTTCTAGTAAGGTGGGACAAACCTAGACCCTATTATGCAGAGTGAAGTAAGTCAGAAAGAGAAAGACAAATGTCGCATATTAACACATGTATATGGAATCTAGAGAGATGGGACCAATGAACCTATTTGTAGGGCAGCAGTGGAGACACAGACATAGAGGACAGACCTGCGGACACGATGGGAGAAGGAGAGGGAGGGATCAACTGCGGAAGTAACACCAAAACATATACTTTCAGTTCAGTTCAGTGCAGTCGCGCAGTCGTATCCGACTCTTTGTGACCCCATGAGTGGCAAAGCCAGGCCTCCCTGTCGATCACTAACTCCTGGAGATTACTCAAACCCATGTCCATTGAGTCGGTGATGCCATCTAACCATCTCATCCTCTGTCGTCCCCTTCTCCTCCTGCCTTCAATCTTTCCCAGCATCAGGGTCTTTTCAAGTGAGTCAGCTTTTCGCGTCAGGTGGCCAAAGTATTGGAATTTCAGCTTCAGCATCAGTCCTTCCAATGAATATTCAGGACTGATCTCCTTTAGGATGGACTGGTTGGATCTCCTTGCAGTCCAAGGGACTCTCAAGACTCTTCTCCAACACCACAGTTCAAAAGCATCAATTTTTCGGTGCTCAGCCTTCTTCACAGTCCAACTCTCACATCCATACATGACCACTGGAAAAACCATAACCTTGACTAGATGGACTTTTATTGGCAAAGTAATGTCTCTGCTTTTTAATATGCTGTCTAGGTTGATCATAACTTTCCTTCCAAGGAGTAGGCATCTTTTACTTTCATGGCTGCAATCACCATCTGCAGTGATTTTGGAGCCCAAAAAATAAAGTCAGCCATTGTTTCCACTGTTTCCCCATCTATTTGCCATGAAGTGATGGGACCAGATGCCACGGTCTTAGTTTTCTGAATGTTATAATTAGATAGTCAGAGGAAATTTACTGTACGACACAGGGAGCACAAATCTGGTGCTCTGTGATAACCTGGGGGGCGGGGTAGGGTGGGAAGGAGATTCATGACAGAGGGGATTTATGTATACCTATGGCTGACTCATGTTGATATATGGCAGAAACCAACACAATATTGTAAAGCCATTATCGTCCAAATAAAAAATAAATTAATTAATTTCCTTAACGTGGTTTCCCTACAGTGCCTTTCCCAAGGGGTCCCTGCAGCTTCTCCCAGCAAGCTGACTCCCACCCCAGCAGTTGCTCACCCTCTCCCCCACGCTCCCTGGGTTCCACATTGTGATAAACCTGCCCGGGCACCGTCCTTCATTTCTCCAGGTCGCCCCTCCTCCCAGCCTCAGGCACCAGTCCCCAGGAATGCAGCGCACTTCTCTTCCACGGCACCTTGGACAGATCCCTCTCCAGTCACCACAGGACACTGTCTCCCTTTTCCTATCTCTGCCTAGAGACCAGGAGTAGCCCATCTTTAGGCTCCTGTGTGGAAGTGGCTGATTTCCTGGAGTACCATGATGACTGCAGATGGCCAGTGAAGAACAAATCGTGGTGTCTACAAGCAGTGAGCTGCTTTCCTTATACTGGACCTAGACTGGGTCTCCTGAAAACCTCTGGGTCCTCACTGCCTAGTCAAACATCTGGCACCGGTTGTTCAGCTGCTCAGTCATGTCCAACTCTTTGTGACCCCATGGACTGCAGCACACCAGGCTTCCCTGTCCTTCACCATCTCCTGGAGCTTGCTCAAACTCATGTCCATTGAGTTGATGATGACATTCAACCGTCTCGTCCTCTTGTGGTCCCCTTCTTCTACTGCCTTCTGCCTTTCAGGGTCTCTTCCAATAAATCAGCTCTTTGCATCAGGTGGCCAAAGTATCGGAGTTTCAGCGTCAGTCCTTCCAATGAATATTCAGGACGATTTCCTTTAGGATGGACTGGTTGAATCTCCTGCAGTCCAAGGGACTCTCAAGAGTCTTCTCCAACACCACAGTTCTTCAGTGCTCTGGCACAGTTAGTAAGCAGTTTTGGCACCAAAAGCTGATTACTAATCGTCTGTTAAAAGGATGAGCACCTTGCCCTTCTGGGATACTGAGGTCATATGATGAGCATCTTGCATTTGTCACCTAACTCTAAAGGCTGAGTTGTAAATGAATATTTTTCATTTACTGGCTGTCTTGAAACTGCTTTTACGCTAAATAATATGAGAGCAATGCCTTGGCTACTCTTAAGTGAAATTTAAAAAGCATATTTGAGCCAAATACATCTTGGAGTTTCAAAACAAAGTCAAAATCAAATTTATGAATCCTACCTTTAAGCATTCCATTTTTTGCATGCCACTCATTTCCAAGTGTCAAGAAAGAATCAGAAACCATGTAAAGTATTTATTAATTCGGTGAACAAAAACAGAATCGGAATGACTCCAGATTCCAGACTGAAAGCAGAAGTCATTTTTGGCTGTTAGTTTGGTAAAATATCTACAAAGGGGCAAGAGGTCAGCTGGGCTCAAAGGGACAGTACAAGAACTAGGAGAAAACACGCCATCAAGAAGATAATAGGAAAGGCCAGAAACAAACAGAAACTTGGAACATGGAATAGCGGACTCCCACGCTTTCCCTGCGTGCCAAACCCACTCCCGCCGCCAAGGAAATCTCTCAAAATGTCAGGAAAACACTACTTGAATTACTGAAAGGACTAGGAAGGGGCAGAGACTAGGAAGAAAAAAGACTGAAAAATATATAGGTCACCAAGATGGCAAGATATCTTTTAAAAATTGTAATTAATAAAAAAAATTAATACTAATTACTGAGATATTTTTGAAGATAAGATTGAAGGCAAAAGGATAAGAGGACAGCAGAGGATGAGATGGTTGGATAGCATCACCAACTCAATGGACACAAACTTGAGCAAACTCTGGGAGATAGCAAGGGACTGGGAAGCCTGATGTGCTGCAGTCCATGGGGTTGCAAAGAGTCAAACATGAATTAGTGACTAAACAACAAAAACTGAGATTTTTTCCTATAGCACATGGACCATGAACGAAATAAGCGGCTGAAAAGAATTCTGCTTGTTTGTTTACCCCTGGAAGGTATCAACAGGAATTGTTTCTCAGTAAATTTCTGTGAATGAAAAGGATATAAAATCTCCACACACCTTCTGATAGAAATCTGGTCTGAAGATCTAAAAGTCAGAGCACCTGAGCTTTAGAGAAAATGAAGGGAATCTGGTTGAAGTCTTAATCTTAAAAACAAAGGTTACACAGGATAAACTTGGTCATGTTTATCAATTTTTTGTCAATATTATCATTCTCTGTATAGCTTGCCATCCTCCACTGAGTTTTTCCCAAAAAAGACAATTTGAGCGTCCTGCCTTTCCTTACAAGCTTGCATCTCTTCAAATTCCAGTTTTAGAATGCATAGACTCAAGCACAGTACTAAGACAAAGGAGCCCTTACATCCCTGCACTTGCTCCCAAATGATCCGTATCTCCATCAGAGAGCAGCTCCTCTTCACGGGTGCAGACCCAGCACTGTAAGCTTGACCCCCACTCCTGCTTCCACCATAACCAACTTACAATGCTCAGGCTTCACCCACCCACGCCCATCCACCCTCATCTACTCTCCAGGGGCAAAGCCAACAGAGAAGGGCAGATGGAAACAGATAAGAACACGATGATGAAAACTCACCAAGTGAGAGCCTCCCACCTCATGGACCACTGGAAACTGAGCAGCTGCATCAAACTCAAAGCAGTCAGTTTCCTCAAAGACCCTAAGATCTGTATTAGCAATGACTCGATAAATCCACATTATCCACAAAGTTCTTTAATTCCCCATGTCTTGATAGCTACGTAAGCTCCTGTTAAAAGTAAGAGTTAACACAGCGCTAGAAGGAATGTAAAATGGGACAGCTGCTTTGGAGTTGCCCAAGGAAAAAACAAACAAATTTACCACCTGTCTCAGCAATTCCACTCCCAGGAATATACTCAAGAGAAATGAAAACAAATATCTATGGAAAAGTTATACACAAATATTCCTGGGAGCATCATTTCTATATGCCTCAAAGTGTCAACAAAAGTCCATCCACATGGATAAACATCGTGTGGTCTATCTATACAATGGACTATTACTCAGCAATAAAAAGGGATGAAGTACTGATATATGCGAACATGGATGACCTTGAAAGCGTTATGCCAAGTCAAAGAGGTCAGACCCTAAAGGCCACACATTATATGATCCTATTTATAGCAAATATCCAGAATAAGCAAATCTTGAGACAGAATGAGGATTAGTAGTTGTCAGGGGCTGGGGAGGATGAGGAGGAGGAAGTGGGGAATGACTGCTCATGGGTCTGAGGTTTCTTTTAGGGTGGTCAAAATGTTCTAAAACTGGTTATGGTGATGCCTGCCCAACTCTGTGACTCTACTAAAAACCACGAAACTGTACACGTTCAATGGTATCATGTATGGGATGTGACTCACATCTTAATATAGCTATTGTTAAAAAAAAAACAACACTGGAATTAAGCACTCGGCCCAGAAGGTGACACAGGCAGAAACTCCATATACACTGGGCACTGGGACTCTGAGCCTCCTCAAAGGCTGAAACTCACCAGCTGGAGCCCCTCGGACACCACGCCGACCGCCACTCTGCTGGGTAAAAGGCAGGCGCCAATGGGACAGAAGGGAACTCAGTAAAGCCAGCTCTCCTGGAACGAGGAAGGTCTTCCCGAGCATGACAAGCAGACACATCCCGTAAACATCAGAAGCCCAGGGCTGACCACAGAGCAAAGAAGCCGACCCCCGGCAGTCTGGAGAGGCTGGGCCAGAAGAGGGCAGAGGAGGGAACAGGCTCAGGATGCCCAGGTCCCTTTCACACCAGTCCGGCCTGGTCCCTGTCCCTGGCTGGGCCCTGCTTCCTCCCATGCCCCTCCCTCCCTGGCAGCTCTCCTCCACACACATCTCCACCGTCTTGCCACCAACTCGCCAGGGCAATGCGCATGTCCTCTATTCAGACAGGATGGACCCTTCACTGTCCTTGTTCCAGGTGTTTAGCACCCAGACCCGGGCCCCTAAATGACTCTGGCCTTGGGATCAGTGGCAGCAGGAGAGAACCCCGCACACTGCTAAATGCCCTAAGGCCCCTCTCATGACAGCACTCAGCTCCAGAAAGCACGAGCATCTTCACTGTGGCCACGAGAGGCGGATTAGGTACCCTGGGCCCCTGCCCCAGAGGGTTTGCCTGGGCAGAGGTTTGTAGTGGAGTCAATCAACAGGGTTTCTGGAGTCAGCTAAGAGAACCATGTGGGTGTCAGCTGAGAACCCCTGAAGAGCTACCCAAGACCAGTCTCCCCTTGACCCTGTATCACAGTCTGAAAGCTCCTGCCATGGACCTGCTGGCACACTGGACATCACTGGAGCAGAAGGCTCATGGGTCAGTGAAATAAAGGTTATAAAGAGCTTGGCGCAGCACCCAGCTGTGGTCCACACATGCTGACTCATTATTACTGATGCTCTCCTAAGTTGGCCCCGTGGGACTGGATGGGGAGAGAGAACTCAGGAAAAGGCCCATGAAATAATCAGCATGAACAAATGTGGATCTGAAGTGAGGGCACCATCCACAGGACAGAATCTGATAGAATATGAACCAGCCAAACATTAGGTGCTCCAAAAATAAGGAGCAGCTTTAGTATTGATGTGCCTGGGTGGTTTACTAGGACATTTCAGGAAATAAAAAGTGTGGAAGAGGAAGATTTCAGAGATTCTGGTAGCAATTCAACACCTACGTAGTAGAAAAAGAAATACCAACCTCCCCATTCAACATTATCTATAGAACAGGCTTCAAGTCTCCATTCCCCCCCCCATGCCCTTGACTTTGGCAAACTGCTTCGTTACAGTCACAAGAGGCTGTCTATGTAATTTAATTGCAAGTGCAGTGGGTGGCCAGGTAAAGCGGGGAGACGTGTGCATGCATGAAGGAGATGAGAAGAAGTGAGATGAACAATCTAGCAAGCTCTGGCAATCTCCAGACAGGTTTCCTACTGACAGGCTGTGGCCCAGTGATTCAAGAGGAAAAATAAAACAGAAGCGCATAAGCATACCTGCCCTAAGAGACTCTCTGCTTTACAGTTTCACTGGTGACACTTCATTCTTTCTGTTGGTAGAAGCCCTTGTGAAAAAGGCTGCAGTCTAGTACTGCGTTGGCCATAATGTTCATTTGGGATTTTTCTAGATGTCATGGAAAACCCTGAACAGACTTTTTAACCAAACCGGTACTTAGCATTACAGGAATAGAGGTTTCTCCTGACATCGTAAACTGCATCAAAGTCCTCACATGTTTTCACAGGAGATGATACAAGTTGCCAATATGGTACAACAAAAATAGGCGTATAAACTCTTATTTTAAAGGTCTGGCTGCTACAAATAAAGTTAAAACCTATATATATACGGGAGGGGAAAAGTTTCAACATAGGGAGAGCTGTATCTTTGTTTAAAAAATAAAAGAGGTGGTTTAAAATGTTTAAAAGCTGCTTACATAACCCTAAAGACAGCCCCACACCCTCACAAAAAATATTATCCAGAAACAATGCACATTTTCAAAGGAATTCAGTTTCAAAGCTGTTACGGGCTTTTCATTGTGTATTACAAGAACTGAGATATTATGGGTAATTATTTTGTGGATTGAGCTAAGCCTATTAAAATGGAGACAGTATTTCTGTACAAAAGGTTGGAACAAATTATTAACAACGTGAACAATTCGGTTAAGTGGGATAAAACTCAGCCAAGATGGATTTTTCAGATTTTAAGAAAAAGGCTTAACGTGTCTTTCCTTCTACTGACACCAAAATTTGCCTCCATGAATTTAATACCCTGTAAATTATGCGTAAGCAAGCATAAATGGCAGAGCTGGAGGTTTGCTTTCATTTGAAAATTTTTAAAATTTCTCCAAGACAGAAAGGACGGTTATATTTCACAAGCTCCATGGACCATCAGAATGGGGGAACCTTTGAGGTCTGAGACACTTAATCACTAATTCAGGCTTTCCAAAAGAGCCACGTTCTATTTGAATTCTTTAACAATGGCAGCTGACTTCTATGCCAACTCTACTCGCAAACTTAAGTTTCCATTAATAAGCTTTTTGTAAGTGTGTCTCATAATTAAAGCCCATGACCTCTTTGTCCTGGCCTCTATTCCAGACTCCGCAGGCTCGGAATTCTTTCACTGGTCCATCCAGTGCGTATTAACTTATACCTAGGCACAGCCGTAATGTTTTCTGTTGAGATGAGCACAGTATCTGATAACGAGATAAAGAGGATGGGATCAGAGAAGCCAAGAGACTCAGCTTTTGGGAGGACTGAGAGGAATTTGAATTGTATTACTATGGGATCAGTCCTGGGTGTTCATTGGAAGGACTGATGTTGAAGCTGAAACTCCAATACTTTGGCTACCTGATGGGAAGAGGTGACTCATTTGAAAAGACCCTGATGCTGGGAAGATTGAAGGTGGGAGGAGAAGGGGATGACAGAGGATGAGATGGTTGGGTGGCATCACCAACTCGATGGACATGAGTTTGAGTAAACTCCGGGAGTTGGTGATGGACAGGGAGGCCTGGCATGCTGCGGTTCATGAGGTCGCGAGGAATCAGACACAACTGAGCGACTGAACTGAACTGAACTATGGGATAAATAGAAAATGAAATGGACATTATAGTCTTGGTTTCACAGTATAAAATAAGCCCTGAGAAAACAGCATCTTATGGAAAATCCTTTATAAGCATATGTACACTTTCAAAAATGTGTCTTCACCCCTGTTGAAGTTTAAATAAGTGTCATTTCTGATGCCATGTACTGACTGGGATGGGGGTTTAAATCTGCTCACCTGCTTTTTGCAAAAGCTCTTTTGTGTAAAATGTATCACCTCCAGGCCTGGCCCTGTGCAAGAAGCTGAGGACATAGACAGATGAGGAAGGATGCCAGGAGCCAGTCAATGGAAGGGGCGGACGAGGAAACTGATTTTGAAATTGCCTCTAAAGGGTGCTGTAATAAACATGCCCTGGCTCTAGGCAGAGGGAGACCAAATCTTGTCAGGAAAACAATCTCCTCGGAGGGGTCCCATTTCTTTGGTGATGTGACCTGCTGTGAGTCATATGTTCAAAGATGGCAAAAAAAAAAAATACACCCCCTCCCCAGTTACAGGGCTATGTGAGTCTCAGACAGGTGGTTAGCTGGCACGGGTGGAAAGGATGTGGGAGCTTAGGCATCATTGCTGCCAGTACAAGCTGCCCACTTGTTCCCATTGGCTCAGCACTGGAACTTGTTTCTTTGGCAATCCTGCTGTGGACTCAGGCTTTGCTCACCTCCTTCCCTCCTGTCTCCCTTGTACGCTGAGCTCACGGTCACTCATTTACGAGGCCAGTCCCGCCAGTCCTGGCAGCCAGTCGAAGCCACACTGCTTCGGCCCAGGGTAGCCACAGCCAGCCCAGGGTAGCACCCACCTCCACACATCACAAAACCTCCCCTACCTGCCCCAGCTTTAAGTGTTTTCCCCATTCCACCCTTCCCTTTTAAAATTCTATGGAAATGGCTTCCGACTATTTCTATAATCTCTGTGTACATATCTATATGCATCAAAATGCACACACACATTGGAAGCACTGATGCTGAAGCTCCAATACTTCGGCCACTTGATGTGAAGAGCCAACTCATTGGAAAAGACCCTGATGCTGGAAAAGACTGAGGGCAGGAGGAGGGGGAGCGACAGAAGATGCGATGGTTGGATGGCATCACTGACTCAATGGACGTGAGTTTGAGCAAGCTCTGGGAGACAGCGGAGGACAGGGAAGCCTGGCATGCTGCAGTCCATGGGGGCGCAAAGAGGCAGACATGACTTAGTGACTCAACAACAACAACATACATACATGATTATGGCAATTCTTATCTATATAACCAGCAGATACCTATACTCTGTCTGGCAATCAGTCTTGTAGGAAGGTGCTATCTCAACTTTCTAAGTAACTGAGAAAACTGAGATCCAGGGAACCCACTTAACCCAGCCAAGGTCAAGCATGCTGACAGGCAGGGTTGGTACCAAAGGTTCATCTTTGGCTTGTGCATCCCCAATGCACGTTATATTTTCCTATTTCAAAATACGCTGCTTTGCTTCCCCAAGGCCCTAGAACCTCCTTATCTAACTTTGTAAATAGGAAAACAGTCACTCGTCTGCCCATTGCTAACAACCAAGTTCAAAAGAAACAGTATTTTAAAACTACATGTGTGAGAAGTACTTGGTCTCAGCACATCAAATATATAGTGATGGTAAAATTAGTTTTGTTTTTTAAAGGAGAGAAATAGTCATGGGACACAGAAAGTCAGACACTTCACCAAAAAGCTTCTAGGTCTCCTGAGGTTCATTAAAAGCATCAAAACTAGTTTGAACAAGTTAAGCTAGGAAGGTTAAGTGAGGACACCGATAAATAAAAATTACCTGGTTGCATAAGAGCTTCAAATACTTAACCCATATTACTTCATTGCAATTTATCCCAACAAACAAAATGCCTCACACACAAGAGGAAGTAAGTGGGAACAAGAAAAATGGGCTGATCTAAATCACTTAATGAATCAGCTGCAAACTAGTTACGAATCACAATTCACGTCCCCTTTTCTGTCACCCCCTCAAAAAAACACCTCTGTTCCATGTTTCTACCTCGTTTTCAACCTGAATCCTTAAAAAGATTCTCTCAAATCATATACCAGAAAACCATTTTCTTCCAAGAAATGTTATCCACTTTTTTCCTTTGAATAATTAATTCTTTCTCTGGTTCAAGGTTGGTCAGTTGGACCCTGAGTAATTTACATAAGTTGAAGAAACATACATTTCCCTCCTATCAGATCCACATCACATATTAACACAGATGTTTAATTTTCAGTTTTATATTTTCAGTCTCAGAGCACCTTAGTGAGGTAAGTGAACAGAAAATAAAAGATTCCTAAAAATAAAGATTGTATCCAATGACTCCAAGATTTATCCACAGACTTTTCCCAACAACTTTAATAGTGACCATTTTTTTAAAAAGAGCCCATCAAAGCAGGCAAATATAATTTATGAAAGTAATTACAGTATGAAATGGAGAGTATTAAGAAATGAAGAAAATGTACTCTCTTTTTCTGCTAGTTAATCTGCCAGAACAAAATTTTTTTTTTTTTTAAGAAAAGAATGTGCAGTCTTACAGCATTATTAGAACACAAAACTGGTATAAACAGGATCCTAGAACCTAATCCGCATTCAACCATTAATTCTAAGTTTCACCTTGTGTACTAGTTTTTGTCCTTAAAACTAATGTCAACCCAACTGTGAAATTAGGTGAAAGTTATACTGACATTAAGAACATGTATTATAGTGACTACATTATTCTCAATTAATGGTTCTTAAATCAAGGTCTGTACAACTCTGAAAGCGTCACAAAAACCACAGTTAAGAAATGATTGGGGGGAAGAAGGGGAGGATTTCTGCCCACTCTTCCTTACATGGTGTATAAAATTTGTAAATTCTCTTGGTAAGATTTCATCTAAAACAGAGGTGCTCCAGATATATAGATATATGTATGTATACATACATATATATATACACATACACACACATATATTTTAAAAGGATATATAATTATTGCATAATTATATAATTAAAATAATTTTAAGTATATTTAAAATTATATTTTATATTATATGATTAAATTACTAATTATTTAATAATGAAATAATGTAATGATTTAGTTTAATAACTAAATATAAATTAACTGAAGCCTTAACTAGAAATGTTAAAATGATCAAAACCCACATCTTTACACAAAAGGAAAGAGAATCATTTAAAAGTACCTGCCACAAAACTAAACCTCTCATTGAGACAAAGCCCAGAAACTACAAACCTGGAGTTGGGAGTACATTTCTCCCATTAGGTCAAAGATTCCTATAGTTGAATTAACTGTAGCAAAGACTTTCAAATGCTTAATTAAGGCTGCTAATATTCAATGGTCAAATGAGATATCTAAGGCAATGCAATGAGTTTTTCATAAAGCTTAATTTCTTCCATTTCAAAAGTTGTCCCTTATTCTGAAAATTTCCACTTCCTGCTTTCTGTCTGTTAAAATTGCTTTCAAAATTAAAATGATGGTCAGAGCGTTATTAAGTGTCCTTACCCGTCAGTGTAAAAGACGGGATAATCCTTTGCTGGTCTCCTAGAATATCTGGATGTAGGAATCCAGAGGCCTGGGAACCACTGAGCTTAAAGAATCCAGTCACAGGACAACATAAACTACAGACCAATCATAGCAAAGTCTTTGCTGTATATGGATTTTGCTTCTCAAGTAAAATGAGGCCAAACAGAAAGTCAAGGAAAGTCTATTACAGGACTAACTACAACATTAGTTTTGATTCAACAGGATTTGGATGAAGTTTCCCCCATGCCAAGCTTTTCCCACCTGTGAAAGCCACCTTGAAATCACTGAAGGATGACAGTCACTTCCAGATGTGAGACAAAATGTTCTAGGATAAACGTGTCGAGTCTCTCTTACTCTTTCTCACATCTATATATAAAGATTAATTCCTGGCTCCAGAGAGTCCATTACCCTAAAAAGAAATTCTCTGAGGTTTGACCATTCCAAGAAAGCACACGTTTCACTGACCATCTTCTGACACCTGTATCACCTTGGTTCTTTGCTGTCAAAAGTAGCTAAAATAGGATGAAGAGAGGCTGGACGGCCACAGACAGGTTTACGATGAGCCAGTTGGTACTAAAAGGTGGGGAAGAGCATTGTGCAGAGTTTGCCTCTGCAATGATGCTTCATTAATACATGGCAGGTATTAAGCGCACATGACGTCAGCACATCCCTAAACACTCTCTCACTCCATTCTCTATTCCTCAAGCCAACTCTGAAAGGTAAGTATGACCATTTTACCAATTGTCCAAAGTCGCAGCTCAGCTGGTAAAGAATCTGCCTGCCTTGCAGGAGATCTGGGTTTGATTCCTGGGTTGGGAAAATCCCCTGGAGAAGGAAATGGCAACCCACTCCAGTATTCTTGCCTGGAGAATCCCAGACAGAGGCCTGGCTACAGTCCATGGGGTTGCAAGAGCCAGACACGACTTAGTGACTCAACCACCACCAAAGTCATTCAGTTGCTGGCAGAGTCATGCGACTCTGTGCTTTGTCACCAAGTTCACTTTTATAAAACACACCTCTTCAGTGGAGAATGGAATGGCAACCCACTCCCATACTCCTGCCTGGAAAATCCCATGGACAGAAGAGCCTGGGGGTCTATGGTCCATGCGGTCACAAAGACTTGGACATGAGTGAGACTGAGCATGCGTGCACGCATACCTCTTCAGACTGTCATAAATCATTTCCCTGTAAACTCAACACAGTTGTAACTAGGTTCCTCTTAGGATGCTGCAACTTAAAACGTACACAGTCCAGAACACAAACCCATCCTCATTTCTAAATTCATTCAATATTTATTGAACACTTATTTATGGGGCGTATTCTGGGAGACACTAGGGTGATGCAGAGAAACAAATAGGTCTCTATCCTCATGGAGCTCACAGTCCAGAGAGGGAGCCACAATAACCAAACACATTTTTTAAAGTTATTAGGGCCTCCCTGGTGGCTCAGGCAGTAAAAAATCTGCCTGCAATGTGGGAGACCGGTGTTCGATCCCTGGGCTGGGAAGATCCCCTGGAAAACGGAATGGCTACCCACTCCAGTATTCTTGCCTGTCCATGGGGTCGCAAAAAGCTGGACACAACTGAATCACTAACACACACAAAAACAGTAAAACGCCTGAGAGAGAACATGTGTAGACTCATATACCAGAGAAGATAATATTGGTATTAGCTGATTAACATTGATAATAAGAACCCCAATAAAACCCACAATCACAAAAAAGGAAGTATCCTCTGACTCAGAGGTTCCCAAAGTGAACGTACATTAACAGGGATTAATTTTAGGAACTGCTTCTCCTGCTGTTTGGGAAGCACTATTAAGAATGAAACCCATTCCTAATGCCTTTCTTATTTCTTTCCACACGTAATTTCTTTGCTACAGAAATAAATTAAATGCATGCTCTTAATTTCTGAAAAATGCAGCTATTCCAAACCTTTAACCCATCCCACCCCCTGCTTCTCCCAATTTCATTTAGGACTGATGTTCCCCAGTTAAGCCTTTGGGAAACAACAGTAGCTAATATTGCTGGTAGGCGATGGTACCTACCAACTATATACAGAGGACCAGGATAACCACCAGACAACTCATGAGACTAGTCTACATCAGCATCACCACCAATGTTACCAGTTGCAGTTACATGCATGCTAAGCCACTTCAGTCGTGTCCAATTCTTTGCAACCCCATGGGCTGTAGCCCACTAGGCTTCATCCGTCCATGGGATTCTCCAGGCAAGACCACTGGAGTGGGTTGCCATTTCTCACTCCTGGGAATCTTTCCAACCCAGGGACTGAACCGAGTCTCTTACTTCTTCTGCACTGGTAGGTAGGTTCTTTACTACTAGCACCACCTGCAAAGCCCTTGTGCTAAGTCACTGCAGTCAAGTCAGACTCTGTGCAACCCCCTGATTGTAGCCCTCCAGGCTTGCCTGCTTCTCCAGGCAAGAATACTGGAGTGGTTTGCCATGCCCTCCTCCAGGGGAAGGCTTTTACTAGGTATAAGTCCTCTAGGGTCAAGACCATGACTCTTCTTCCATAGCCATCAGCATATTTTGTGGGCATATAACTACATTTGGAAATATGATTATTATTCAGGAAAGTTAAAAGAATCCACCTGCAATGCAGGAGACCTGGGTTCGATCCCTGGATTGGGAAGATCCCCTGGAGAAGGGAAAGGCTACCCACTCCAGTATTCTGACCTGGAGAATTCCATGGACTGCATAGTCCATGGGATCGCAAAGAGTCAGACAGGACTGAGTGACTTTCACTTTCAGGAAGGTTAAAATATCAAACTATTTGCAGTCCTTAAATTCTTTGAATTACCTTTAAAGCATTTTTCTCCTTCCATTCCGATAACTTAAAAAATAGCTTCAGGCCATAATTTGCACATTACTTGCATTTACCTATTGTACAAACTAATCCCTGGCTGGACAACAGTAAAGACAATCCTCAGGCTCACCTTAAAAAAAAAAAGTATACAAAGGCTGGTCTGCAGGTAACTAAAAATAAACTCAAAAGACAGCTTCTAGGTTTAAAAGTATTCTTAAGAGTAACATTCATATAAAAGTCAGTTAGGACTAAATTTGCATCATTAAAGAGTGTCTTTATCTCTGCCATCAGAATAAACTACACATCTATAAAAGCACAAGTCAGCAAAGAAAAAAGGCTGAATTATGAGGATGCATTTAGAGACTGTTGCAGGGTTTGTGGTCAGTAGGGAAAACATCTCACAACCCATTAATATAAGACCAGAATACTTTAGAACCTGGCTTTCTTTTCTTGTGTATACTGAAACCAAATCCTGGTTGCACGATTCAGACATAAGTTAAACATCTGGCCAAAACCCAGACAAACAACAAATTTAGAGAATCATCCAGTGGTGTTAAATAAATGTACTTACCTCGGAGGACACTTGTTCACAAAATATTTGAACTAGTAAACTTGGTTGTGTGGGGGGAGTTTTATTTTTTTCTTCCCCAACTTGGTCTGAAACCTTTCCAATGTTTCAAAGAAGCTAAAATACATGCCAACTTGAACAAAAGAAGTTAACATGGCAGGCTGTATATATCTGACTTAACCTAAAAACAGAAGCCATTTTGGTCTTAGAGCCTGCATAAAACAAGCACCAAAACCCCAGATGGTTTAGATTTTCTTTACACAAAGTAACTGAGAAGACTGACATCTAAACTATTTATTCAGCAAGTCTGATCCTAATGGCAGCTTTAGACCTGAAATTTCTATAAGACAAATAGAAATGTTTTCAGGCAAGTAAAACTTAACTGTTCTACACTGCTATCCCTCTGCATGAGTCCCTCCTGTCTAGCCCATCAACTGTAGGAAAGATGCTTTAATCAAAAGCATCATCAATTTATTCAGCTATTTCTTATTTATACCAGCGTGACATATTAAATCTGACACTCCAACCCCCAAGGGCTAAGCATTGTTTTTTAAAGAATTTTACAAAGCAAAAGAAAATAAATTCTCAGTTAAAGAGCCTATGAACAGGAATGGACACTGGCAGGGAGAAAGATGTGGAAAAGCCCCTTCTAGGTGACCTCAATCTACTGGCAATTCTGACACCTTCTAGCGGATGCTCTGAAAAGCTGCTGGAGGAGGGGGAGTGGTAAATAATTTACCGTGGGTTTTTCCTGCCATGTAAAGCGATTTTTCATTAAAACAGCAGACAGCATAAAAACTTTATTTCTACCCTGGGGTCAATTTTACATTTTTGAACTTGAAGACTTTCAGAGAGAGGATAAAAAAGTAGCCATTGTGTTCTGGCTGATTCCACCGCCCGCCCCACCTTCCACCATGAATTCATAAAGTTACACTTAAAGCCAGAAGTGGGGGAGCCCCTCAAGAATTTCACCCCCAGCGGGCTGGCTTCCTTTTATACTAGAGAGTCAAGTCCCAGGAACTGACCACCCTGAAACTGCTTGTCTACACAACGGAGAAGTGACAACACACGTATCTGTATAAATGATACTTTTAAAATTAGAAATTTGGGTCACATGGTTGTGAGGATCAAATTGAGAGCAAATGAAAGTGATCTTTCAAGCTGGGGAGAATTATGCAAATGTCAGCCTTATGCAACGTTGTCACCCTTTCTCTTAGTGCTCACAAGGAACAATGTGGGACAGTGACCTAGGGAGACTTTCCAGATGTGCAAACCCTCGTGAGTTTTCTTCTTTTTGCTAACATCACTTCTGTGGGAAGATTAAAGCAAATAAACTCAGAAAAACACATCAGTATCAATGAGTATACACACATGATATTACTGGTTAATTTAGCTGAGAAACCAGGAAAGATTTGCAAATCTTTGGTTACAATGGATGGATGGATGGACCAGAGAGACAGATATAGATGTAGTGGGAAAGTCCTATAAAATCAAAATCTACATACAACTTCAGGCACATTAAAAGGGCAATACAGTTGAAGGTATAGATTTTAAAAGTCACAAAATAACACAAGCATAGATTTTAGGTCACACATGACATTTACTTATGCTGTCCACAAATGACTATGCACACCTAACCGTAGATGTACAGTCCTTCTCTACAAGCAGATGTAAATTAATTCCTCATTAGGGTCTTATTTTCAGTTTTATCCTAAGTGCATTCATTCACAAGGCTTTACTGGATAGAAGGTACCCCTTCCTGCCGCAAAAAAAAAAAAAAAAAAAAAAACCCTCACTTTTTTGCCTCTGGCTTTCAGACACTGATCGAATTTCTTAACAGTTTGTGAATCATTGTTGCGATTCCCTAACCAGCTGGCTGACTACTGAATGTCAGCACCACTCTCCAGGTTCTGTTACTCTCTGAGGCTCTTCACGTCCAAGCAGGAGACAGCTGCACAGAACCAAGTTTGGCCTGGACCACTTATGAGAGGCTCTCTTTGCTGCCAATGTCTCCTGTTCCTCACTCATGTAACCTTGATCAAAAGTGCTCTGGGCCAAGTTCACTCGTACAGAAAATGCAGCCAAAACGAGACAATCCTCTAAGTCCTTTCCTCTCCCCTATTCCCTCTGTTCACCCAATAAATCCTTGAGTTAAAATGTCCTGTAGAAACCCCCTGGGAACTTCTAGGAATTCTTCAGAAGTCTTTGCCAGACAGCCATTGAGCAGCTGAAGAATCACAAGTACCCGTGGGGACCAGCGAGGGGAGAACTGGAAATGTGGATAACTGGAGATGTCACTTAAAGAGAATCTCAAAGCTTCATTATAAATAATTCACTATTTCTTAAAATTACGTGGGGCTTCCTGGTGGCTCAGACGGTAAACCATCTGCCTACAATGCAGGAGAACCGGGTTCAATCCCTGCGTCAGGATGATCCCCTGGAGAAGGGAACGGCTACCCACTCCAGTGTTTCTGATTGGAGAAAGCCCACGGACAGAGGAGCCTGGCAGGCTGCAGTACACGGGGTTGCAAAGAGTCGGACATGACTGAGTAACTAACACTTACTTCGCTTTTAAAGTTACATCTTCTCTCTCGAAAAACTGCTCCACTTGGACAAGGCTGTCGAAATTCAAGCAATCTGCAGTGACCGCTGTTCATCCCTCTGAAGTTAGGATGATAACAGTCTCATGGGTACAGGGAAACAGTCAGGACAACCTCTCACCTGCTCAGACAGTGGGAGCAGGAGGAACAAGATCCCTGGAGATCCCAGGGCTAAGATCTATGGCAGTAAGGGGCCAACTATTTATTCTCAAAGGCTAAGTAAGCCAACCTCTGCAGTCAGACCACCCTCTCCTCCAGTTCCTCGGTGTCCGGATATTGCTCCTTGGACCTCCAGCCATCCCATCTGGACTGGTCCATTCTTCCCAGTGGGAGAGAACAGCCAGTCCACACCATCAAAGGATCCCAGCCCCCTCCTCGCTAAATAACCCACTTCCTGGGCTGCTTCCAAAGAAACCGTTCTGTGAGCTTTCACCATTTTTCCATCTCCTCTGAACTATTGGAGGGAAGGGGAAGAAAGGTGCCCATATTCAGATATGAGATGATAACTAGAAATAGTGTCTACGTCTGAACTTGTTTTAAAACACTTTATTTACCTCACTGCTCTTGTTACTCTGATCTTGAGCTTTCACATTAAAATGTAACCTTTAGAAATATTAATGTGTGACCCACTATAAACCCTATAAAAAGTGGCTGTATATGGTCAGCCATGCTCATGCTTTTTACTTTATGTTTTTCTATTCTACTTAGTTTTAAAAGACTATTCCTTTTAAATAAAATGTGGCACAACCGTACCATGGAATATTATGCATCAATAAAAAGGAATGAAGAATTCACTAAAACATGCATGAACCTTGAGAACATTATGCCAAGGGCAAGAAGCCAGTCATAAAACATTACATTTTGTATGATTCCACTGAAATGAAATATCTAGAATAGGCAAATATTAGAGAGTATTTGCAACTGTAATTGTCCTGGAAGGTAAGGTGGGAAGGTTTAGGGGTGACAGCTAAGAGGTGCAGGGCTTCTTTTCAGGGCAATAAAAATTTTCCAGTCGTTTGTGGTGTTGGTTATACATCTCTGCAAATATAATAAGAGCCACTGAATTATACACTCTAAGTGGGTGAATTGTGTGGGATATGAATTATCCCAATTCTGCTGTTTAAAAAAGCTACTCTTTGCATTTCAGACTATAGCTCAAACTTCAGAAAGTTATTAGCTAATCATATTCTTTCTAGGTGCTAAAATGTGGCGACAGCCTCCCTTGCTCTGCTAAAAGTAACATCTGCGAACTATTTTAAAATCTCCATCAAAGATAGCAAAGAGCCTAAATAATGGATACTTCTGAGTATGACTTTCCTCAAAAGGAAATTATTTTCTCTATGGTTTTTTACATCATCTTACCATTGCAAGAGATGTCTCAAATAGGGAAGATCCAAAATAAGGCTGGGGATCTGGGTGCCGACGGGAGAAGGACATGGCTATCCACTCCAGGATTCTTGTCTGGAGAATCCGCATGGACAGAGGCGGCTGGCGGGCTACAGTCCATGGGGTCTCACAGAGTTGGGCACTGAGCGACTTTCACTTCTGGGTGCCAACACCTACTCTCCCTAGTGGCCTCCAACCAATGTTAATGAGACTATGTACTATTTTTCTAAGCCAAGTTAAGCCCCTTTGGTGAAAGGGGGAAAAGCTAAAGCTCAATAAATGTCTGAAATGAGCAATGTTTACATTTTAATTTTGGATGCTTTTAAATCAGGAAAAAAAAAAAAAACCTGTGAAAGCTGAAAAATCTGCAATTTTAATCTCTCTGGTGTTTTGCTGCTCAGAGAAGGAAATTAGGTTATTCGGACAGGATTTGCCCTACGCAGAGGCATGCTGGCCATATTCCCCAGTGGCCTGATTTCTTTTGAGTCCTCTGTTAACAAAAGCTTCCTGTGACCGGGAACAGCATATGCTCCAGCCCACTGTCACAGCAAAGGGGGCTTCTCGGCATCAGCCAGCAAACATCTGTCATCAGTTCCTTTCGCAAGAGCAAAAGCAGATGCTTGGAGCGAGCCCACTGTGAACTCTGACATGGCAGGAAGATGGATGCATTTCAGAACAGAAGATCACTGCAGAAGACAAAAATCCTTGCTGTTTCTCAAAGGGCTACCTATGCGCTTACCCTCATTGGAAGACTCAGAAATGCTATTAATTATTTCAAAATTATTACAAGACCCATTTGGAACACCCAAACAGCAGCTAGATTAAAGACCGACTCAAACCTCTGAAATGAAGCCACTGCATTTGGCAATTCTAATACAGGCCATGTGCTGAACTTACCAATGGAATGTTAAAGAGTTTTATGGGAGAATGCACACGTCCGCTAGAAAGGCTTCATCTCAGAAACCCTTTGGGGACATTGTCCCCCTCAAAAATTCATGGGAATAATCAAACCCATCATATTACACAGGGCAGTGCATATTGCAGTAATTTAATCATAAACAAGTTCACTAAGATGTACTGAAGTAAATATTTGAAAAGTATCAAAGAAAGGACTGTTCAAAATGAGTCACTTCTTAGAATATTTTAAAAGTATCAGGGAATCACTTAAGCAAAAGGAGGGGAAGACAGGCATCTGATTCTGCACGTGGGTTTCTTTATTAGGGTTGTTGTTGTTTAGTCGCTAAGTCATGTCCAGCCCCGCAACCCCATGGACTGTAGCCCGCCAGGCTCCTCTGTCCATGGGATTTCCCAGGCAAGAATACTGGAGTGGGCTGCCATTTCCTTCTCCAGGGGATCTTCCCAACCCAGGGATCAAACCTGCATCTCCTGCACTGGCAGGCGGATTCTTTATCACTGAGCCACCAGGGAAGCCCCTTTCTTAGGGGGCCTTGCTTAAACTCTGAGGTTCTGATCAAGACTGGGAGTAGGGTAAGGCAGGTGTCTGATGTGTACAATTTAAGGATGAATCAATCCTGGGGCTCGGGCAAAGGTAGGTCCAGCACTTGCAGCAACCCTGAGTGATGCTTCTCTCCCTGGTACCCTGCTTGCCTTATCCCATGTGGTGCAGTGGTAAAGAATCCTCCTGCCAACACAGGAGACACAAGAGGCTCGGGTTCGATTTCTGGGTCAGGAAGATCCCCTGGAGGAGGAAATGGCAACCCACTCCAGTATTCTTGCCTAGAAAGTTCCACGGACAGAGAAGCCTGGCAGGCTAGAGCCCATGGAGTTGAGGAGTTGGATATAACTGAGCAACTGAGCACAGCACAGGCCCCCTTTCTGGTTACCAGTCCAATATCCCCTATGCCAGAATGGCATGGACAGTGGTTTAAAACAGCATCTTAAAGCTAAGACTATGGAGAGCATGGGAGTTCTAACAGCATCTTCTAAGCATGGACTCACCCTCTCTTTCTTCTCCGGCTTTGGCACCCCACTTAGGAAACGAGGGCAATACGTTGTAATTGCCTAGTATGGCAAACAGTAAGTTCACAATTTAACTGCCCTTCAATATTAAAAATAAGCACTAACTCTCCAACTTACACAGCAACCTCAGAAGGCGTATGAGCACAATCAACTCCCTTTTGAAAATTCTTCAACAATCAACCTTCCTTGGAAATGTGCTTCACACATAACACAGACTTTTCTTATTTTTGCTGTGCCTGGGCGCGGCTCCCCACTAACCCAGAAAAAAAATAAAATAAAATCCAGTTACAGACAAAACCACTGACAGGTGTTAGTATTTAAAACTAAGATCAGCAGACAGCTTCTGCCAGGATACTGCTCAAGAATGAGTCCTTTATGGCTGCGGGAATCAAAAAAGGTACCTGGACTCTGAGAGTGACCGTTGAGCTTTTAAAAAACACGCTTTGGGGGAAGTCTGTGCATTAGATGTTTTTATTTAGAACAGAGATTTTAAAAGGAAAAAAAACCCACACACAGCCTGCCAAGCCCTACACATTGGCCCTCCAAGTGTGCCTGCCAGACCAGTGGCATTGGCAGCACCTGAGAGCTTGTTAGAAATGCAGATTTTCAGGCCGCACCTGAGATTTGCTGAGCCAGAAACTCTGGGTTGAGTCCTAGGAGTCAGTGATTTAGTAAGTGTCTCCAGGGGATTCTGATGCCTGTTCGGTTCTGAGCACCAACTACCTACAGGTGGCTCAGAGGGTAAAGAATCCACCTGCAGTGCAGGAGACCTGGGTTCAATCCCTGGGTTGGGAAGACCCTCTGGAGAAGGGAATGGCAACCCACTCCAGTATTCCTGCGTGGAGAATCCCACAGACAGAGAAGCCTGGCAGGTTGAACAGTCCATGGGGTCGCAAAGGGTTGGACACGACTGAGTGACTTTCACCCAGTCACTTTCACTTACTTTCACCCTACAGGTAGGGGTCTTGGTAGCAGGACACAAGGGTTTTACCACTGTCAATCTTTGTCCTTGTGGGGAAAGCCTCTCCCTTCGTGCATGCATGCTAAGTCACTTCAGTCATGTCCCTCTCTTTGCAACCCCATGAACCGTACCCTGTCAGGCTCCTCGGTCCACGAAATTCCCCAGGCAAGAATACTGGAGTGGGTTGCTATTTCCTCCTCCATGGGATCTTCCCGACCCAGTCATGTGTCCTCTCCTGCATGAGCAGGCAGGCTCTTTACCACTAGTGCCACTGGGATGCCCTCTCCAAATGATGGGGTTGAGGACTTCCCTGGTGATCCCGTGATTAAGAACCTGCCATGCAAATACATGGGATGTGGATTTGATCTCTGGAACTAAGATCCCATGTGCCATGGGGCAACTAAGCCCGCATGTTGCCGCTACTGAAGACTGCACACCACAACTGGAGAGTCCCTGAGTCACGACAAAAGATCTCGCATGATGCAACAAAGATCCCACAACCAAGACAGTGCAGCCAAATAATTAATAATTAATGTTTTTAAATGATGGGGTTTAACAATGGGTCCGTCTAAGACATAGAGGTTCACAGAATCCTGCGGGCTGGCTACACTGGTTTCAAGTACAGCTTCCTGAGCTCACCTCCAGAGAAGCTGTACCACTGGGTTCCAGGTTCCCCTGTATCACTGGGCAAGGCACAGAGGCCCAAGCATCCCCATCACTAGTCCCTCCAGCGGTTCTGATGTGTAGCCAGGACTGGAATCCACTAGAAGGCCTCCTGCAGTGCTAAAACATCACATTAGAAGTAACTGGGGAAAATGATCCTTCAGCTAAGTTTTCCTTCCAAGGACCAGATGGTTAACTTCAGGCTTTCTGACTCGCAGACTGTGCTGCTATGGCTGGAACTCAGTCTCAGACAAACCAATGAATGGGCACGGCTGTGTCCAATACGACTTCATTAAATGTGACTTTTTTATCATCTTCGTGTGTCATTAAAAAAATCATTCTTTTGATGTTTCTCCAAACATCTAAAAATTTAAAAACCATTCTTAGCTCATAAGCTGTACGGAAATAGGCAGTAGGCATGGACCGTGGTTTACCATTGTGCTTTAGTTCAACATGGAGTAATTATACCAAATTTACTTGGTTCAGTCAGGCTGTGTTCGTGACACATGTAACTTCAATACACACAGCTGCCTTCAAACAAGCTAGATGTTACTTTTTAGAAAAACACCAAGGTTTACTGTGCACACAGCACAAATGGACAGCTTGACAACTCAGAGTAATATACTGAACATACCGGTCATCTCAGAAAGCTTAGGCATGCCCTTCCAAGCAACATGCCTCCCAAGTACCCATGCAGTTTGAATCCGTACCTTTAAGACAACAGTGCAATCAGTCTGAAATAAAAGCTGGAAGTCATTCATGCTTTCACTGCAGTTCTAAGTAACAGACACTTCTTACGCAGAAGTTATAAATGAGCCCCCTTCCTCTCCAAGGTGGGGCAGCTGTGACATACACACCCCTCCACTGCTCTGCCGTTCATGCAGCCCAGGTGGGGTCGTCCAAGCCACAGGACATGTGTGGGGCTGGAGGAGTGGACAAAAGAAGCTCGTTCAAGGGACACTGTCTTTGCCTGCATCCCAGGGTCTTATCCTTCCTTCAGTCCCCAACCCGCTTTCTCTTTCCTTGAAGTAGAAACAGGGAAGGTTTCATTAGAAACATAACTGAGTGGTTTGAACTCAAAGACCATTGCTGATGGGCTCCATGCACGGAGCTCAGTGGAGGGATTTCAGGAAACTGCTTTACCACCAGGATTTCTCTCAATACAAATCAGAGACACCTTCACAGCATCTCACTGCCAGAAGGAGAGGTGCTTCTAAAAGCCCCAGGTTCTGTTCCAGACATGGAAAGAAAAGGAGGCTGGACTGCAGAAAAGAGGAAGATACAGAACCTTAAAGAACCAAACCCGTCTGCAGAGTCATAGTGCTGGGAAGGCCAGGAGCCCCGACCTCACAGGGCAGGGAGCAGCAAAGGAAGAAAGGAGACAGCAAATGGTGTGGGAGGGGGTAGGCAGGATTTGTCTCATGCCACAATACCCACTGAGTCTGTGGTTCTCCACTTTCACCATGAACAGCATCATCCAGGAACCTTGTTAAGTCACAGACCCCTGGATCACACGCAGAGTCGTGGGTGCAGCAGATTGGAAGTGGGACCAAGGAAGCTGTATCTTTCTCAAGGGCCCCGACGACTGATTATAGCAGCTAGTTAGAGAATCACACACAGACAGACACCGTACTAGCGTCTGTGACATTTAAACCCACATCCCACTCAAACAGAGCATCTAACGAGAGGGTGAGACTAGAGAGGTAAAGACCGAGAAGACCAAAAACAGGTCAATTTCCCAGAGAAACAGGAAGACCCATGCACTTGGGGACCCCCTGGATGAGTGGACGGACAGATGGAACTGAATTCACAGAGATAGATGGTTCTGTGGAATGTCTCTGACGCCCTAAGTGTCCAGAAAAGCAGCTGTACAAGAAAAATCAAAGCCTAGAAATCATGGATAGTATGAGCCAAGCTTTCTAAGCTCAGAATGCAAAAGTTGTGCCTTCTCAACAAATTTCAACTTTCCTACTGTATGGATAGGATGTTCATTCAGTCTATGAAACACTTGTGAGCTTGCCTGATTATTAAGTGGTACCCAGAAAGCTTCCCAAAAGCACACCAGGGGTCCCAGGGGAGACTCTGAGTTCATGGTTTGGGGGCAGGGCCAAGGCTCTTGGCAAAAGCTTTCCAGTGAATGTAAGGTGTGTTGGGGTTGATGCAAAGAGTCTTTACCTCTCTAATCTCACCCTCTCGTTAGATGCTCTGTTTGAGTGGGACGTGTGGGTTTAAATGTCACAGACGCTAGTACGGTGTCTGTCTGTGTGTGATTCTCCGACTAGCTGCTGTAATCAGTCATCGGGGCCCTTGTGAAAGATACAGCTTCCTTGGTCCCACTTCCGATCTGCTGCACCCACGACTCTGCGTGTAGTCCAGGGGTCTGTGACTTAACAAGGTTCCTGGATGATGCTGTTCATGATGAAAGTGGAGAACCACAGACTCAGTGGGTACTGTGGCGTGAGACAAATCCCCCCAACCCCCTCCCACACCATTTGCTGTCTCCTTCCTTCCTTTGCTGCTCCCTGCCCTGTGAGGTCGGGGCTCCCGGGAGGACCTGGCCTTCCCAGTGCTATTGGACTCATTGGAAAAGACCCTGATGCTGGGAAAGATCGAAGGCAAAAGGAGAAGGTGGGCAACAGAGGACAAGATGGTTAGACAGCATCACTGACTCAATGGACATGAATTTGAGCAAACTCCAGGAGATAGTGAAGGACAGAGAAGCCTGGTGTGCTGTTGTTCATGAGGTCACAAAGAGTTGAACACAACTTAGCAACTGAACAAGAACAAGGTTGAGATCCCCTGGAGTAGGAAGTGGAAACCCACTCCAGGATTCTTGTCTGAATTTCATGGACAGAGGAGCCCGCTGGACTACAGTCCATGGGGTCACAAAGAGTTAGACATGACTGAGTGAGGGTGTGCGTGCGCACATACACAGACACACACACAGCTGAGAACCATTCTAGCAGAAGCCTGAAAGCAAGACTGTGAACACAAGGTGATGAAATGTTTAAAAAAAAAAAAAAATGGGAATGTTCACTGGCCCTTCTGTTGCCCTGGAGCAATAAAACCAAATAAAGGAAAAAAGCCACCACAAAGGAGGGACCTGGGTAGGTGGTCTGATAAGCCACTGATCTTGAAAAGCAACTTCAAGAGAAAACACAAAGGTCATGATCAGAAAGGAGCCAAGGATAGTCAACCCCGAGGACTGAAGAGGGAAAAGAAACGACCTTGGGAAACAGCCAGGATGGGGAGGCACAAGGCCTGAGAAAGTCAACAGGCAACAACCCCCATCACACACTATCTCCCCATCCCCGCTCACATTCCTCCTAAAGAAGTAACATCATCAAGTAGAAAGTCAATAAAGTCTGGATCCAAACCCCACCTCTATCAACTCATCACTGACCAAGCACAGCTCTCGGACATGTTAATTCATGGAAGCTCCACCTTCATGTCAATAAATACAGCTGACTATGCCTTCTTACAGGAGTCACGAGGACTGAATAGAACAAACAGAAGGAATGTGTACCAGCACGGTGCCTGCTAGAGAGATGTCTCCCAGAAAACAGCACCCTCTCCCCTGTAACCCCTGGTGGCTCAGTCAGTAAAGAATTCGCCTGCAATGCAGGAGACCCGGGTTCCATCCCCGAGTTGGGAAGATCCGCGGGAGGAGGAAATGGCAACCCACTCCAGTATTCTTGCCTGGGCAATCCCCTGGACAGAGGAGCCTGGTGGGCTACAGTCTATGGGGTCGCAAGAGTCGGACACGACTGAGCAACTAAACCACCCCTTTACCCATCCTCAATGCCAACCCTCATGAGGAGGACATGGCTTAGAAGTGGGGTGTCTCCATTTTCCACAGCTGTCCAGGGAGGCGACCTTGGGAAGAATGCGGTTGAGAACTCAGCACATGTCTGAAGCTGAGCTCATGCAGGAGAGGCCTGTCACACCCTCCTGAGCCTTGCACTGCAGGTACTACCGTAGGTCTCTGTAGAACACCAAGAAACCAATTCCCTGTGCGTATTACTGAGTCTTTCAGAAAAGTAGTTCCAAACAACAGGCCCATAAATGAATTCCTCAAATGTATTTGCACCTCCATCACAAGCCAACAACTGCCTAAATTTGTTCTAATAAATGGCCTCTGCATTTTCTATCCAAATTACACCCAGCATCCAATGGTGCTATGTCTGCCTCTCATAGAGAATTTTCTGAACTATTTTTGGTTTCAAACAAGATCTTCACATCGACTTTTCACATAATGATACTTATAATAAAGGTATAGTAGTTAAGCCTCAAATAAATAAATAAATAAATAAAACTGAGTTTTGATTTAATCAGTTTTCGACATCACCTCTTCCAAAGTTACCACCTGGTCTGAGCTTAGCATCCAACATTAATGAAAACTATTTTTTCAGTATTCATAGGTATCAAGAATGCAAGGCACCATCCTACTTACCCTCAAGTATGAGCAATCTGAGTTCCTCAACTAACTACAAAATTGAAAGCAACCAAAGATCCAATGGGACAAAACCACCAAAAGGGACCATGGATCCAATGGTACTAAACGCCAGCCCCTGTTTCTGCCTGGACACACGTGTCGCAGGACCAGGAATCCCGCAGACTGCAGAAAGGGTCTGGACATACCACAGGCTCACAGAGGCACAAGCCGGCTGAGCGACCCAGAGCAGAGCCTGGAATCCAGAGGTTGACCGAAGATGAGATGCCCAGGCAGAGCAGAGTCAGGCTTGAGTCCAGATAAACAGATCAAGCCAAAGGAATGGGGAGAGGAGGCTCATTCAACGAACCCGGGAAAGAAAGAGGAGGCCAAAGTCGAGAAACAGCCACAGAGGAAAAAGTCAATAAGTTGACCCAACCGGGGACAGGGAGCCACAGAAGGTCATGACCCTAGACAGAAACCATTTACTCCTTCCTGCAAAATCATTGTGTGTGTGTGTGTGTGTGTGTGTGTGTGTGTTCAACTAGAGGCTCACTGGGGCCAGTAAATACTGTTTACAGAGATCCAACCCTTCCCTACCCATCCACCCACCCAATGGGGGTGCCAGACAGGGAGGGAGGGGCCTGGCTATTCAGTCCAAATGGTCTAGGCTGAGGGGAAAGGCAAAAGCCTGCTCTGAAAGCAAAGGTCAGAAATAAGCTGGATTCACTTAAAGGAGCAGGGAGACAGGCCCCAGGGACAAGGGTTTCTTAAGGTCTTGTATGTTAAAGTGTTAGCCACTCATCATGTCTAATTCTATGTGACTCCATGGACTGTAGCCCTGCCAGGCTCCTCTGTCCATGGAATTCTGCAGACAAGAATACTGGAGTGGGCAGCCATTCCCTCCTCCAGGGGACTGTCCTGACCCAGGGATTGAACTTGGGTCTCCCAAATTGCAGGCAGATTCTTTACCATCTGAGCCATTACTGACGGATTTTTCAGATGTTGGGAATAGGGAAGGTAATGGAAATAGTGTGCGCCCTTGGCAAGCTAAGTTGTATGACACTTGATACAACTCACACTCATTAGAACACCAATGTACTTAATAGTATTTGTTACTGTAAGCCGCGTCCTGTTTCACTGTAGATGATGAAATACATAGAACCATCTCAGGTTTCAAAATGTCTAACTTTGGGAAAATACTCTGAACCAAACTCAACAGCCAACCACTCCTCCTCCAAAAACAAAAGTGCATGTTATATGGTTTTGGAATCTATCAAGTAAAATAATTCCTTTGAAAAAGTCATTCCTTTTAATTATTTTCAATGGCTCTTTATTTTGCACAGCCTAAGGGTGGTTCTTACGTGGCCAAGACAGAAATAATCCAGCCAAACTCCCAACATGACTCTTGTGACAAGGAGCTTTTTTCTTCTGTCACTTGTGGTCCTTTCAGACTTGTGATTTCCTTCTTAAAATGTAATATGATAACAGCCTCAACAGAGCACACATCCTTCTAATGACATACCCCCTAACTGGCTCCGTGCTGACTGCAAATAGAGCTTCAGAGGCATTCAGCATTCAAGTGTCTTCATGGGCCAGCTCTGCTCCCTGATGCTGAAGTGAAACAGTGTTAGTCGCTCAGTCGTGTCCAGCTCTTTGCAACCCCATGGACTGTGGCCCACCAGGCCCCTCTGTCCATGGAATTCTCAAGGCAAGAAAACTGGAGTGGGTTGCCATTTCCTTCTCCAGGGGATCTTCCTGACCCAGGGATCAAACCCAGGCATCCTGCACTGCAGGCAAACGCTTTACCATCTGAGCCACCAAGAAAGCCCAAAGCGCTAAGGACCCAGCAATGACAGATTTCCATTCTCAGAAAGCTTGCTGAGGAGACATAGGGAAAAAAAAAGATAAAAAGTCAAGGTAATGGTCCTCTTGGAAACAGAGGTTGGAAACGCCTCTGTGGAAAGGCCTTCAACTGAGTGTTCATCCCTGGGTGCAGGTGGGCAGAACCAGAAGCATCTCTGCAGGAACCAGGTTCTCGAAAAGGAAATACAAGCCCTCAGCCTGCATGAATGACAACCTCTTCCCAAGTTACAGAAAGCAAGTGTCCAAGCAGAGCTACGCAGATTTACAAATATGCACTTTTTTTTTTTTCCTGGAGCTAAGTGCACCAACAATCAGACATTGTTTTTTGTTTTTTTTTTTTCTATATTCCCAGAGTAAAAATTAATGGAAACATCTGACTTTCCATCTTTGAGCCACAAGATGCCAAACCAGATTCTTGGAAGAGATCTAGAGAGTCAATCACATGGTTTTCAGGCCTAAAAACATTTTTCTTTCCCACTCTAAACCAAGTCAGTTGGACAAACTGTATTTTACTTGATCTTTAAGCAAGACAAAGCTGCAGTGGCGTTCGGTCTCTGGAGTATATTCTGACTCTAAGAAATTCCATGGGCTTGTGTTTAATATCCATCTCAGAGACGGGTATTTTCAGGATGAAACAGCGAAATGTGGGAAAAGCACAGAGAATTTAAGAGCTTCCCAGCTCAATGCTGACTTTTTAATACAGCTGCACTGCTTTTATGGCAGTGAATTCCAAGAATAACAGATGGACCCATTCTGAAGTTAACAAAAGAAACCAAATACATCTGATTTTTTAAAATTATCTGCCACTTCTCACCAGCACCTCCCTCTTCCCTCTCATTTTCTGGATGACTGTGCAGCCACCTTCCTCTTGAAAAGGGCCCTTCATCCACCACAGGGGTGGGGGCTGTCCACCCCCGAGCACACATCACAAGCTCAGTGCCAAACGCACTTTGGGGGTTAGCAGATTCAAGTCACCATCTAATTCTCCATCCTTGGACTTTGGAGCTAAGTCGACAACACTTCTTTCTTGGGATTAATGTAAACACACTCCTATATATAACATAATCAACAAGGACCTACTCTATAGCACAGGGAACTCTGCTCAGTATTCTCTAATAACCTATACGGGAGAAGAATCTGAACAAGGACAGACATGTGTACATGCGTAACTGAATCGCTCTGCTGTGCACCCGAGACCAGCTCAACATTGTAAATCACCTATGGTGCTGGCGGTGTAGTTGCTGAGTCGTGTCCAACTCTCGCGACCCCATGGACTGTGGCCCGCCAGGCTCCCCTGTCCATGAGCTTCTCCAGGCAAGAATACTGAAGTGGGGTGCCATTTCCTTCTCCAGGGGATCTTCCTGACCCGGGGATCGAACCCACATCTCCTGCACTGCAGGCAATTTCCTTCCCAACTGAGCTACAAGGGAAGCCCCCAAAGAAACTATACTCCAATATAAAATAAAATTTTTAAAAAACACACATCAAAACAAAGCAGTTCTTTCTGACAGTGTCTATTCCTTACGGAATACAAACCAGAATGTCTAATGCACTTTTATAT
Source organism: Oryx dammah (assembly GCF_014754425.2). Classification (NCBI taxonomy): domain Eukaryota; kingdom Metazoa; phylum Chordata; class Mammalia; order Artiodactyla; family Bovidae; genus Oryx; species Oryx dammah. The sequence goes on from NW_024070204.1 coordinate 15,424,120, forward strand.
CCAGGAGCAGCACAAAAAAGGTATCCAAGAGGAAAGTAGGTTAAAAACAAATTGCTTGGGAAGTTAGTGCTTACTGGTTACAGAGTTTCTGCTTAGGATGATGAAAAAGTTTTGGAAATAGTGGTAATGGTTGCACACATTATGAATGTAATCAATGCCACTGAATCATACAGGCAACAACACTTCAAAGAGTCAATTTTATATTTACCACAATAAACACACATACACAAGAAAACCCAAGTTCCAGTTCAAAAGATCAATTGTAGACTTATCCATCCATTTTTCTTTCAACTCAAAGTCAGACATTTATTGGGAGTCAGGCAGAGAAAGACAAAATCAAGAGCTATCATGGTCATGTGGAATAAAAAAACCAAATGATACAAATGAACTTATTTACAAAACAGACTCACAGATTTAGACAAGGAATTTATGGTTACCTGGAATGTGAAGTCAAGTGGGCCTTGGAAAGCATCGCTACAAACAAAGCTAGTGGAGGTGATGGAATTCCAGTTGAGCTGTTTCAAATCCTGAAAGATGATGCTGTGAAAGTGCTGCACTCAATATGCCAGCAAGTTTGGAAAACTCAGCAGTGGCCACAGGACTGGAAAAGGTCAGTTTTCATTCCAATCCCAAAGAAACGCAATGCCAAAGAATGCTCAAACTACCACACAATTGCACTCATCTCACATGCTAGTAAAGTAGTGCTCAAAATTCTCCAAGCCAGGCTTCAGCAATATGTGAACCGTGAACTTCCTGATGTTCAAGCTGGTTTTAGAAAAGGCAGAGGAACCAGAGATCCAATTGCCAACATCCGCTGGATCATGGAAAAAGCAAGAGAGTTCCAGAAAAACATCTATTTCTGCTTTATTGACTATGTCAAAGCCTTTGACTCTGTGGATCACAAGAAACTGTGGAAAATTCTTCAAAAGATGGGAATACCAGACCACCTGACCTGCCTCTTGAGAAATGTGTATGCAGGTCAGGAAGCAGCAGTTAGAACTAGACATGGAACAACAGACTGGTTCCAAATAGGAAAAGGAGTAAGTCAAGGCTGTATATTGTCACCCTGCTTATTTAACTTACATGCAGAGTACATCATGAGAAACTCTGGACTGGAAGAAACACAAGCTGGAATCAAGATTGCTGGGAGAAATATCAACAACCTCAGATATGCAGATGACACCACCCGTATGGCAGAAAGTGAAAAGGAACTAAAAAGCCTCTTGATGAAAGTGAAAGTGGAGAGTGAAAAAGTTGGCCTACAGGTCAACATTCAGAAAACGAAGATCATGGCATCCGGTCCCATCACTTCATGGGAAATAGATGGGGAAACAGAGGAAACAGTGTTAGACTTTATTTTGGGGGGCTCCAAATCACTGCAGATGGTGACTGCAGCCATGAAATTAAAAGACTCTTACTCCTTGGAAGAAAAGTTATGACCAACCTAGATAGCATATTCAAAAGCAGAGACATTACTTTGCCGACTAAGGTCTGTCTAGTCAAGGCTATGGTTTTTCCTGTGGTCATGTATGGATGTGAGAGTTGGACTGTGAAGAAGGCTGAGCGCTGAAGAATTGATGCTTTTGAACTGTGATATCGGAAAAGACTCTTGAGAGTCCCTTGGACTGCAAGGAGATCCAACCAGTCCATTCTGAAGGAGATCAGCCCTGGGATTTCTTTGGAAGGAATGATGCTAAAGCTGAAACTCTAGTACTTTGGCCACCTCATGTGAAGAGTTGACTCATTGGAAAAGACTGATGCTGAGAGGGATTGGGGGCAGGAGGAGAAGGGGACGACAGAGGATGAGATGGTTGGATGGCATCACTGACTCGATGGACGTGAATCTGAGTGAACTCCAGGAGTTGGTGATGGACAGGCAGGCCCGGCGTGCTGCGATTCATGGGGTCACAAAGAGTCGGACACGACTGAGTGACTGAACTGAACTGAAGGGGAGCAGGGAGGGATAAATTAGGAGCTTGGGATTAACACATTATACATACCCTACTTTATATAAAATAGCCAACCTATAGCACATATATAGTATGTATATATAGTATATATTCAATATATATATATAGTATATATTCAATATGGTGAATAGTCACTATCTGTGGTAATCTAGAAAAGAAATCTGAAAAAGAATACTATTTATACATGTATAAATTACTTTGCTGTACATTTGAAACTAACACAACATTGTAAATTAATTGTATTTCAACTTAAAAACTGGTTCAAAACTTTTTTTAATGATTTGGACATTTGTAGCAGAGATCACAGCAAATATTTTAGACACCCATCCAAAAAGCTGAAAACCCAAAAGGAATACAAATGTCACAGCTGTTAACACATATAGATACCCACAACAGAATTCAAGATGAAACAGAATTCAAGCCCAAAAGCTAGGGCTGTATGTCCTTTGAGGGACACACTTTGCCTCTCAACTGGACTGCAAAAAAAAAAAAAAAGAAACCTTCTTTGTTCAACTTACTGTCTGTCATCAGAAGAATTCTATCTTTAAATCAAACACATTGATAAGCTAAAACACACAGTTAAAATAGAGGGCAAGCTACTCCAGTATCCTTGCCTAGAAAATTCCATGGACAGAGGAGCCTGGTGGGCTATACTCCATGGGGTTACAAAGAGTCAGACATGACTGACTGAGCATGCAGACACACACACACACACTCTTAGGCTCAAACAGAGTGGTCGCAGAGTCAGACGTGACTGAGTGTGCACAAGTGCACACACACACACCACACTCTTAGGGTCAACCACAGAAAACTGCAAATATTGAACTCTTTCATCCCACAGAGATGGCAACTTCCCACAATTCAACCAAACCCACAGGTTAATCTGGCCAAAAGCACCGGCTGCAATACAAGGGCCACCGGAGACTTGAGAGGCTAAGATGCGGGAAAATACGTTTCTTTCAAGGGGAAAAAAAAAAAAAAATTCCTCAAAAGCTTCCCTCAAATCAGTGAGTTAATATGAGAATGCCTCTCTTTATGAAAAAGGAAGGGAAAGGTTGAGAAGGAGCTAGAATATACATTTTGTTTTTTAAAAATAGTGTAAAAGCAAGGGAGTCCTGTGCCGGCCACAGAAAGAAACCTGTCCTGTGGTCCCAGACTCCAGCTCTGAGCGTCACTGAAAGCATCTGAAAGACACTACTTCTACATCATTAACGTCCCCCAAGCTCCTTCTCCTGCATCTTCCTAAGTTGAGTTGTCTCCTTGTTGGTTCTGGAGCTGCCTGGAGGGATCCCTGATGGCCCCACCTGACGTGGAGATGCTAAGCCAACTGCAGCTCACACACTCCCCAGGCACTCTCAGAGAGGGGGCTGGCGGGCAAGATGTCTTTACCCGGCAGCTGCCTCAGCCAACAGCTGGTTCTGCCTGCGAAGCCAGGAATGCCACTTCTGCAGCTGCTGACAAGGGTGGGCGTTCCTGGGCTCCCAGGGGCCCGCGTGCGCAGCCAGCTTCCTTGCAGATCAAACTCTTAACTCAGTTAAAAGATGGAGGCTCCATCACTTCCCTTCCAAAAGCTGATCTGACCTGTTTCATCAAGCTGAAATCACTGAGTGCGAGCGGTCTGATTCCTAACAGTCAGTGGAGCTTCAGGCTGACATTTGGACTGTGAGACAGGAGAGTTGCTAGGGGGTCCCATGGTGAAGTTTCCAGCCCTCCACAGGCTTGAGGGAGATTCCTCTCCTCCACACAGAGGGCTCGTACAGGGTGTGGCGAGGTCCCAAAGCTGCCACATCCACATGCCATTCAAGGGACACAAAAGGACACCACTGGGGGCAAAGTGAAGGAGTGAAAAAAAGCAAAGAAAAGCAGCTGCGTAGAGCAGAAATTGTATGAAAAATAACCAAAAAAATATGCAAGGAAAAAAATCACTAACTCATCATCAAATTTCACAAAATTAGGCCCATAGTGACGCCCACTGTTGGATGGCATCACCAACTCAATGGAGATGAGTTTAGGTAAACTCTGGGAGTTGGTGATGGACAGGGAGGCCTGGCATGCTGCAGTCCATAGGGTCTCAGAGAGTCGGACTTGACTGAGCAACTGAACTGAACTGAGGCCCATAGCATTAATTCCAACAAGTCAAAGCGAAAGTCAAACCCGAAAAGGTTACAGATGGCGTTAAATGGGAGAAGTGATTATTAATAATCACAGGTGATGTTTCCTCTCTGGCCTGAGGAAGTCTGTCTGGGTGGGGTTGAGGCAGGTGGTACAACTTGAGAGTACCAGTCAGTCTAACAGCCATTTTGTCAATTAATAAAATGAGAAGAACAACATGTAAAACCAACTCTGTTTCGACATAGTGCAAATACGAGAAGGGCACAGAGGAGGGCATGGCAACCCACCCCAGTATTCTTGCCTGGAGAATTCCAGGGACAGAGGAGCCTGGCGGGCTACAGTCCATGGGGTCTCAAAGAGTCAGACACAACTGAGTGACTAACGCTTTCACGCTTTCACAAAGTAGGGCATTTACTTGTCGATTGGGATGACAAATTCCCCAGCCAGCAAAATATTCAAAAGACCCCACAGAGGGACAAGGCAGACAAAACAGCCAACAGGATGGTTGCGGACAGTTATAAAGTCTTGAAGTTGACCGGGGCAAGTTAAAGAACTTTCCCTTAAAATCTAATCAGGTAAACTGCTATCACTCTAAGCTATTTCAGAGCTTTCAAATTAGGCTCTTTTCAGGACATATCATAAAATAGTTGTCTCTCAAAGTGAAAAATCTAATCAAGATGTTATCAGTAAATTCTACACTGTTTCAAAAGGATGCTTCCTGGATTGCCCAGCATGCCTGGTGAATATTATGGAAAAGACACACATTTAGTGCCAGCTTCCATCCTATCCTCCTCACCAGAGTCAATCCTATAGCAAGATCTGCTCCCTATAGAACCTGGGACCCGTGGTGCTCTTTCCTACATCTCTGTTCAAGGCGTGCTGTGCCAACAGACAAGTCATCGCTCACTTCTGGAGCACGTGCTGACCTGCCCACGTGCTTCCTCCTCCGGAGGCCACAACTATGCATTTTTTCAACACAGCATGTTCGCATGTCGCTCACACATTTCTTTTTCCATCTGCAAATACTTCACGGCGAGTATAACATAAGTTATGAGTCAACTGGGAACGCTTTGGTCCTCTGTATTCCTGGGACCAACCTACAGTAGTTTAAGCTTTGGCCTGGGACGGAATTTTAGATTAATATAAAAGTTATCTCCCTGGGGGGCAAAAATATAGAACAGCTGAGCACATGTGCAAAATCTGAAGAGACGGAATGAAAGAAGAAAACAAGGCCCTTCAGGGCTCTTACCAAAAGAACATAGTATTATCTCCGACCTACCCCACGGCCCTGCCGCCCCATTTCAGGATTTTAGTTACTTGTGGCTCTGCTTGGTTTCCAACACAAAAACAGGATTTTGAAAACTACTCTTTAATCCACCTGAGCATTACTTCACTGCAGTCAGCACAATCCCAGGTCACACTTCAGGTGAAGTAACTGCTGGAATTAGGGGGTGCACACAAGCAAAACGGGCTTCCCTGGGGACTCAGAGGGTGAAGAATTTGCCTGCAACGCAGGAAACCCTGCGTTTGATCCCTGGGTCAGGAGGATCCCCTGGAGAAGAAAACAGCAACCCACTCCAGTATTCTTACCTGGAAAATCCCATGGACAGAGAAGCCTGGTGGGCTATACTCCATGGGGTCGCAAAGGGTCAGACAGGACCGAGTGATTCACTCACACACACACAAAGGGGCTCAGGCAGTAATGCAAGCCATGGGGGTGGCTGTCAATAAAACTGAAGCATCACTCAGTCACCCACCACTCACCTGCTATGCAGCCCAGGCTCTAACAGGCCACGAATCAGTACCAGTCCATGACCCAGAGGTTGGAAACCCTTGATGTAGGAGGAAAGAGCACGTCCCACTCCTCACTGGAGAAGCGAAGACCCTAAGGCAGTTCGCCGCAGTGTCTCATAAATCCACTCAAAATGTGGACCACGGACCAGCGGCACCCACACCACCAGGAAGCTGGTGAGAAATGCAGACTCTCAGCACTACCAGCCCCCGCTTCCCCCCCACCGCCCCCACCCCACCCCCGCCCCGGACCGCCAAGCAGAATCTGCATCAGAAACAAGACCCCCGGGTGATTCCTGTATGTAAGGTTTGGGAGGCACTGCTCTAAACCAAAGGGAGACTCAGCTAACAGTCTGAAAGCTGTTCATGGATTCTGAGAGGTCATATTTTGGTAGCATAAAACTTTTACTGAAATTGTTAATAAAGATACAGAAAATACCCATGAGATAGCTTTTACCTATTACCATTTGATCAAACACTGATATCTTTTTAATTTAAAATTTATTTAAATTTTGGCAGGGGATGGAATTCCAGATTGTGTTAAGAGGCTGAATGGAAGAAGAAAACAGGCCCTTCAGGGCTCTCACCAAAAACAATACAGCATTAACTCCTCTGTACCCCATGGCCCTGTGGTGCCATTTTAGGGACCCTATTTGTGAATTTTTATAATAGATGGATTTATTAATTTAGTTACACATTGCCTTTTAACCTCACAGAAACCTGACTTAGAAATAATCCGCTCTTCCACACACATTTCATGAAATAATTGTTCAGCCTCTTCTCATCCATGTAAGACATCAGTGTTTTTGTCATCACCAGAACCCCTTGCTGAATCACCTAACAGCTTTCTAGAATTCATCATCGTCACTTTGGTTAAAGATGTTGAAGGTACAGCACTTTAAAAAACCTGCATATGATTCTGTCCCTATAAAAATATGTCCCAACCACAAGGAGTCATTCTCCTGATACTAGCATGGCTGATGTCTTTCATCCGTCCTGTGGCTTATCCGTGATGTGATCCCTAACCACACTGCCTTTGCGTTGTTGTTTAGTCGCTAAGTCATATCTGACTCTTTTGAGACCCCATGGACTGTCAGGCTCCTCTGTCCATGGGTTCTCCAGGCAAGAGTACTGGAGTGGGTTGTCATGCTCTCCTCTGGGAGATTATCCCAACCCAGGGATTGAAACCTTGTCTCCTGCTTGGCAGACGGATTCTTAACTATTGAGCCACCAGGAAAGCAAACTGCTTTTAATTACCTTTAAAAGACTTGTTTACAACATGCCAACACTTAAAATTGTGAGGGTCTAATCCCAAGAATAACTGCTAAACATTCTCTACCATTCTTTCTCTTTTAGCCAGGTGTCCTTTGAGTTAATTGCTCAGCCATGTCCAATTCTTTTGTAATCCCATGGACTGGTCTGCCAGGCTCCTCTGTCCATGGGATTCTCCAGGCAAGAATACTGGAGTAGGTTGCCATTTCCTTCTCCACGGGGTCTTCCAAACCCAGCGATCGAACCTGGGTCCTCCTTCATTGCAGGCCGATTCTTTACTGTCTGAGCCATCAGAGAAGCCCTAAGCAACCTTTCAATTCAGTTGCGTCCGACTCTTTGCGACCCCATGAATCGCAGCACGCCAGCCCTCCCTGTCCATCACCAACTCCCACAGTTCACTCAAACTCATGAGCATCAAGTTGGTGATGCCATCCAGCCATCTCATCCTCTGTTGTCCCCTTCTCCTCCTGCCCCCAATCCCGCCCAGCATCAAAGTCTTTTCCAATGAGTCAACTCTTCGCATGAGGTGGCCAAAGTATTGAAGTTTCAGCCTCAGCATCAGTCCTTCCAATGAACACCCAGGATTGGTCTTCTTTAGGATGGACTGGTTGGATCTCCTTGCAGTCCAAGGGACTCTCAAGAGTCTTCTCCAACACCACAGTTCAAAAGCAGCAATTCTTCGGTGCTCAGCCTTCTTCACAGTCCAACTCTCACATCCATACATGACCACAGGAAAAACCATAGCCTTGACTAAACAGATCTTTGTTGGCAAAGTAATCTCTGCTTTTTAATATGCTATCTAGGTTGGTCATGACTTTCCTTCCAAGGAGTAAGCATCTTTTAATTTCATGGCTGCAGTCACCATCTGCAGTGATTTTGGAGCCCCCAAAAATAAAGTCTGACACTGTTTCCACTGTTTCCCCATCTAACTCCCCATGAAATGATGGGACCAGATGCCATGATCTTCATTTTGTGAATGTTGAGCTTTAAGCCAACTTTTTCACTCTCCTCTTTCACTTTCATCAAGAGGCTTTTTAGTTCCTCTTCACTTTTTGCCGTAAGGGTTACCTTTGAAAGCACTTAAAAACCAGCACTAAGTTAATACAAGGCTGAATAATGTCTTTTCTAAACGATACTTTATTTCTCAAAGTAAAGAGGGTACCTCACAAAAGCTCTTTGTAAAGGATTTGAGTGTCAAACTCTTTGTAATCACTTTTAAGTGTAACTTTCAGTGGCAGTAAGTACATTCACATCGTGACCAACACCATGGTTCATCTTCAGAACATTTTCGTTTTCTGAAACCAGAACTCCGGACCCATAAAATAACTCCCCATCCTCCCTTTCCCTCCGAAACACCAATATCTTAATAATAACATAACCAAATTGGTCTGAAATTGGCCGGTACTGTAAAAGTTACCACGTGTTTGACCAGGACAAGGCTGTGCTCTCCATCTCTGACCTGATTCCCTCAAGATTCTCTCTCTGTCCAGATAAACTGTGGGTGTGCTGGGCCTGGGCTCCAGGACCAGGTTCAATTCAGTTCAGTCGCTCAGTCATGTCCGACTCTTTGCGACCCCATGAATCGCAGCACGCCAGGCCTCCCTGTCCATCACCAACTCCCAGAGTTCACTCAGATTCACGTCCATCTAGTCAGTGAGGCCATCCAACCATCTCATCCTCTGTTGTCCCCTTCTCCTCCTGCCCCCAATCCCTCCCAGCATCAGAGTCTTTTCCAATGAGTCAGCTCTTCGCATGAGGTGGCCAAAGCACTGGAGTTTCAGCTTTAGCATCATTCCTTCCAAAGAAATCCCAGGGCCAATCTCCTTCAGAATGGACTGGTTGGATCTCCTTGCAGTCCAAGAGACTCTCAAGAGTCTTCTCCAACACCACAGTTCAAGAGCATCAATTCTTCGGCGCTCAGCCTTCTTCATAGTCCAACTCACATCCATACATGACCACAGGAAAAACCATAGCCTTGACTAGACGGACCTTAGTCGGCAAAGTAATGTCTCTGCTTTTCAATATGCTATCTAGGTCGGTCATAATCCTTGGTGGTTATGCCTGTTACGTTCTGCTGTGAAACTGTGCTGTCAGGGTAGGAAGAAGTAGGTCAGAAGAAAAAGAAACAGGAAGTCTTTCTGCCACTGCCAGCTCTCGAGCCACGTCGAATCCACGTGTTTCCAACCTGTCTCACTTTCCTCATATTTCAAACCATTTCCTACATGGATCACCAAGTTAATTACAGTTGTTATACTTGGGAATGACAGAGCAGACAACGTAAGACCAAGGGTTGATGACCGATTAAAGACTCCCAGGTTGGGAGTTGCTTTCATGTTTAAGTATATACTTTTCTGGTTTAGTTCTTTCTGAAACCCACGGTCCATAAATACAAGTCAAGGGGGAACAAAACTGCTGGCTTGACCATCCCTTTCGACGCTGAGGGCTACCCATCGACCAGCTGGCAAGAGTGTCACACAACACCAACTGCTGATCACATCATATAGGCGGTAAGCTTAGAGGCTGTTAGAAATGCTGTGCAAGAAGCCTCTGCTGAGCAAAGCGTAGTTCAATAGGAATCGAGAGCATCTTTGGAATATTGAGGATGCTATCTTAAATAAAACAAGCCAATAACAAAAAAGGACAAAAACTATATGATTGCACTCATATTAAGTATTGAAAAGAATCAAAATCATAGAGATAGAAAGCAGAAAGGTGGTTACCAAGGACTGCGGGAATTACACGTTTGTTGGATACACTGTCTCAGTACATTATCACAAGATGGAAAAGTTCGAGGGACCTACTGCCCAACAATGGGAATGCACTTTACAGCTCCTGAACGGTACACTTCAACATGGTTAAAATGGGAGTTTTAACATTATGTGCTTTGCATCACAATTTTTTAAGAGGAAAAAGGTGGGGCGGGGGGAAATAAAGTATCTTGGGGATTAAAAGTAAGTTGGAAAAAAAAGAATTCCACTAAGCTCTGTCAGGTCAGATACACTGCTTAAGTTATTTTCTCTTTTTACATCATCTTGAGAAGTATGTACAAGGACTGAAAGGAGCTGAATTCTCATCCGGGGAAAGGGAGAAGGCAAGACACAAAAATGCTGGCCAGGTCACTTGGTCCTTAGTTTATAGATCACATCACCCTACCTGAGAACTTGATGAGAAAGAGCCCAGACTGTGCAGCAGTGGCTGTAAGACAGGTGGTCTCTTCGGCCCCGTCTCCCTGCCCCCACCACCTCTACTCTGTATCTGCATATCACACCTGTATCGTCACCACCAGATAAATCCTGAAGAGCATTCAAGAAGCTCAGATGAAAAAGGAACTGAGAAACTGCCAAACAGCCCAGAAACATCACTGCTTATCAAGCCGAGAAATGAAGAGTGTACGACCAAGAGGCTCATCTCTGCTCAAGGTCTCGATAACCAAGGAGCCCATTAGCCGCACACTACAGAACACTGACCTTGAAGCGTCTGTTCTCAAAGCAACTCGCAAACAAAATTCAGAAACTATGAATTTTAAATACTGGCACACAACCTCCTTTCGTTTCTTTATGTCTTAAATTTTAACATGCCTCTGAAGGAGGGACCCACTTGTATAACATTAAAATTGGTTTCCTTTGGGATTAACAAACTACTATATATAAAATAAACAATAAGCACATACTGTATAGCACAAGGAAGTGTATTCAATACCTGCTAATAATCTATAAGGGAAAAGAATTTGAAATATATATATACGTATTTACATATAACTGAATCACTTTGCTGTATACCCGAAACTAACACAACATTGTAAATTAACTATATATGTGTCTGTGTGTGCACTCAGTCATTCAGTCATGTCTGATTCTTTATGACCCCATGGACGGTAGCCCACCAGGCTCCTCTATCCATGGGATTTCCCAGGCAAGAAAACCGGAACGAGTTCCCACTTCCTACTCCAGGAGATCTTCCCGACCCAGGGATCCAACTTGCATCTCTTGTGTCTCCTGCATGGGTAGGCCCATTCTTTACCACTGAACCACCTGGACTTCACTTTTTTTTAATTGTAAATTGGTTTCCTTATAAAATGGAGAAGCTAGGCTCCTTTTCAACTGTCCAAATACAATCAATGGGCCAGTCTGTAGATTCAAGAATTTGTTCTCAGTCATTTTCACTTGTTTTATACTGAAGAATGGGCACCCTGGAGCAGTGGTTCCTACAGACAGAGGAGCTTCTTCAGTTGCTTCACAAGGTGGATAAGGAGGCTCAGGAGACGTGGTTTGCTCCATCCTGTCTTTATAGGGACCAGGGCACCGCTACAGTTTCACTGGCAGACCAGTACTCCCAACACTAGACAAGTTTACAAACTTGAAGGGAAGGTCGCCATGAAACCAGTTGCCACCCTATGCTTCTGCTTTGTCCTGATCCCCAGGAAGGAAACCAGCTGAAAGCAGTGTTCTGTCCCGTCCTGGTTGGGACACTTTGCATTCCATTTGGGAGAACTTTTTACTGTATCTCTCACACACTCGAGGTGTGGATCACACATTCCTTTTAGGATTCTGTTTCATCACTGAGAAAAGATGCCTAGGGCATGAGGGGGTGGGCAGTGAACACACGTGTCCTTACTCAGGGGCCCCCGAGGAAGCGAACACGGCTGGTTCGAAGCTGCAGGCTCTCTGCTCACCTGACCATAGTCCGTCTGGAAGACCACAACGCCCTCTGCGCAGGAATTTACGGTACTGGGAAAATGCTGGCCATTTTCTCTCAGCCAGACCCGCGTTCCCTGTAAATAAAACAGACAAAATATAACCATGTGTTGGAACTGCACTTTGTGGCAAAACACCACCCATAAAATTACTATACTTAACTAAATTCCTTAAAAATCACTTTTTGAAAAGCAAATGTCTTTCTCAAATAAGCAAGGAATGACTCTTCAAAGAAAGCATCACCCACAGCCTTGCGTGTTAGTTGAGCAGCCGTGTCCGACTCTTTGTGAGCAGCCCTCCAGGCTCCTCCGTCCACGGGGTTTTCCAGGCAAGGATACTGGAGTGGGTTGCCATTTCCTTCTCCAGGGGATCTTCCCAACACGGACTGAACCCAGGTCTCCTGCGTTGCCAGTGGATTCTTTACCATCTGAGCCACCAGGGAAGCCCATATATACCCACAGGCTTACATATATACAGTGTGACTGAGAGCCCCACGAGACAGAGGAAGAAAAGGACAGAGAAAATTGCACTAAAATGCAACTGATTTCTGTGGATTATCTCATTTCATTCACACACACCCTTTGAGACAAACGTCATTATCATCCCATTGTACAGATGGAAGAGTGGAGATCCAGAGGTAGCTTGCCCAGCATCTCACATGAAGAAACTGCAAGTTTAATCAGGTCACCACACTGCTTTGCCCCAAGTTCAGAACTCTACAGGACGTCCAGGCTCCAACTTCCCAAATCCAAGCCCCATGCACTGGCCCACTTGGAGGGCACTGACTTCCTCCTTGTGTAAAATCCACTGACCTCTCCAAAAGAGGGATTCTGTTTTAGTAAGTATTACAACCCAGTCCCACTGGTATGAATTTTGGCAGGATTCCACCAGATAACAAATGCACTCCAAAGTTTGAAATTACAGCCCAAGAGATAGCAACTTCCATATCCTACTGTTTTAATCTAGGGCAAAATGTTTTGGCATCGATTTTATTTCTCTTTTTTTACTTCCCCACTGGATAAATGAAATGGCAATCAAAATCCTTAGCTTTCCAATGCTGAATTTCCTCTTTCTTTGATTTCCCAACATGAAAACCGTTTGTTTTCAAGGACAAGTGATAAAAATGTTTGCAGAAATTACTGGGTGTTCACTGATCATTCAAATTATAAACAGCTACCTTTATGGCAATCCTTTTACATGGTGATGGGAATGTAAATTTGTGCAGCCACTATGCAAACAGTATGAAGTTTCCTTAAAAAACTAAAGTGGAACTACCACATAATCCAGTAATTCCCCTCCTGAGTATATGTCCAGCAAAGAAAAAAACATTAGTTCCAAAAGATACATGCACCTCAGTGTTCACAGCAGCACCATTTACAACAGCCAAGACAGGAAAGCAACCCAAGTGCCCATCAGACAACTGGATAAAGATGTGATATATAGATACATGAAAATTACTTAGTCATAAACAATAATGAAATACTGCCATTTGCAGCAATGTGGATGGACCTAGATGAATTATGTTTAGTGAAATAAAGTCAGAGAAAGACAAATACTGTATGATATTACTTATATATGGAGTCTAAAAAAAATAATACAAACAAACATATATGCAAAATAGAAACAGACTCACAGGCATGGAAAACAGACTAATGGTTACCGAAGGGAAAAAGGAGGGAAGAGGGACATATTAGGGGTGTGGGATTAACAAACACAAATTACTATATAAAACAGGTAAGCAAAAAGGATATCCTCTACAGTATAGGGAATTATATCCATATCATGCATTATACCCATTAATCCACAATGGCATATAATCTGCAAAAATACTGAACTACTAAGCTGTACACCTGAAACTAACTCAATCATCTACATCAACTACACTTCAATTAAAAAATACTTAAAATTTCTCCAGTAGTCACGTATGGATGTGAGAGTCGGTCTGTAAAGAAAGCTGAGTGCCGAAGAATTGATGCAACTGTGGTGTTGGAGAAGACTCTGAAGAGTCCCTTGGACTGCAAGGAGATCCAACTAGTCCATCCTAAAGGAAATCAGTCCTGAATATGCACTGGAAGGACTGATGTTGAAGCTGAAACTCCAATACTTTGGCTACCTGATGCAAAGAGCTGACTCATTGGAAAAGACCCTGATGCTGGCAAAGATTGAGGGCAAGGAGGAGAAGGGGATGACAGAGGATGAGATGGTTGGATGGCATCACCGACTCAATGGACATGAGTTTGGGTAAACTCTGGGAGTTGGTGATGAACAGGGAGGCCTGGTATGCCACAGTCCATGAGGTCACAAAGAGTCGGACACGACTAAGCAACTAAACTGAACTAATTTTAAAAAAAGAATTACTTTTATGACTTAATGTATACCCAAAGTGCTGCAATCACTTTAGTATCTCGTATTATTTATACTCTGCTCTATTTCATCAACTCCAACAAAAATGAAACAGTGGAAACACACCAAAATTATCATTTGATACATTAATAGTACTTAAAGCTCCTTTTACTAGAATTTTCAACCTCATTTCATTGATCTGCTTATTAATTTGTTTTGAGATGTTAGATGAAATATTCAAATATATTGGTTATACATTTAACTTCTCATTAAGGGACTACTACTGATCTCAGCACAGAGATGGAAGGGGATAAACAATGTAGAAGTGAACTAAGTATACTCAGCACTTTATGCTACTTTAAATTATGTTATTACTAGCATAAACAGTAGCTTCCAGTAATGGGTGTCCATGAGGTGTCCCAGTCGTGTGCTAAGAGCCTCAATAACACTGATACTAACTTAACCTTTGGTAAGATAGGAATCCTTGCCCTGAAACTCAAGTTCAGAGCTTAAGTCCTTATCTAAAGTCACACAGCTAGTGACCAAACCAGGTCTCAAATCTTTCCAAATCTTTATTCCATGCTCTTTCCACACATCACTATTTCTCTCCTTAAAGTAATTCATGAATAAATAAAATGCACTAGTAGGTCAGAAAACAACTAAAACATACCAGCACACAAAGGTCACTTTAAGTGTCCAGTTATCACACACAACTCCTACTACAAGGGAAAATTTTAAGATATAAAAATCCAACTTACAAGTTACTCCTTCAGTGCCAAAGACAACTCTGTTTAAAATACACCAGCCAGGATCTAAAACACTTGTTGTTGCCACTGTGACCTGGGGTCCCCAGGAAGTCAACCCTGAGTTCGATGAAAGTATTTAGGGCCAGCAAGCTAGACCTCAGGGCTCTGGAAGGAGGGGGACCCAAAGATGGGGCCACCCATTCGTGAGGTTCTCCAAGCATTTCCACCAAGACGATCAAGGTGACTGGAGCCCCAGGTTGAAACACCACCAGCTCCTATTCCTCTTATGGGTTCTAGAGTTCCCCCAGCATCCCTGCTGCCACTCTATAAAAGGACCCCCCACAATGGGCCTCCCCTTTCTCTTTAGTGTGGGAATTCTAAGTTGTTAACTCCCAACTTCAACCTTCCTTCCACGGAGGGGTTGAAATTTTCCATAATGAAGATGGAAAAGAGCATCCAAAGTGAGTATGAGGGGTTTCTTTACAAATCCTGAAGACCACCTTATATAAAGGATACAGGTAACACCAACAGGGCCAAGTTCCCATCCCCGCACAAGTCAGTCGGGAAGCTCTGATTCCCACTTCAGCTTGAGATACTGGTAACATCCAAAAAGATGGATACAACTGCTGGGCAGTCCTGATTTCTTTATTAGCAAACAGCTGTTTTCCAAGAACAACATTTACTGCAGGCATCTCTAAGACTGCTCTTTCAAATACCATTTCACACCAAAACTGCAGTATTTGTAATGTTCTAGATAGAGACTTCCAAGTGTCTTAACTACTTTTTCAGCCTTTTTAAAATTCACAGGTCAAGATACAACACTGAAAGCTTTCAAATACCTACATGTAAAGAATCCACCTGCCAATGCAGGAGACTTGGCAGACTCTGGTTCAATCCCTGGGTCGGGAAGATCTCCTGGAGTAGGAAATGGCAACCCACTCCACTCTTCTTGCCTGGAAAATCCCATGGACAGAGGAGCCTGGTAGGCTACAGTCCATGGGATCACAGAGAGTCAGACACGACTGAGCACGCAAACACACACTCAAATGCAAACTTTCAAGGTCATAACACAAGAGCTTTTACTCATTAGGTAAAACCATAAAATAATCACAGTGGACCTCCATCCCAGAATCCTGAGTCCAAAGCTTTCTGTTTGCTATGACTACCACCTGCATTGCTTTGATCAAAAAAGATTTCATGTCTGTTTCCCATGCCTCAAAATTGTCTATTTATATGAATTAAGATTCTGTTATGAAACATTACTGAATTAATATAAATTGTCACCAGGATTAACATAAACCTCCCGACTCCCAGAGGCTACACAGTGTGCCGTTTCTTTCACTTGAGTTTTGCTGTGGCTCTTTCGAACCTTCTCATTTGAAAGTATTACCAAGCCCTTTGTTGACACAGTCCTGCCTACATGATCAAACACACAATTCAACTTCCTTAGTCCAAAGGTCTTTCTCAACAGGTGTGAAGATCTGCTGATAAACAAATCTTACAAAATCCAGCCCTGATTTCCAATCCAGAGCCCCCTGACCAGTTTTCCTAAACAGGATCTTCCCCAGATAGGAAGGGAAATGCATTCAAAACACCCACTTTGTTCTCTGAAAAAGTTTAAACAGGCAATTTTCATAGAATCAGACTTGCAAAGTAAAACTGGTGCAATGGATATTTTTTACATAGACTATTCTGGGTGGTTTCTCTCAGCCCTCAAACTTTCTGCTTCCATTCTATTCGAAAAGAACACATACACCCTGGTCCAGAAAAGAGGCCACCCACAGTCATTTGAAAACGAAGTCACAGACAGACATTTACCAGAACATCCAAGTTTGAGTGGAGAAGAAAAACGTGCCCAACCATATGCAAACCATTATATTCTGTCATTGTTAAACGGGCTGATAATTTAATGTACAACACAGGCATATGGAGAAAACTCCTAGCATATGGGGAAAATTCACAACTGGAGTAAAAATATGCCTTTAAAAGCAGGTGGAACAAGTTGTATCACAAAATAACACGTTTTATTAAAACTCTGGACGTTTTCATCTTAATCTGAGACAGGTATGTGTTAAATTCAACTTCTAAAAAACTTTTCTGCACACAGTCACCATTAAGAGTTTTACAAGATAAAGCACTTGCCCAGAAATTCCCATCTCTTTGAACTTGAGGGCAATCTTGTAAGATAAGGAGACAAGTAATACCATTCCTTTAAAAATTAGGTTCACAGAGATTCCATTTTTCCACTGCCAACGAATGACTTCCTGGCTGTACTAAAAGACTGACCATACCAAGTATTGGTGACAATGTGGAAAAACTGGCGGTGATATAAAATGGTATACCCACCTTGGAAAACAGTTTGGCAGTTTCTTAAAAATCAGAATATAATCTTGCCCTATGTCCCAACAATTCAACTCCCAGAGATCTACCTACTCAAAGTTTTTCAAAAGCCTTGTAAGGTAATATTCACAGCAGCATTATTCATAATAACTGAATTCTAGAAATCACTTGTCGACAAAAGAAAAATGCACACCCTAAAGTTGTAGGTTAGATTTTATCTGAGGACCTTATGGAGGATTACTGCTCGGGCGCCAGCCTCTCAGATGAGTTTCAAACAAGCAAGGGAGGAGCCAGGGCATACTGGAGGTTCTGCTGCGGGCGGGGGGAGGAAAAAATGTGGTCCAACACCAAGAGATTACTGCTAATCACAAAACTCAGCATCTCAAGTTAACAATTACAGTGTTTTTCTATGTATGGGAAGATGCAGGAGTCTGGGCTCATTGGATTTATTCCCCAGATATGCATCTTCACTATCTAGGGCCAGGATCCTATTTTTCTCCATTCTGAATCCCCTCAAGGTACACTGTTGAGGGTGGCTACAGTGGCTGATGGTGGGAACCCTCTTTTTTTTTTTTTTAAATGGGAAAGGCAGGCAGTATTTTTTTTTTTTTTTTTTGGTCCACACATTCAAATGTCCATCAACTGGTACAGAAATAAAATGTGATAAATCTATATAATGAAAGGCTCAACAATAAAAAAAAAATCACATACTCACCAAAAAGGATGAAATTCAAAAATATTATGCTAAGTAAAAGAAGTTACACATAAATAAGTATATATCATAGAATTCCATATATACGAAATTTCTGTAAGAGGCAAATTCATAGACGCAGAAACTAGATGAATAGATGCCCAAGGCTAGGTGTCAGGACAGGGAGACATACTAACTGCATGTGGAAGAAGGAACCTGGGTGGGGAGGCACGACTGTCTAAACGCAACAACTGTCTAAATGCCCTCAACTCCATCCAACTGTAAATCTACAATGGGTGGATTTTCCTGTATGTAATTATACGTGGTCACTTTAAACCATTTAAAAAATTTAAATCCTAGCCTATATACTTCTTAGTGGTACATGAATATTCTTAACGATTCCATAATGGGAAAAGCCCAGTCATGTCTCTATAATGGAGCAATGGTGATGCCAAGAAACACACACATAGGAATAATGATTATGTGTGCGTGCGTGCACACTTAGTCGCTTCAGTCGTGTCCGACTCTTTGCGAGCCCACGGACCATGGCCTGCCAAGCTCCTCTGTCCATGGGATTCTTCTCCAGCTGTGTTAAAACTCTGAAGACTGATCTGTGTTGGGTTCATTAAGTCCCCGCTCTCTATTAACATAGACTAGGAGGGGCTCAGAGACACAAGGCTACCAGGAGCCATGTCCAAGCTCATCTCCAGATAAGACTGTTAGAGAAACATGTTGTTGTTTTTCAGTCACTAAGTTGTGTCCGACTCTTTTGTGACCCCATGGACTGTAGCCCATCAGGCTCCTCTGTCTATGGGATTTCCCAGGCAAGAATATTGGAGTAGGGTGCCACTGCCTTCTCCAGGGGATCTTCCTGACCCAGGGCTCCAACCCGAATCTCCTGTATTGGCAGATGGATTCTTTACCACTGAGCCACCAGGGAAGCCTGTGGTAGAGAGTATCTCTGTTGCAATTATCGGCCTCCCTCTCTCGAAGATAATCATAAATCCCCAGCCAGCTGTGTGTGACCTGCATTAACTCCTTGGGCAAGCAGTTGTACCTGGCACCTTCCTGCTAACATGGAAATACAACATAGCTTTGCAGAGTCTAAAATACTTACCTTCTGGCCCTTCTGCATAAAAAGTTGACTGACTCCCATTTAAGAAGCTAAACAACTAAAACATACCAGCACACAATCATAGATTCCAACCTGTTGCTGCCCCATTAAATTTTTTTTTTCTCTTTTTAACTACTACATTTCTCTTCTGACTCCAAGAATGATTTTCATCCCTGAACTTTGAAAAAAATTAAGTTTAAAAATAAGGTAGGAAAACAACCCTAAAAAGGGATAATGATGATGGACTTTAAATACCATACTGTGTGGCATGTTCTAATTACAGATTCACAGAGAAAAGGACATTCTTTAGTCAAACACACAACTCAGCCTCAGACCCACAACAGGGCACCGCACCTATTTTTCTCCCGTAACTGCCTACTCGGCCCATGTTGAGTGCCACGGTTCAAGAGTCCTAACAACCTACACGATAAAGTCAGTTTGTTTCTGGAATGTGATCTGCCTTTAAAAAAAAAAAAAGAAAAGAAAGAAAGTCTAATAACACTGTAATGGATAAATTAATATGGCTATTTTAAAAAAATGTATCTTGAGGAAAGCACTCTATCTTGAGATAGAGGAAATTAACCAACAACGTTTCCCTGCCTACCTATCTACCTATCCACCTACTTAGCTGCACTGGGTCTTAGCTGCAGCATGCAGGATCTTTGATCTTCTAGCTGGGGCATGCAGGATTTTTAGTTACAGCATGTGGGATCTAGTTCTCTAATGAGGGATCAAACCCAGTCCCCCTACATTGGGAGTGTGGAGTCTTAGCCACTAGACCAGGAAAGTACCTAATATGGCTATTTAAATCTGCAGTATTTTCAACAGCCAAAAGAAAGTTCTTCTTTTTAGCCTGCAATGACTTAGCTAAGAAGTAACCTGGATTTGAAGATGCCTAATATAACAAGTGGGCTGGTGGCTCAGTGGAGTATTCAATCCTTGGGTCAGGAAGAGCCCCTGGAGAAGAAAATGGCAACCCACTCCAGTATTCTTGCCTGGGAAATGCCATGGACAGAGAAGCCTGGCAGGCTACACCACAGGGTCACAGGAGTCAGGCACAACTTAGCGACTAAACACCAACAAATGTGGCAGGCTGGGACACAGGAGATCCTTGTTGAAGATACTGAATTCCAGAAAGGAGATGTGGGTAATATATCATAGTACAAGAATTCAAACAGCATTTTTAAAGCTGAGATATAATTGACATGCAACACGTTAGTTCCAGGTGTACAGCATAATGATTTGACATTAGTATCTACAGAGAAGTGATCAAGACAATAAATCTAGTTAATATCCATTACCACACATGCTTTTTTTCTTATGAGAACATTTAAGATGTACTCTCTTAGCAACTTTCAAATAACCATACGGTATTATCAAGCATTGCCACCATGCTGTCCATTAGATCCACAGGGCTTATTTTACGACCGGAAGTCTGTAGCATTTGAAGCTGTTCGTTCAATTCCTCCACCCCTCCCTCTGGCAATCACTCATCTGTTTTCTGTACGAGTTCAGGGGGGTGGTTCTGATGGGGAGGGTCCACATATAAGTGAGATCTCTCCTCGTTTATAGTTATCTTTGTTGTTGAAGTAGGAATACCTTTTCATCAACTGAACAGATCTTTTTTTTCCTAATCCTTATTACTCAAATCCGTCTCAAAGGACACACGCCGTTTATAACAAAGTTCTAACACAGGGTCCTCCACCTCATCGGTACTTACATTTTGGGTGAGGGTATTATTTGTCGTGGGGGAGGGGACTGTCCTAGTTGAGAACCACTGGTCTAGAGTGAACAGAAAGTTCAGAGTCACAGCCAAAGGAAAAGAGCTTTCAAACCCCATTAACCGAAAGCAGACTCCACTGTCTCAATTCTAGGAATTTCCACAACCTCCTGAAGTCGGATCAGCCCAGACATGACCTACCTGGGGCAGATCTAATTTCCGGTGACCTTGGCTGGGTTCTTACAGAAGGAAGGGGTTGGGTGCAGGGAGGGAGTGCTGCAGAATGTGATTCAAAACATCTGACGGACAGAAGGAGCGAGGTCTCCGAGGCAGCCAGCTGGACGGCAGTACTGGGGGCCTCTCTCCTTTTCCTCTTTTCTGTCCACTCGGCCGTTTTGGGGTTATTTTAACAGGTATTTTTCATGTTTCCTGGAGAAGGGAATGGCAGCCCACTCCAGTATTCTTGCCTGGAGAATCCCATGGAGAGAGGAGCCTGGCGGGCTTCAGTCCATGCGGTCACAAAGAGTCAGACAGGATTGTGTGACTAACATACTTTCATGTTTAGAACTAACAACGTTTTTATGCGGACAATTGGAACCCGCACAGACAAAAGCCCGCTCAAAACCTGTGCTCTTCCATCTCGGGGGAGATTTCAACCCCAAGTGTTTGCAAACCTCAGTGCAAAACTTGTGAGGAGGTCTGGAAACGGTGAAGGTGAGAACGAAGTACAGCGTCATCACGTGTCCAAAATGAGTATGAAAAATGCAGTGTGAACAAGAGTGGCGGGGACAAAAGGGGCCCTGCTAGCCGAGGATGGACCAGGAGATTCAGAAATGAAAGGAAAAGGGGCAACCCAAGACGTCTCCCCTGCAGAGACAGCTGCACCTCGGGAGGGGACCCGGGAAAAGCAAAGCAGCTTCGCGGCCACTGACCCCAGCGTCCCGGCTGCCATGGGTGATCTGCAGGTCCACCCGCCACGGAGCAGGCAGAGCAGAGCAGAGCACGGGGCCACCAGGGTGAGTGGTCCCCGGACTCACTTCCTGCACATGACCGCACGGCTTCAGACCTAAGGCTGGCACCCTCTTCGGCACCACTGCATCAGAGTCCGAAAAGCAGACGGTTTCAGGCTCAGTTCTCAAAGGATGCAGAATTCAGCTAGTGCAGGGCCAGCACCAACCGCTGAGGACAGAAAAGGAATGTGCTGTGAGCATATCGCCCGGGGTGTCAGAAATACACGTGCCCAGTGTATCCCATGTCACTGGGGCTGTGGAGCAGCAGTGGTATTTGCTTTCTATAATAAGCAACGCCAAGGACAACTGTTCTACACCCCTCAGAGCTGAGGCCACCATTAAATTCCAGGGAAAAATGTGTGGCTGACACTTGTTCAGGACTCACAGACATAACCCGTCCCCTACAACCACTCCCAAAGGCTACGTGACAAGCACTGCGTAACTCCCCAGACTGGCCTATAGAAGCCCTTGAAGGCACTGCTCTTTTAATGAGGAATGTATTCCGGCTATCTGTAGCTGAAATGTGTTTGCAGCTATCAGCTATGTCATCGTTGTCATCATAAACATCATTTCTTGGAAATATGAGCCTCAGTATCATTTACAGCACTATTCCAACAGCAAGATATGTCATGGCCCGAACACCTAACCATAAACACACCTAAACACAGTACGGCTGTAAAATGAGGCTGCCTACATTCAGTACTATAAAGTTCACCATCTGTCCCATGCCTAGCCACAGTTCCCCGTAAGAAGGGCCACGTGGCATCCATGTTATTTCCCGCTGTCCACCCATAAGGTCAAACTGTCACCACCGTGAGCCACTGCCTTCATGGGGACAATGACATGTAAAGTACATGAGCAGTAGGAGGCGGAAAGGAAAAGGAAAAGGAAAAAAATGGTGAAATAAACTAATCTTTGCTCACTGTTCCTCAGGTAAAGATACAAAGACTCATTGGTGTCCCCCACCCGTAATCAAAACCAAAGCAAACTATGCTAAATGGCAAGACATCTGACTTATGAAATTCTAAGTCTTTCGCTGTTGTTCAGTCACTATGCTGTGTCCAACTCTTTGTGACCCCATGGACTGCAGCACACCATGCTTCCTTGTCCTTCCCCATCTCCCGGAGCTTGCTCAAATTCATGTCCGTTGAGTCAGCGATGCCATCCAACCATCTCATCCTCTGTCGTACCCTTCTCCCCCTGCCTTCAATCTTTCCCAGCATCATCTTTTCCAGTGAGGTGACTCTTCACATCTGGTGGCCAAAGGATAGAAGCTTCCACTTCAGCATCAGTCTTTCCAATGAATACTCAGGGTTGTTTCTTTAATGAGTTTATTCCCAATTCCGGGCTTCCAACTTGCCAACTGATTCCATCCTGGTTTTATATTTTGATTTTCCCTACCTTCTTCTCAACTCCTCCTAACAACTTTTCAGTTACTCTACTGAACTACAGTGACTAGAAGTAATCCCAGAAAGCGGAACATTGAAAGAAATGAATCATCTCCAAGTTGCTGAGACAATCACAGTGTAGGAATGTGACAATCCAAGGACCAAAAAACAAATTATTCTGTCTAGTAGCTAACCAATCATCACACAGCTAACACATGTGTCTAAAAGAAAACAGAAGATGAACCCAAACAATCAGCCAACACATTTAAAATTCATTCAATCTGTAAGTCACTTCACCCATAAATCCATCTATCCATCAATCCAGCCACCTTTCCACAAGTCCATCTTTCCTACCAGCATCTTTTGAGACCCCTCATATGTACCAGGCACTCTGAAAGACTCACCAGTCTGTAAATACCCTACATACAAACAAGTTCGGTTCCGAGAGCATGTTTGCAAGTCCAATTTGTTCATCCAACAAAGTTAGCCCGAGTACTCAACTACAATTAGACATAGTACTGTAATAGGTTTATAATACTTTTTATGCAAATAATACACACAAAAAAGTGTCTTACCAAAAATGAAACATTTAATCTTACCGTATAGTACCTTGATAAGTACGATAGTACAACAGCTGCAATATGGGGGCTGGCATTGAGTGAAGAGGCAAGAAGAGTCACTGACTAGAGGAAGGAGAAGAGGTGGGAGATGGTAGAGCTAAAGGATCGTCAGCAACAGAAGACAGAGGACCAGCTGCAATTGTCCTGATGCTGCCTGAACAACGTCATGACAACACGATGGAACAACATCAGACAACTCATGCCTCATGCTGATGGAACGCGTGTTCACATCTCGGAAAAGTTTGCAACTTGAAGGTTTGTGCATAGGGGACTTACTGTATATAAAGTCATTCCCGCTCTAAAACACTTATAATATATTGGAGGTAAAACTATGCCTATTCTAATACCCTCTACCTACAGTTTTTCTTCTGAAGCAAGGAATTATGTAACAGGAGGAGCCGAAGAACAAGACAAGAAAGAGAAGTAGGTAGCTGGGAGAAGGCCAAGCAGACTTTATACAATGAGCACAACTGTTCTAAGAACTCTTAAAAAATAGTGGGAAATCCTCTCTCAGGGACACAAAACAACTGGCTTCAGAACTGCATTCCATTCTTCCTTTTAGTGGAAACAGTAGGAGATACAGAACAGGAGGGGCAATAAAAGGCCATCACAAGATGTTTCACTCCTCATGGAACATAACACCAGGTGTCCTTTACCTCTCAATTCCTGAAGGTTTGTCCTCTCCTATTCTTGACAAGAATAATTAAAAAAAAAAAAAAAAAAAACTGGTTAAGATAATCTTGATGAAATCCTGGCTGTGTTCTGGCTACCATCTGTTTTTAGAAAAAATACACAAACGTACTTGAAACAGGAGTTTGTCATTACTTCATAAAAACGAATGACCCAAGAACACAGTAGGAAGTAAATAAACTTAAAACAGCTATTTCTCATTTCAGCTGCGTGCATACTCATTAATTCCTTTGCAGAATTTTATTGAAGTTCAAGAACATTTAATCTTTTTCATAAAATCCCACTTCCTGAATTAAGAGTTGCTTAAGAGATCTTCTAGCACCATCAAAGAGACAGACAGCATGTTGGTGAGAACATGAAAAAAGTAGAACACGCAAACCGTGCTGGCGAGAATGTAAAATAGTGCAGCTGCCATGGGAAACAGTCTAGCTGATCCTCAGAAGGTTAAACATAGTTACTATACGACCTGGGGATTTCACTCCCAGCTATATATCCACGGGAAATGAAAACATATGGCCACACAAAAACCTGTATATAAATGTTCCCAGCAGCATTATTCCCAAGAGCCCAAATAGGGAAACAAACAGACTGAAGGACAGATTCTTTCAAAATGTACTCAGAAAAGGGAGTATTATTCAGTAATTCAAAAAGGATGAAGAACTGATACATACTACAACATGGATGAGAACATTGAAAACATTACTCTAAGTCAAAGCTCTGGTTTATCCAGTAGTCATGTATCGATGTGAGAGCTAGACCATAAAGTAAGCTGAGCGCCAAAGAATTGATGCTTTTGAACTGTGGTGTTGGGGAAGACTCTTGAGAGTCCCTTGGACTGCAAGAGGATCCAACCAGTCCATCCCAAAGGAGATCAGTCCTGAACATTCATTGGAAGGACTGATGCTAAAGCTGAAGCTCCAATACTTTGGCCACCGGATATGAAGAACTGACTCATTGGAAAAGACCCTGATGCTGGAAAAGATTGAAGGCAGGGAGGAGAAGGGGACAACAGAGGATGAGATGGCTGGATGGCATCACCGACTCAGTGGACATGAGTTTGAATAAGCTCTGGAAATTGGTGATGGACAGGGAGGCCTGGCGTGCTGCAGTCCATGGCGTCACAAAGAGTCGGACACGATTAGGCAACTGAACTGAAGTCAAAGCACCCAGCCTCCAAGGACCACACATTGTTTGATTCCATGTACATGAAATATCCAGAAGGAAAAGCCAGAGAGACAGAAAGTAGATTGCTGGCTGCGGAGGGCAGGTGTAGACAGTGACTGGAAACAGGGGGTGACTGCTAAGAGGCATGGGGTTCTCTTTTTGAGTGATGAGAATATTTTAGAGTTAGAAACTGGCGATGGCTACACAACTATGAGTATATATTAGTAAGAAACTGCTTGCCATGCAGGAGACAAGGGTTTGACCCCTGGGTCGGGAAGATCCCCTGGAGAAGGGAATGGCTGCCCACTCCAGTATTCTTGCCTGGAGAAGCCCATGGACAGAGGAGCCTTGCAGGCTATGGTCCACAGGGTTGCAAAGAGCTGGACACAACTGAGCGACTGGCATGCAAATATTCATTCTAGTACTATATTTAGTGAATATACTAAAAACCACCGAACTGAATACTCAAAAAGGCTCACCACTTTATGTGAATTGTCTCACATATAACGAGAGAAGAAGGGGAGAGAGACAAATGGCTGCAAGAAAAACAGGCTTGTACCCTCATTCACTCCCTGGATCCAGTTATTCCAAAAGCCATCTTCATCTCTGGCTTCACTCACAGCATAGGCCAAGAAAGTCCTCTTTCCAGTTTACACTGGTTTGGACTGAGTCACCATCATTTACAGGCAAGGGAGTATCAGCTATTACTTTTGCAGCAGACAAAGGTCATGACTTTCAGAAACCATCTACAGAGCAATGCACTCAGTCCTGTCAACAACCACAAGTTGATATGTTTTCCCTAGATCACCAAAACAAGAGTTATTTCAGTGCTTTGACTATGTGACATGTGTTATACTAGAACTTTTATCAGCGGTATGATAGGAGGTAGGCTTCCCTAGTAGCTCCATTGGTAAAGAACTGGCCTGCCATGCAGGAGACCCAGGTTCGATCCTCAGGTTGGGAAGATCCCCTGGAGAAGGAAATGGCAACCCACTCCAGTATTCTTGCCTGCAGAATCGCATGGAAAGCAGAGCCTGGCAGGCTACAGTCCATGGGGTCACAAGAATTGGACATGACGTAGCAACTAAACCACCACCACGATAGGAGGCAAAAATGGGTTTGTTTCACCAGCCAGTGAATTCCCAGCATCTGGAACAAGTGACAGATAAGTGTTCATTCACTCAACCCCAAATCCTAGCTCAGCACCTGCTCACACATCAGGGAACAGACACCTGCAGGAATGGTGCTGCTCACAGAGAGACAGAGGGCCACTCAAGACGTCAGGAAGCGGCCGTAGAGACCGCACGGAACACTCCCCTGGAAGGTGTGGACTCGAATCCAGCCCTACTACAGGCAGCTCAGAACCGCTGTTGAGCACTTGAGACTACTCCACACTAAGCAAGGAGTCATTCAATTTGTCTGCTGTACGAGAAGATCACACGAGATGGCTTGCCAAAGTGCTCCAAAGCCACAGGACCCCTGACACAACGTGGCAGCGTCTATATTTGGGGTCTTGCTGCCAGCACCTCCTATGTCACACCCAGGATGGCTTTCAGCACTCGTACGGCTTTCATTTCGCTTTCCTCTAAACACCGTGCTACAGAACCTAAGAACACACAGGCCTCGTTTAGCTAACCACGGGAACTAACCTCTCCTCTCAACCACCAAAACTACAGCTTCGGCTGTATTCCAGCCACCAGGCGCTTAAAAATAACTTACAGACATGCTACACCCATCAGGAAGGTGACGGGGGGTACTGGGGAGGATGAAACAGTTTAAATGAACTAAGTGCCTGTGTGTGTTCCCCTTGAGATCTACCAAGATTTTACCTAAATGATTTCTCTCCTGTGACAAAACTCAGTCCATCCATTCCGGGGTTCCAGAGAGATCTAGGTAGAGAATGACATTTTCTTTAAGAGGCAGCCTATGTGCCAGCCCCATGGCAACGCCAGGTTATGTCTGCATCACTACTCAGGCTGAGATCTGAGATTCTTCTCCAAGGATGCCGACCTCTGTGTCCGAGGATGAGTACAAGACATGGAGGAGGGCATACAGGCATCGGGCGTAGGAGAGGCCAGAGAGGCTGCAGAATGCACTGGGTTTTGTGGTGGTGGTTCTGCCATTTAAGTCAAGCTTTTCTTTTTCAATAGTTTTGGATTATAATTTATAGAGAAGTTGCAAAGCTAATACTGACACTTTACATTCATCACAGTGTAGGAGCCAACACAGGTGCGTGACCGTGAACGCAATCCAACAGTCCTGTGGATTTCACACTAGTGTTTCCCTAATGTCCTTCCATCCCAGGATCCCATCCAACACACTCTACCTACTTGTCACGCCTCCTTAGGGCTTCTCTGCTCTGTGACACAGTGTTTAAAGGCCTGGACAGTTGTGAAGAGTACAGGTCAGGTGTTCTGTAGAATGGTCCCTCCCAAAATCCAACCAACCAAGCTCGAGGAACCACTGAAGTCTCCCCAGTTACCCATAAAATGAGGCCAAATTACATTGTTTCCCAATGCAACAGATTTTTTTTACAACTATGCTTGTTAAAAAATACACAGAAAAACCTAGCCGCCCAGTCTTTGAGATATTAACTTTTAATTCCACCTCAGTCCATAAGACTCAATCACTCACAGCTTGGAAATTCTCAGGCTCTTGTTGAGTAGAACAGATGGGTAGGCTGAAGCAGGGGCTAGGGGCTGTAGTAAGACCCCACTGGGGTGGACAAGAATAAGCCAACCCCAGGGACAAGGGGGTGGGGTGAAGTCTGGGGCCTGCAGACAAGTAGGCCCCAGGGCCCATGGGGGCAGGTAACACAAAGGCCTGGGTCCTGACATTCAGGGAAGTTCTTCTGGGCTCCTCGGCAGCCTCTCCCCCACCTCTGAATGCCAGGCCCCACCTAGACCAAAGTGGTCTCCCCTTTCCATTCCTAGGGTACCTGCTCAGTCCTGCAAGAGTCGCTTTTCCAGCCATAGACCTGAGGAAATTTCCTAGGAGGGGAGTCTTCCCTCCCACGACACCCAACTCCATCCTTCCCAAACCACTCCAGCCACAGCTGAAGCCAAG